>NW_018397276.1:2604207-2605015 GCF_002168275.2 Theobroma umbraticum
AATGCCATATGTTTCTTGGTCAGTTCATGAGTCTGTGCTTTTTTTTCCCCAAAATTTTTTATTTTAAAAATTAGTTGCTGGTGCTTAGGGTTTTGCAGTCTACCTAGCATTCAAATCCAAGCATAATTTGCATTCCATGTTTTATTGGTAAGTTTGGTATTGCTTTATTTGGAAATATATTAATAAATATTATTTGAAGCTGTAATCTTCCATTTCTTGTACAAATATTATTCTGGTTGCTGTGGATTTTAGAGTTTCATTTGATTAAATTTTTCTCTCTTTTTCAATCAACTTTCTTGTACAAATTATCTTTCGGTAATTTTTGTTTATGATGGGTCAAGACTTTTCAAAGGATGTGTATGATGTCAGTCCGAGTAATTTATTCATGGAAGGGGGCTATGTCTTGATCTATCTTTGTCATGCCCGACCTTTGCCATGACAAGTGCGCATGGGGATGCCCGAGTTCTCCCTTCTGCTGTGCTCTACTTTACTCTCGTGCTTTACCCCTTCTCCCCTTTTGCTTTCCTTTATTTACTCTACCTTTCATACTCAACATCAGGAAAAGCTCATGATGTCCAAGCCATTCATCTTTACCATACCAAATAGCCAGCCCAAGGTATTTAAAACCGAAATTAAATCCTACATTATGACTTGATCCTTCATTTTAAGGGGTACATACGCAAATAGCTTGGTCTCATTACCAAGTTTGATTAATTCAAAACGCAAAAAGTCTTTTTGATTAAATATAATTCAAATCTTTGTCATTTTTAAATTGACAAGTTGACTTTGATAATTGAAAAAGTTCAAA
>NW_018397276.1:2605025-2605187 GCF_002168275.2 Theobroma umbraticum
CAAGTGAAGAAAAGAATACTTATTGCTTGAGTCAACTCCTCACACTCAACCCAATCAATGGCAAATTCTTGAAGCATTACAATGCATTAATATTAGTTCCTCCTCGGTAAAAGCTTCAACTACCAATAAAAAAGAACGCGTTAGACCAAAAATCCTTAATAG
>NW_018397276.1:2605197-2605328 GCF_002168275.2 Theobroma umbraticum
GCAAAATTAGGTTCCACAAAAAAAGAATGGCTATTAAGTTGAAAATTCTTTAAATGATGACTTAAGCAAAAGTTAGACTATAAAAAAATAAAACCAAGAACTATGTTACAACTTGATCTTTCATATTAGAA
>NW_018397276.1:2605428-2605560 GCF_002168275.2 Theobroma umbraticum
TTTACAATCTTTCATGTGTCTTTGTCATTACCAAGAATTGAGTCAGATACATGACTTAGCTAAATTTAACATATAGGAACAAGGAAGCTTAATCTTCAAGAAGCCTTCACCAATATACATATGAACATCTGA
>NW_018397276.1:2605570-2605664 GCF_002168275.2 Theobroma umbraticum
TACAATACTGCATTAACCTGTTACATTACATCGTAGTAATTCTTATACAAGCATAGGCTGATATTACATTAATTAGTTTACTCAATGTCACTGT
>NW_018397276.1:2605922-2606066 GCF_002168275.2 Theobroma umbraticum
TCTTACCTATGAAAAAGGAGGCCCATGCCAGACACATCATCGAGACGAGAAGGATGTCTTGACTATGGATCATTGTAAAAGTCTAGACGAAACTAATCGATGACCTTTGGGGCACCAAATAGTGACTGTGCCAATTGCAAAAGG
>NW_018397276.1:2606409-2606540 GCF_002168275.2 Theobroma umbraticum
GATCAATGATGTTCATTGCAAGAAATTCAAGATTCAGCAACAAAAATGTTTTTGTTGGTAATACCCTAGCAATAAATTCTGACTGATTATCAATGGCTTTTCAATAGGTAGCATCTATGTAATTTTTCAAT
>NW_018397276.1:2606550-2606657 GCF_002168275.2 Theobroma umbraticum
CAAAAGCTATTTTGTCGGTACTCAATCAATGTTTGTTTGGCATGCAATAAAATCAATTGGTGTGAAGACTACCAATGGACTATATATATCAATATAGAAGGTACTGA
>NW_018397276.1:2606757-2606984 GCF_002168275.2 Theobroma umbraticum
GTTTCTCCTCGATAAAAGCTTAAACTGCCAATAAAAAAATAGCTCATTCAACCATAAATCCTTAAGAGGACGGCTTAGGCAAAACTAAGTCCCACAAAAAAAGAATGGCTATTAAGTTCAAATCCTTAAAGTGACTACTTAAGCAAAACTTAGAATATAAAAAGAAAAAAAAAACAAGAACTACGTTACGACTTGATCCTTCATATTAGAAGGTACGTAGGCAGCTT
>NW_018397276.1:2607093-2609826 GCF_002168275.2 Theobroma umbraticum
CAAATATAAATGTTACATACTTTATGCTCAAATGTTAATAATAGTGCTTAATGGGGCATTTATTTCTCTGTACTTTCTATGCATAGGTGTTTTCCTGAGTCCCTTATTGATATATTCTTTTGAATCAATTTGTATCACTTTGATGCTTAATAAAATTCAACATTTGATTCAACAAAAAAATTTACCCTCAACTACGTGTTGTCCTTATTGAACTAGAGTTCCCATGGATTATATTTGATTTTTTGTTTTTGAGAGATGTGAATTATCTTTGTTTTAGTAGCATATAAATTTGATAGGATGTTGATAGAGATTAAACTTGCAACAAATTAGATGTTTCTTTTGGTAAATCATTAGCATTTGGAATCACCAATTTAACAGATTCTTCATGGATAATATTTTTTAAATATTAATATAATTAGTTATGCAAGCCATGAATTTATAAATGTGTCAATATCCAATTGGTGAAAGAGCTCTAAAGTTTGGTAGGTTTAAATATTTCATCAATAATTGTAAAATAAATATGATACAATAAAGAATTAAATGTACCAAAGCAACTAGGACGAAATAAAGAAAAGTTTTCTCCTTTTCTTGTTATAATGCAAGTAAAGTTTTGCTGTTTTTGTTTTATTTCAGACTTCCATGTCAAATCATGATGTTTTATTTTTCTTTTCTTTGGTTTACTCGCTACATTCTTAAATTGATATGCTTAATCAATTTTCTTCTAGTGGTTACGATTAGTCAAGATTTTTCTAGCAATGCCATATGTTTATTGGTCAGTTCTATAGGATGACGAGGTGGCCATGTGACAAGTTTACAACTGAAAGTTATGTGGCATGTATGAACTAATTTTATTTTTTTTTACAACTGAAAGTTATGTGGCATGTATGAACTAATTTCTTTTTTCAAATTAAAACTTAGATTAACAATCTAAGCATTGGTTTCAATATTACAAAAGTAGTGCTTCGCAAAAGAAAAAGCTATATGGCTTATTACAATGGCTAGAGAAATGAGCATCATAGCAACCTCATCAACTTTAAGTCCAAAAAACCTCCTTTTTTTTAAGGTAATTATAAGGAATGCTATCTATTATGTAAAATTGGTGATTGATCTTTTCTCAATTAAGAAAATATGACTCACCAATTTTACATAATCATTCGCTTTCCTTCGAATTATCTTGAAAAAAAGATATTTTCTAGACCAAAAGTTGAGGTTGCCATGATCTTTCTAGCCATTATAGGAAGCCATAACTTTAGCTTTTGTAGACCACTTCTCCAATATGAAATCCAAAGTTTGTATCGTTAATCTAAGTTCTAATTTGAGAAAAAAAATTTGCTCATGGAATTACCGATGAAAATTTTCATCAGTAATACCAACAGATTCCTCACATTAGCAATCACGAATTAGTTGATAGATTAGATCCATGATTGACCGAATTGCTAATGAAATACTATGTGGATAACCTACCGACACAATATTCCATCATTGAAGGATTTCCCATTACCAACCATGCTACTATTGATGAAATTTTGAGGGAAATTTTCATCATAATTTTCATTGATAATCTTTACTATTACAAATGAAAATTTTTGTCAATAATGCCTTGTCTTTTTTGTAGTGTGAGTTGGTTATATAATTAAAATTATTGATGTAATTTTTGAACAAAAATTTTCGTTGGTGCTCGTGATTGATGTTTGATTAATGTATGTTCATGCTTTCCTTGACAGAATATCCGTCGACATTTTGAAAACATTTGTTGGTAAACAACTAACATTTAGGTTAGAAATCATAGATCCAAATTTTGTTAGCATTTCCATTGCTATGTTTCAGATCTCGACATTTCATTTTCCATTTATTGATGAAATTAGCGATTGATAATTCCATCAGAAAGTGTGATTGACGTTTGAGTTTACCTTTCACAATAGACAAAAATTTCATTGTCATTTTAGAAATTTTGTCAGTAATTTCATCGCTATTCTTTTGGCCCAGGAAGCTTCTATTTTCCCATTTACCAAAGGAAATAAAAACAAATGTTTCTATTGACAAGCGTGATTGATGTTTGATTAATCTTTGAGTTTACCAACCCTAACTGATGAAACTGTTGTCAGCATTTGATAAATTTCGTTGCAATGTTTTTATCCCTAGACACTTTATTTTCCATTTACCAACGGAAGTAACGATGGAGAATTCCATTGGCAACCGTGATTGACGTTTGAATTTACTTTCTTGATTAACATAAATTTTTTGACCATTTTTGGAAAATTCAATTGGTGCACTGCTGACATTTGACATAACCATTTTCTATGAAAATTTCATTCAGATTTTCTGTTGGTACTTCTATCAGTACCTTCTATATTGATAGATATAGTCCATCTGTAGTCTTCACACCAGTTGTTTTCATAGCATGCCAAACAAACACCGATCGAGTACCCACAGAATAGCTTTTGTTAGTGTTTTATTGAAAAATTGCATTGATGTTGTCTATTGAAAATCCATCGATAATTAATTAGAATTTACTAATAGAGTATTACCGACACAAACATTTACGTTGCTGAAACTTGAATTTCTTGCAATGAATGCCAATGATCACTGCAGCTACTCTGACTTCAATCACAATATGCAATACAATGATCACAACAATAATGAGACAACAAACCAGAATGCATTGGAAAAAAACATTACAAAAATCAAACTAAACAATTGGTGAATTAAGAAGACATACCATTCTCTTTGCAT
>NW_018397276.1:2609836-2613225 GCF_002168275.2 Theobroma umbraticum
AGGCAAGGAACCACTTATGTGTGTTGATCTATTACCATCCTTCACTATCAAGCAGTTCTACTTACCCTTTTACAATCACCGCAGTCACTCTTTGGCGCCCCAAAGGTCCCCGATTAGTTGCATCTAGACTTTTACAGTTATCCATAGTCGAGACATCCTTCTAGTCTCGATGATGTTTTTGTCATGGGCCTCCTTTTGCATGGGCAACATGTCAAACAAGTGACTAGACATTTGAAATTGCACCTTCTATTCGGAATCAATGTGCATTCGTTCAAACTCTAAGGGTTATCATTAGATGCAGGACGCATAGTATAAGGAAGTCAAAACTGACACATTTGATCATTATGTTTTTGGAAAAGGAAGGTATTCACTGGCATGAAGAGAACTATGGAACTATTCTAGTGAGTTCAGCTTTTTAGATTTAAATAATGACACCAAGGAAATTAATAATGTAATATCAGCCATAGGTTTTCCTTATCAGCCTATGTTTGTATAAGAATTACTACAATGTAATATAACAGGTTAATGTAGTATTGTAACAACAGGTATCATATGTTCATATGTATATTTAAAACTTTTTTATGTTGGTGAAGGCTTTTTGAAGATTAAGCTTCCTTGTTCCTATATGTTAAATTTAGCTAAATCATGTATCTGACTCAATTCTTGGTATTGACAAAGACACATGAAAGATTGTAAATTCCAAAAAAAAAATGATTTGTAAACTTCACTATATATATATATGTTAAAAATTATCATCAGTAATCTTGATTGGCATTATGAGGAATAATTTATATCACCTAAATAATTCATAAACTATTTTTCATATTGCCTAAATACTTCATAAGCTATTTTTTTGATTTGGCAAATTAATTCATATCACCTAAAACTTTTGAAACATAGACATATATGCTCCTAGAGTTATTTGAGCTGGTAAAAAAAATTGCCATGATTATTGTTTAAATGTTTCACAACTTCATGGATGTGGTTTTTCCCATATATGCTTTTATGCTTGGATGTAAATAGTAGTGCTTAATAGGGCATTTATTTTTCTCTACTTTCTATACATAGCTGTTTTCCCAAGTCCTTTCTGATCTATGCTTGTGAATCAATTTATATCACTTTGACACTTCAAAAAATTCTAACATTTGATAGAAAAGAAAAGATTTTACCCTTAACTATGTGTTGTCCTTATTGAACTAGAATTCCCAAAAATGATTTTTGTTATTTTTTTGTTTTGAGAGAGATATGAATTATCTTTCCTTTCATAGTATATAAATTCGATAGGTTGTGGATAAAGATGAAACTTGAAACAAATTGGATGTTTCTTTTGGTGAATTTTTGAATTGAAAATCATTAATGTAACAGATGCTTTATAATTAATATTTTTTAAATATTATTATGGCTAGTTATGCAAGCAATGAATTAATAAATGTGTCAATATCCAATTGATGAAAGAGCTTTAAAGGTTTAAATATTTCATTAATACTTTAAAAATAAATATAAATAGAATGGAGAATTAAATGGACAAAAAAATAAAAACAAATGGACCTAAACGACTAAGGTCGAGAGCTACCGTCCCCTCTTTTTCCTAGGCCTAATGTAATCTTGATATTTAGTAGGTCCTCTGCCTTAAAACACCACATTTCACAGCAATATAAATAGATTATTCTCCTAATATATTAATTTCTCCTCAAGGACAACTAACTACTATTTTTTTTTCTTCCGATTTTCCTTTACTCATCGCAGCTATTAAAATGATCTTATTTTAAAGAAAAGTTTTCTCCTTTTCTTGTTATAATCCAAGTAAAGTTTTGCCGTTGCTGTTTTAGTGACAAAACACATGAAAGATTGTGCATTCCAAAAAGATGTATATTTGCAAACTCCATGTATATATAATTAAATTTTCAGATGTAAAGAGAAGGGGGATGGAGAAAGCAGAGAAAAGAGAAGAAAGGAGAAAAAATGGGTGGGAAGGCGATCGAGTTGGTTATATAATTAAATTTACTGATGTAATAGTTGACAAAAAATTTTATCGGTCTCATGATTGACATTTGATTGATATATGATCATACTTTCCTTGACAGAATATCCATCGACATTTTGAAAAAATCTATGAATAAATCACTACATTTAGGTTAGGCATTACCAATAGCAGTTTTGTCTATATTTTCATTGTTATTTTTCAAACCCTTGACACTTCATTTTTGTTGGCATTTAGAAATTTCCATTGGTATTTTTGTTGCAATGTTTCCATCCCCATACCCTTTTTTCTATTTATCGATGGAAGTAGAGACGAAGAATTCAGTTGACAAGTGTGATTGATGTTTGAATTCACCTTCCTGATTGAAGAAAATTCTGTCACAATTTATGGAAAGTTTTTCAGTGCATTGATGACATTTCGAAATAGCCATTTTTTATGAAAATTTTATCAAGATTTTTCGTCGATACTTCTACCAGTAATTTTCAATGCCATGTGTTTCTTGGTCAGTTCATCGAAGCATAATTTGCAAATTAACTGTTTTATTGGTAAGTGTGGCATTGCCCCAATAGAAAGTGAAATATGTTAATAAATATTATTTCATTGCTTTATCCTTTTTTCTTTAATTTATTTGTTTTAGTCTTTATTTATTTCTCTTTTTAATAAAAAGTTTGGTATTTATTTCTTGTTTTACTTAATTTAATTTTTTATTTCCTTTTTTCAATCAACTTTCTTTTAGAAATGATCTTTTGGTAATTTCTCTTAATTTTCTTTTCCAATCAATCTAATGCTTATGTAATTTGCATTCCATCGGCACTTACATAAGTCTATTCTTAGAGGTTTTCATGGTCAGTTCATGAGTCTATTCTTCACTTTAAATCTTGATATGCTTAATTTTCCAATCAATTTTCTTTTAGTTGTGTGGTTACCATAAGTCTATTCCATATGTTTATTGGCCAGTTCATGAGTCTGTGCTCTTTTTTCCCCAATTTTTTACTTTAAAAATTAGTTGCTGGTGCTTAGTTTGCAGTCTACGTGGCTTTCAAATCCAAGCATAATTTGCATTCCATGTTTTATTGGTATGTTTGGTATTGCTTTATCTTTGAAATATATTTAAAAATATTATTTGAAGCTGTAATCTTTTTTTCTTTAATTTATTTGTTTCAGTCTTTACTTGAAATCCCTATTTATTTTATCTTCTAGAAATAATCTTTTGGAAAGATAAAGCATTAGTAGTTTCTTAACTCTGCTCAAATTTTCCTCAGCTTTCTCTACAATGGTAACTAAACTCTTTTTCTTCTTACAATTTTCTCTCTTTTCTTCCAATTATAATCTCACTCAATTTTTCTTTTTCTACTTCTTGTTTTATTTCGGTTGCAGTGGATTTTAGAGTTCCATTTGATTTAATTTT
>NW_018397276.1:2613235-2613331 GCF_002168275.2 Theobroma umbraticum
TTTCAATCACCTTTCTTGTACAAATTATCTTTTTGTAATTTTTGTTTATGATGGGTCAAGATTTTTCAAAGGATGTGTAAGATGTCAGTCCTAGTA
>NW_018397276.1:2613341-2620498 GCF_002168275.2 Theobroma umbraticum
GGAAGAGGGCTATGTCTTGATCTATCTTTGTCATCCCAGAACTTTGCCATGACAGGTGCGCTTGCATGGCAGGTCACCGTAACTTAATAAAAATATTCAATTTTTTGGTGTTTTGATTGGAGCTCGCACGGGGGTTGCCTGGGTTCTCCGCTCTGCTGCGCTCTGGTGTCTAGTGCTTTTACTATTTCCCCCTTTTTGCCTTCCATTATTTACTCTACCTTTCATACTCTTGCAGTATATCGACATCAAAATAAACTCATGATGTCCAAGCCATTCATCTCTGCTATAGCAAATAGCAAGCCCAAGATATTTTGAACCAAAATTAGATCCTATGTTATGACTTAATCCTTCATGTTAGGGGGTACATATGTAGGTAGCTTGGTCTCATTGCCAAGTTCAATCAATCCAAAATGCAAAAAGTCTCTTTTATTCAAGATAATTCAAATATTTGCCATTTTTAAATTGCCAAGTTGGCTTCAATAATTGAAGAAGTTCAAACTATCAATTGCAAGTGAAGAAAAGAAGACTTATTGCTAGAGTCTACTCCTCACACTCGACCCTATCAATGGCAAATTCTTGAAGCATTCCAATGCATGAATATTAGTTCCTCCTCGGTAAGAGCTTAAACTACCAATAAAAAAGAACCCGTTAAACCAAAAATCCTTAATAGGACAGCTTAAGCAAAAATTAGGTCCTGTGAAAAAAGAAATACTATTAAGTTGAGAATCCATAAAATGACGACTTAGGCAAAAGTTAGAATGGAAAAACAAATGCAAGAACTACATTATGACTTGATAATTTTTATTAGAAGGTACGTAGGCAGCTTGGTCTCAAAGCCAAGTTCAGTAAACCTAAAAAAAAGAAGTCTCTTTGATTATAGATAATTCAAATCTTTGCCATTTTCAAACTACAAAGTTGACATTGATAATTGAAGAGGTTCATACTATCGATTGCTGGTGAAGTGAACAAGACTAATTGCTTGAGTCTACTCCTCACTGTGAGCCCAATCAATTGCCAATTCTTGAAGCGTTACAATGCATGAATATTAGTTCTTCCTCGGTAAAAGCTTAAATAGCCATTAAAAAAAATCCTTAATAGGATGGCTTAGGCAAAAATTAGGTCCTGCAAAAATGGAAAGACTATTAAGTTGAGAATCCTTAAAATGACAACTTAGGCAAAAGTTAGAATCTAACAAAAAAAACACAAGAACTATGTTATAACTTGGTCCTTCATATTAGAAGATACGCAGGCAACTTGGTCTCATTGCCAAGTTTAGTTAACCCAAAAAACAAAAAGTCTCTTTTCTTAAAGATTATTCACATCTTTGCCATTTTGAAATTGCCATGTTAATGTCGATAATTGAAAAAGTTCATACTACCAATTGCTAGTGAAGTGAAAAAGACTAATTGATTCAGTCTATAACTCACAGTTGGCCCAATCAATTAGCTATTCTTAAAGCATTGCAATGCATGAATATTAGTTCTTCCTCAGTAAAAGCTTAAACTACCAATAAAAAACAGCCCGTTCAACCAAAAATCCTTAATAGGATGGCTTAGGCAAAATTAAGTCCTGCAAAAAAGGAATGACTATTAAGTTGAAAATCCTTAAAAAGGCGACCTAGGTAATAGTTAAAATGTAAAAACAAAAACAAGAACTATGCTACGACTTGATCCTTCATATTAGAAGGTACGTAGGCATTTTGCTCTCATTGCCAAGTTCAGTCAACCCAAAAAGCAAAAAGTCTCTTTGATTAAAGATAATTCAAATCTTAGCATTTTGAAATTGCCAAGTTGGTGTCGACAATTGAAGAAGTTCACACTATCAATTGCAAGTGAAGTAAAGAAGACTTATTGCTTGTGTCTACTCGTTACAATTGACCCAATCAATGGCAAATTCTTGATGCATTAAAGTTCTTGGATATTAATTCCTCCTTAATAGGAGCTTAAACTGCAAATAAAAAAGAGTCCGTTAAAGCCAAAAATTCTTTAAAAGATAGCTTATGAGAAAATTAGGCTCTGTAGAGAAAGAAAGAGCATTGAGTTGAAATCTTTAAAATAATGACTTAGGCAAAAGTTAGGACCTAAAAAAAAAAGTTACGTTATGACTTGATCCTTTATATTATGAGGTACGCAGGTTGCTTGTTCTTATTGTCAAGTTTAGTCAACCTAAAAAAAAAGATGAAAAAGTCTCTTTGATTAAAGATAATTCAAATATTTGTGATGTTGAAATTGCCTAGTTGACGTTGATAATTGAAGAAGTTTAAAGTATCAAATCGCAAGTGAAGCCAAGAAGACTTATTTCTACTTGGTCTTATTGCCAAGGTGAGTCAACCTAGAAAACAAAAATCTCTTCTATTAAAGATAATTCTAATTCTTGCAATGTTGAAATTGCCAAGTTGATGTCAATAATTAAAGAAGTTCAAACTATAAAATTGGAAGTGAAGAAAATAAAACTTATTGGTAATGTTTACTCCTCATAATCGACCTAATCAATTGCAATTCTTGAAGTGTTACTATGCTTGAATATCAGTTGCACCTCAATAAAAGCTTAAAATTTCTATTTAAAAAGGCTATTTAAGTAAAAAAATCCTTTAAAAGACTACTTAGGCAAAATTTACGACCCAAAAATAAAGTCCATTCAGATGAAAATCCTTAAAACTATGACTCAGGCAAAAGTTAAGGCATAATAGAAAGATGAATTACATTATTTCTTAATCCTTCTTATTATGAGGTACGTAAGCAACTTGGTCTCATTGCCAAGTTCAATCAATCCAAAGAAAAATGTTTCTTCCCTTAAAGATAATTCAAACTTTGCCATTTTTAAACTGCCAGGTTGACATCGATAATTGAAGAAGTTCAAACTATTAATTGCAAGTGAAGTTAAGAAAACCTAATGCTTGAGTCTACTTTTCATAATCGTCCCACTCAAGGGCAAATTCTTGAAGCGTTACAATATGTGAGTATTAGTTCCTCCTCAATAAAAGCATAAACTGCCAATAAAAAAAAGCCCATTAAACCAAAAATCCTTAATAAAATGGCATAGGCAAAATTAGGTCTTAGTAAAAAAAGAAAGACTCTTCAGTTGAAAATCTTTAAAATGATGGCTTAGGCAAATATTATAATGTAAAAAAAAAAAAGAACTACGTTATGACTTGATCCTTCATATTAGAAGGTATGTAGGCAGTTTGGTCTCATTGCCAAGTTTAGTCAACCCACAAAACAAAAAGTCTCTTTGATTAAAGATAATTCAAATCTTTTCATTTTGAAATTGCCAAGTTGGTGTCGACAATTGGAGAAGTTCACACTATCAATTGCAAGTGAAGTAAAGAAGACCGATTGCTTGAGTCTACTCCTCACAATCGACCTAATCAAAGGCAAATTCTTGAAGCGTTACAATGCTTGAATATCAATTCCTCCTCAGTAAAAAGCTTAAATTACCAATAAAAACGAGTTCGTTAAGCCAAAAATCCTTAATAGGATCGCTTAGGCAAAAATTAGGTCTTGCAAACATAGAAATATTATTGAGTTTAAAATTCTTAAAATTATGACTTAGGCAAAAGTTAGAATGTAAAAAAAAAAAAGAACAAGAACTACTTTACGACTTAATCCTTCATATTAGGAGGTACGTTGGCAGCTTGGTCTCATCATCAAGTTTAGTCAACCTAAAAAAAAGATGAAAAAGCCTCTTTGACGAAAGATAATTGAAATATTTGCAATGTTGAATTTGCTAAGCGGACATCGATAATTGAAGAATTTCAAACTATCAAATTATAAGTGAAGCAAAGAAAAATTATTTCTAGTTTATCTTATCACCAAGTTCAATCAACCTAAAAAACAAAAAGTCTCTTTGATTAAAGATAACTCAAATCTTTGTAATGTTGAAAGTATGAAATTGCAAGTGAAGCAAACAAAACTTATTGCTAGGGTTTACTCCTCACAATTAGCCTAATTAATTTACAAATTCTTGAAGTGTTACTATGCTTGAATATTAGTTGCTCTTCGATAAGAGCCTAAAATAGCTTTTAGAAAGAGCCCATTAAGTAAAAAAATCTTTAAAAAGACGGCTTGGGCAAAAGTTAGGACCCAAAAAAAAATGTCTGTTAAGTTGAAAATCCTTAAAAAGATGACTTAGGCCAAAATTAGCGCATAACAAAAAGATGAATTACATTATGACTTAATCATTCATATATGGAGGTACGCAGGCAACTTGGTCTCATTGCCAGGTTTAGTCAATCTAAAAAAAAAAGTCTCTTCCATTAAAGATAATTCAGACTTTGTGATACTGAATCCACCAAGTTGACATTGATAGTTTAAGAAGTTTAAACTATCAAACTACAAATGAAGCAAAGAAAACTTATTGCTAGGGTTTACCCTTCACAATCGACCTAATTAGTGGCAAATTTTTGAAGTGTTGCTACACTTGAAGATCAATTGCTCCTCAATAAGAGCCTGAACCATCCTTAAAGAAAAAAGGCTTGTTAAGTAAAAAATACTTAATAAGATAGCTTAAGCAAAAGTTGAGGTCCAAAAAAAGCAAGTTAAGTTGAAAATCCTTAAAAGGATGACTTAGGCAAAAGTTAGTAAGTAAAAAAAAAAATGAACTACATTATTGCTTGATCCTTCATATTACATACGCAGCATAGTCTCATTGCCAAGTTCAATTAACCCTAAAAAAATAAAAGAAAAAGTCCCTTCGATTAAAGATAATTCAAATCTTTGCAATGTTGAAACCAATAACTGGATGTTTATAATTGAAGATGTTAAGCCAAATCAATGGCAAATTCTTAAAGTGTTACTATGCTTGAACATCTGTTGCTCCTCGGTAAGAGCTTTACTAGCTCTAAGAAAAACAAGCCTACAATGTAAAAATCCTTAACAAGATAGCTATACCAAAAGTTTGGGACTCCAAAAAACAACCCATTAAGTTGAAAATCCATAAAATGATGACTTAGGCAAAAGGTAGGACATAAAAGAAAGATGAATTGTGTTATGACTTGATCCTTTGTATTATGAGGTATGTAGGAAGCTTGGTTGCATTACCAAGTTCAGCAAACCAAAACAAAAAGAAAAAGTTGATAGCAATAATTAAAGAAATTCAAGCTATAAAATTGAAAGTGAAGCAAACAAGACTTCTTGTTCGTTTCTAGCCCTCACAATTGGTCTAATAATTGGGAAATTCTTATAGCGTTAATATGCTTTAGTATTAGTTGATCCTCAATAAGAGCCTAAAATGCCACTAAAACTAACCTTCTTAAGGCAAAAATTCTGAAAACAAAGGTTTAGGGAAAAGCTAGGTCCCAATAAAAAATAAATAAAGACTTAGGTTGAAAATCTTAAATGATAACTTAAGCAAAAGTTAGAACGTAAAAAAAAAAAGAAAAGACAACGTTATGACTTGATCTTTTATGCTAGGAGGTATGTAGGCAGCATAGTCTCATTGACAAGTTCAACTGTCTCTTTGATGTTGAAATTACAAGTTGATGTCAATTATTGAAGAAGTTTATACTATCAAATTACAAGTGAGCAAAGAAGACTTATTACTCGCATCTACTCATCACAATCAACCCAATCAATAGCAAATTCTTGAAACACTGCTATACTTTAATATCAGTAGCTTCTCGATAAGAGCCTGCACTGCCATTAAAAACAAAAGTTGATTAAGTCAGAAATCCTTAACAAGATGGCTTAGTTAAAAGTTAAAACCTTAAGGAAAAAATGAACTATGTTATGACTCGAACCTTCATATTAGGAGGTATGTAGGCAGCTTGGTCTCAATACCATGTTCAGTTAACCCCAAAAAAAAAGCCTTTTCAATTAAAGATAATTTAAATTGTTTTTATGTTGAAACTATCAAGTGGATGTCGATAATTGAAGAAGTTCAAACTATCAAATTGCAAGTGAAACAAAACTTAGGACATGAAAAAAAAGCATGTTAAGTTAAAAATACTTAAAAGGATAACTTAGGCAAAAGTTAGGGCATCAAAAAAATATGAGCTAAGTTATGACTTGATATTTCATATTAGGAGGTATGTAGGCAGCTTGGTCTAATGACCAAGTTCAAACAACCCAAAAAAAAATGTCTTTTCGATTAAAGATAATTCAAATCTTTATGGTGTTAAAACTACCAAAGTGATGTTTATAATTGTAGAAATATAAACTATCAAATTGCAAGTGAAGCATAAAGGACTTATTGCTTGGGCCTACTCCTCAAAGTCAACCCAATTAATGACAAATTCTTGAAGTGTTAATATGCTTGAATATCAATTGTTCCTAATAAGAGCTTAAATTGCCACTAAAACAAAATCCAGTTAAGTCAAAATTGCTTTACATCACGGCTTAAACAAAAGCTAGGGCCCAAAAAATAAAAACTATTAAGTTGGAAATCCTTAAACAGATGAGTTACCCAAAAGTTAAGACATAAAATATATAAAAAAAAAACAAAGAACTATGTTATGACTTGATCTTTCATCTTGGGAGGTACATTGGCAACTTGCTCTCATCGCCAAGTTTAGTCGACCCAAAAAAATTATCTTTGATTAAAGATAATTCAAATCTTTGTGATGTTAAAAATACTGGGTTGACATGAATGATTTGAGAAGTTTAAACTATCAAATTGCAAGTGAAGCAAAGAAAACTTATTGCTAGGGTCTACTCCTCACAATTGGCCCAATCAATGGCAAATTCTTGAAGTGCTACTATGCATGAATATTAATTGCTCATCGATAAGAGCTTAAACTAACATTAAAGAAACCCCATTAAGTCATAAATCGTTACCAAGATGGCTTAGGAAAAAGTTAGGTCCCAGAAAAAGAAAGACTATTAAGTTAAAAATCATTAAAATGATGAGTTAGGTAAAACTTTAGTCATAAAAAAAAAGGAGAACTATGTTATCACTTAATCATTTTGACAATTCTGTTTTATATAATTATTTTGTCTTATTTTGTTCTTGAAAGTTAGCTAAGTTCACGAGCTTAGGTTAGAATTTAGATTTTTTTTAATTTTTTTACTTTTAGTAAGTTATTTACTTTTATGGTATTTTTATGTTTATTTATTTTAGTTTAGTTATTACCTATTAGATTTTGTCGCTTTTAGGATTTTAAGGAATAATGCTTTAAATTGGTGAAGAAAGGTGATTAAAGGACCAAGGCTCTATTCATG
>NW_018397276.1:2620508-2621277 GCF_002168275.2 Theobroma umbraticum
TATTTTAAGCATAACTTCCACTCTAAATGTCCAAATGACATGATTCTTAGACCATTGGGAAGTAAATAGAGAGGGTTATAAATTTCATGCGGATCACTTTGTGCAGTTCTTTCTTAAAATGGCAAACATCACATTGGGATTTGAGGGAGTGCAGCACTCAGCAAGAGAAGACCTGAAGCTAGGCCAGCACCATAGCATCAAGGGGTAAGTTTAATTAAATGTCAGCATCATAGGCTTCCTCAATGGCTACAGGTTCAGACATTCTATAATGGGTTGGTAAGTTCAATCAAATCTACAATTGATGTTGCTACTGGTGGGGGATTAATGGGTGAGAATCTTGCTGAAGCTTATAACTTGTTGGAAAAGATAACTTCTAATAATTGCCTACGACCTTCAAAATATTTGGTTCTAGAAAAATTGCCATTGTTTGTGAGGTTGATGAACTTGATGCCTTGACTGCACAAGTAGCTACGTTGACCAAAAAATTTAATACAATAGGAGAAAATGTCATCCAAAACTCCTTTATAAGTTGTGATTGGTGTGGAGATAGCCGTTTAAGTGATCAATGTCCATCTAATCCTAAATTAGTATAGTTTGTGAAGAACGTCAATAAGTAACAGAATAATTCATGTTGCAACACTTATAATCCTAGTTGGAGGAATCACTCCTTCTTTTCATGGAATAATAACTAAGACCTTCAAATCCAATGCCAAACATCCATCTTGGCTTTCCACAACAAGGAAAACCACTAGTCCTTGAAAAAAAGCCA
>NW_018397276.1:2621287-2621861 GCF_002168275.2 Theobroma umbraticum
AGATGTTCATGCAATTTATGACACAGAGTAATGAATACATGGCCAAGAATAATGCGTACATGGCAAAGAATGATGCCATCATTCCAAGTCAAGCAACATGAGTTCAAAATCTTGAGGCACAATTGGGCATATTAACCAATGCCATCAATAATAGACCTCAAGGTACATTACCAAGCGACACTGAAGCCAATTCAAGATGATAAGGTAAAGAGCATTACAATGTAATCACTCTCCATAGTGGAAAAAAGGTAAGTGGTAGTGATTTTAAATTTGAAAATTTGGTCAAGCCTATTGAAAAAGATACTAAAAATGATATTGTGATTGAAAAATCTACTAAGAAATTTGAAGAAAAATCATAATTAAAACCTGCTCCAGCACTTCCACCACCTTTCATCAACATTTTCAAAAGTAGAAGCTTGACAAAAAATTTCAAAGATTTCTTGATATATTTAAAAGATTGTGCATTAATACTCCTTTTGCTGAAGCTTTGAAAAATATTTCGAGTCATGTGAAGTTTTTGAAGGACATCTTGATCAAAAAGAGGAAGTTAGGTGAGTTTAAAACCATTGCACTT
>NW_018397276.1:2621871-2622510 GCF_002168275.2 Theobroma umbraticum
GCAGTGCCATAATTCATAATAAGCTTCCACCAAAGCTTAAGGATCCAAGGAGTTTTTCTATCGCTTGTACTATCGATAACTTTTAATTCTCTTAAGCTTTGAGTGATTTAGGTGTTGATGTCTCACTTATGCTTTTGTCTATTGCTAGGAAACTTGGACTTGAAGAGATATAGCCTACTACAATTAACTTGCAATTAGCAGATATGTCAATCAAACACCCCATTGGAATTATAGAATGCGTTAATTAAAGTTGGAAAGTTGTACATTCTAGTGAACTGTTTTGTGCTTGAGATGAAAAAGAATGTTGAAATTCCTCATATTTTAGGAAGACCATTCTTGGCTACAATTGGAGCAATTATTGATTTGAAGAATGGAAAAATAACTTTCAAAGTTAGAGAAAAGGAAGTTAAGTTTAACATTTTCAATACAACTAAAGTTCATTCCTTTATAAATAGTTATTATAATGCGAATGTAATTGATAAGGGTAAAGGTAAGTTTATTTCACCACAATCAATGCACCAACCATCAATCTTAGAGTCAAAACCACCTCCTTCTAGCCATCTTCATTTTTTGGTTGGGCAAAGGATAGTAATTTCTAATTCACAACTCCATCTTTTGCCATTGGATCTTAAAGCATAT
>NW_018397276.1:2622520-2623524 GCF_002168275.2 Theobroma umbraticum
CCTTCAAGGTAGTAAAAGTTCATCCTTATGATCTTATTGAAACTAAAAGTGTACTTATCGGAGCTATCAAGGTCAATAAACAAATCCTCGAGCCTTACAAACTAGTTGAGAAAAAGGAGTATTATTCGAGCTAATGACTATAAAGAAGCGTTTCTTGAAAGGCAACCCAAGTTTTACAATTTTTTCTTAGTACTTTAAATAGTTGAAGGACGTTGTCATGTTCATTTATTTTTTTTCTTATTCTTAGTCAATTGTGGTTGTATTCTTTTCAGTCAAGTTTAATTAATTAAGTATTTTATGGTTTGGTGTAGGGCGGATAGAAAATGAACATGACGCCACAACATAAGATAAGTGGCATGGCATTGTGGCATCATGGGGACACCAAATCAAAAACAACATCTTCACACCACAGCACAAAATCATTCACGCTCTAGCTCAACAACGATCCACGCTTGTGCTTTCAAGGTGAAGAACATGATGTCATGTCAGAAAAGAGGAGCATCATGACTTTACAATGATTACAAGACAACTATTAAGAATATGCATAACACAACGTTGTAGACTAAGGAGTGCCTAGGTGTTGCAATAAATGGGGTATGCCTATTTAGCAACCCATTAAAGAAATTAAAAAAAAATCAAACCTTAATCCCTCTATTTAAACCTCTTTTGCCATATTATCCCAACTAAAGATGTCTCTCTTCTACTTCTGCAAGTATCAGAGAAGTTTTTGTTTACCTTCTCTTTCTTTTTATTAAACATTGGGGACAATGTTTCATTTCATGTTTGGGGGGTGTTTTTAAATTTTGTTGAGTGGGTGTCTTTGGTTTTAAGATTTACTTGTCTTTATTCTATTTTCTTTCAATTTTTTCTTCTGTTTTCCATATTTTGTTAGCTTCAATTTTTGATAATTCTATTATTTTTCTTTCCTATAAAAAATTTAAAAATAAAAAAAATATTTGTTTGAGTTATTTTGAAACTTTGTTTATGATTTTCCCTATCCTAGG
>NW_018397276.1:2623534-2637647 GCF_002168275.2 Theobroma umbraticum
GATTATTTTATTATTTTAGCTTTTGAGAAAAATATTAATATGATTTGAGTTTGTGTTGATATCCTTGTGTTAGCTTCATTGTAGGGTAAGACTTCAAATAATTTGCACACAATATCTTTAACGTAAAATTGTGCTGTAATTTTGAAAAAGTTTATGTTGATAAAATGTATAGTGAAGTCAAGAATTTTAGAATTTGTTTGATTCTCTCACGAGGTGAAATTTTGGATAACATTTAGGATAGGAAATGATTTAGGCCATCATTGGATCGTTTAAGCCTTTTTGAGCCTACCTTGCTACTATTTATCCCTAATAACTTTTTTGAGCTTGATCTTCCTTTTCTTCGATGAACAAATATTTATATTAGCATTAGCGTTTTTATGTACTTTTGATTTCGAACCTTTCACCCTTAAATGTTTTGATCTTTCTAGGAAGTATTTTGAGGTTATAGTTAAATCAAAGGAGAAGGGTGCAGCGATGAAAAAGCATGATTAGTAGTCAAAATCTACCCCTTGTTCATAATAGTCAATAATAAGTTTGGGGGTGGAGAGAAAAAAAAAGAAAAAGAAATGAAGTGTATTGTACAAAAGATAGTTTATCATAGGTTTAACGCATGCTATGTCAAAAAAAAACTTGAGCTCTTACGTAAGTCTCGATTGATTAAGTGCTTAAGGTGAATTTTAGATAACCCTAGTTTCCTTTATCATACCTTGAGCCTAACCTTGTGTTATAAGCTTAATAACGACTTATGGATCTTTGAATAAGTGTTAGTCTATATTAATGGAGAAAGAGAGATGAATAGCAAACCTATGGCATCTTAGTACTAATTTGTGCTTAGAATTGGCAGAAACTAATTTGAATTGTTTGATATTCGTTATAAAAATAGATATTCACATACACAGAAGAAGTCCATTTGAAAGTGAGTTTTAACTTGAATTAATACATGAGTTTGAAGATTATTGATATTTTACCTTAGGTTGGAATTGTGGGATAATTTTTGAAAAAAAAAATTGAGAAATCATGACTTGGTGAATTTTTATCTCTTGTAGAGTCTTTTTATTAATTTTCTTTGTTTTCTTTGTTTCTTTGTCTTTTGCTTGATGACTAGCAAAATCCTAAGTTTGTCTCATTTTGTTCTCAAAAGTTAGCTAAGGTCATGAGTTTAGGTTAGAACTTAGTTATTTTTCAAATAGATTACTTTTATTAAGTTATTTTATTTTATTCTACTTTTATTTCACTAATTTGTGTATAATTATTATTTATTAGTTTTTATGCTTTTGTAAGATTTTAAGGAAGAAGGCTTTAAATTGGTGAAGAAAGGTGATTAAAGGACTAAGGCTCTGTTCATACATGTTATAGTATTTTGAGTATAACTTCCACTCTAGATGTCCAAATGGCATGGCTGTTAGGTGGCGTTTGGAACTTTACAATACAGTGTAATTACATGTAATGTAATTGCAAGTAGTGTGATTATAGGGAAGATAGTATTACAATATTTGCCATATAAATAAAGTAATGAATAAAATGCAAGGACGATAACATTGCAACGTTTGGTTTACATCTACTTTGTTGGGAATGTAATGTCAATTTTGAAAATTAACCCTATTTATTAAAATGCAAGTTTAATATATTTTTATTTTTTTATTATTAATTTTTATATAATATCATCTCTTATATATATTTTTAATGTCATATATTTTATTTTCATTTTTAATTGTAATCTTATATATTTTATTTTCATTTCTTAATATAATTTTCTATATTGTATATTTTATTTTATTTTTTCCTTTAAAAAACAACATAAAGTTTATTGACAGTAGCCATGACTATTGAGAATAATATAAAAAATCCTCAAAATCATTATTAAAAAAACAAATTATAAAATTGCAAAATGTTTTTAATAGAGTAACCATGTTGAAAGCAAAAATGTCTTTAACAGCATTGTAGAGTGCAATGTAATCTGATTACATTGGTTTTGGATAGCAATCACATTACATCCATTGGCTGTAATGTAATCGCGTTGCAATCTCACATGCAGTGGTTTGTTGCAAATCAAACACTACATTGTAATTTAATTGGACACATTGCAAGGAATGTGCTCCCACTTCTCTCATACCAAGCATTACTTTGGACCATTGGAAATGTGAGAAACAGAGCTACAACTTTAATGAAGATCATTGTGCCCAATTTCGACCTTAAAGACAAAGAAAATCACATTGGCAATTCATGAAGTGCAATAGTCAACAAGAGAGGACTTGAAAGCTAGGCCAGCGTCACTATATCCAGGGGCTATGTTGCGGCATGGAGAGGGAAAATATGAAGAATTAGTGAGGAAAAGAAGTGTAACACCCCATACCGTCATATAGAAGTCAATAAGACTATATTGACAAGGCGAAGGCTCAATTGACATAAATTTAAATGCCAAAGAGCGGTGATAGGTGAAAAGAATATTTTGAAATAAATATTTCGTATGAAAAAAAAATAATAATATTGTTAACGAGAATGAATTAGTCGGTTAAAAGGTGATTTAGAAGTGAACTGGAATAAAGTGAGATACTTTGAGACCCAAGGAGACAAGTGGAGAAATTTGAAAGAAAATATTTTATTAATAAAATAATATTAAAATATTAATATTTTATCTATTATTGGAATTAGTCATGAAAGAGGATTATATGGCTAATTTAAGTGGCGGAGGAGAAGTAAAAAGAATTTTGAAGAAAAATGACGTTAGTGGGGTCCATGTTTCTTTATTAAATAAATCTAGCACGGGTAAGTATATATTTAAATATTATGGTGATACCTTGGTGAAGTGAAAATTTTATATTTTCCTTATACACATCTAAGGGGAGGAAAATAGGAGTAAATTGAAATTTAAAAAGTGTTGGAAGGACCAACTTGTGAAGGATGAAAAGTTTGGAGGGTCACATGGTTAAAAATGGAAAAGTTGGAGGACTTACGTGTAATTTTGATATTTGAAGTTAAATAGGCATTGACTAACTAAGGGAAGTTAAATTATGTGGAATATGAGATACACATGTGAAAGGTACTATTACACGCAAACTATGCTATACAAAAAGGAAAAGTTAGTGGGGGACATGTGGGACCCCTACCATGTGAAGTAAAAGAAAAAATAAGATTAAAATTTATTTGCATATAATATGAGTAGTGCATTAGGTGGTCAAATAAAGAAAGAAGAAAGTGGGTTGCATGTGACTTGAATGGTCAAAGGGTGGCTAAATAAAATATAAGGTGAATATGGGACATGGAGTAAAGAAATAAAAAAAAATGGAAAGTGAGGTGGCGGGTGGAAAGGTTTCAAAAGCCTTTGCCTTGTGATTTTAACCCCATAAAAGATAAAAGAAATATGTCAAAAGTCATCAAGCTTTGGCTAATATGCCCATGAAAGAAAAAGGAAAGGAAAAGAAAGCTTTGATAAGGCCATTTTAAGTTCATCCTTGTGATATCCGCCCACACCAAAGAAATAGAAAATAAAATGGCTTTGCCTTGAGAAAGAAAAGAGAGATTCAGCTAGGAAGCAAAAGAAGAAAGAAAGAAAGGAGAAAGGAAAAAAGGAAGTAAGGAAGAGAGGAGAAAGAAAAAAAAGGTAAGAGAAGGTTCGGCCTAGTGAACCCGAGACAAGAAAGGTAAAAAGATTTGTCATTTTGCTTGAAATGCATGCTTTGTAAATCAATTGTGATGTGAGATTTTGTTTGTGGTAGCAAGGATCTACAAAGATTCAAAGAACTCGAGGCATGCATGTAGGTAGATCTTGGAATGCATGGTGATTTTGGAGCTAAATAAGCAATGGGTAAGTGTTTTAGTCTTGAAATCATAAGTAGGAAGGAAAAATAAGATGTATATTGATTGTCTATATTTGTGGCAGCAATGGTGACCGTAGATGTGAGGAAGTTGTGAATCATATTTGGAAATTCAAGCTTGAACCAAGAGGTAAGCATGCAAAGTGACTACATTGTGTTGTATAAGCTTTGGTTGGTTGAAATGTATGGATTGTATTATAAATGCTTGTGTATAATGTTGATATAAACTATGAGACTTAGTTAAGGATTATTGGTTGATATGATGACATGTACGAGTACAATTAAATGTACTAGGTTTGAATGGTTGCTAGGAAGGGAATAAGTAAGAAAAGTTTGCCGTGGTGGTGTGACGGACGAGATAATGAGATAGCGGCAACCAGAAATTTGTTAGATACACACTTAAATCAATAACGACGTAGCGTCCCGCTATTGTACTAATTTTAAAATTCCCATAACTATGCAAATATATATATGTGCAGATTTACTTTAAATACAAATTTGTGGAAAGCATGAGCTGGTAGAAATGCTAGGAATTATGGATGCCTTGATTTTGAAAATGGTTTTGGATATATATATATAAGCTAAATATATATGTAAAGGGTTTTTAAAATCGAAAAACAAGATTTTAAATTGCTTTACGTAAAAATGTGCCTTATAGATTATTTGATGTACATTCATGATTGAAACAGATATCCACCATGCAGATTGATATTTTCATCTCATGCAGAAGGGTTTATGTTTTAAAGTCTTGTAAGGGATTTTGTCATGTCACCAAGTTTAATATTTCAGAAATGGTTTTAAAATAAGCTTTTGAAAACCTAACTTGATTTTTAAATGATTTTACCAAACCGGGAGATTAGAGAATAGGTCGAATCTCACATCCAGATAGTGTGAGCCTTGTGCACAAGTGAGCTCTAGCATGGGGGATCACCCCAACTTAATAAAAACAATTCAATTTTTTGATGTTTTGAGGGGAGTCCGCATGGGGGTTGCTCGGGTTCTGCCTTATGTTGTGCTGTGGCGTCTCTTGCTTTTACTCTTTCTGCCCTTCCGCTTTCCTTTATTTCCGTTATCAACATCGGAATAAGCTCATCATATCTACTAGCAAATCCCAAGGCCAAGGTATTCTTTACATATTTAAAGATTTTCATTATCATTGAAGATTATAGAATAAATTTAGCACTTATATTTTACATATTTTTACATATATTTATCACTTATCCTAAACAGAGATGCACATGATCATTATATTCAAAAGTTCCTTTAACATGATTCTGATAATTAGTCTCCCATTTTAGAGAAATTTTAAATATTTTGATTCAATCTCTTTTCAAAAGTTAAACAATACTACTATATTAGGTGATTTTATTTAGTCATCTCAAGTTGGGTTCAATCTTAATTCATCTAACAACTTCTTATTATTAATCCTTCTTCTTAAATCCTTATGGCTGCTACTCATTTTGGTCTTCCTTGTCGATTTTCCTTCCTTTCTTACAATCCAAAAAAAAAAAATCTGTCCAGAAGCTTCAAGACCTTTAGCAACCTCCTTTAGGCGAGAAGTTCAGGAAACATTGGAAATTTCCAAATCGAGAACAATTATTACCTATTAATCATCTAATTTATAACTAAATAAATTAAGATAATTGAGAGATAATTATTAAATTCAGTAAATAAATTCTTGAAGCATTACTATACTTGAAAATTATTTGCTCCTCAATAAAATTCTAAACTACCATAAAGAAAAAAACCCATTAAGTCAAAAATCTTTAACAACATGGCTTACGCAAATGTTAGAGTCCAAAAAAAAAAAGGCTCATTACGTTGAAATTCTTAAAAATATGACTTAGGCCAAAGTTAGGGCATAAGAAAAAATAAACTACGTTATGACTTGATCCCTCATATAAGGACGTATGTAGATAGCTTGGATTCATTACCAGGTTCAGTCAACCAAAAAGGAAAAAAAAAAAGAAAAAGCCTCTTCCATTAAAGATAATTCAAATCTTTGTTAAGTTTAAACTGCCAAGTTAATGTAAATAATTAAAGAAGTTCAAACTATCAAATTGCAAGAAAAGCAAAGAAGACTTATTACTAGGTTCACTCTTCACAATCAGCTTAATCATTGGCAAATTCTTAAAGCGTTACTATGCTTGAAAATCAATTGCTCCTCGATAAAAGCTTAAACTGCCCTTAACAAAAAAAAAACTAGCTTGTTAAGTCAAAAGTACTTAGCAAGACAGCTTAGGTGAAAGTTAAGGCTCAAATAAAAGCCCATTAAGTTGAAAATCCTTAAAAGGACAACTCAGGCAAAAGTTAGGGTTCGAAAAAATGATGAACTACATAATGACTTGATCCTTCATATTAGAAAGTACGTAGTTAACTTGGTCTCATCACCAGGTTTAGTCATCCCAAAAAATAATAAGTCTCTTCAATTAAAGATAATTCTAATATTTGCGATGTTGAAATTGGCAAGTTGTGGTCGATAATTGAAGTTCAAATTATCAAATTGCAAGTCAAGCAAAGCAGACTTCTTCTTTGAGTCTACTCCTCAAAATCAGCCTAATCAATGGCAGATTCTTAAACCATTACAATTATTGAATATCAGTTGCTCTTCAATAAGAGCCTACATGTTGAGTTTAGCTAAATAATGTATTTCACAATGATACATGAAAGATTTTACATTTCAAAAAAAGATATATTTGTAAACTCCATGTATATATATATAAAAGATTATTAGCAATAATCTTACTTGGTCTTATGAGGAATAATTCATATCTCTTAAATAATTCAATATTACTTAGCCTTATGGATGGTGAAGTATATAAATTCGATAGGATGTGGATAGAGATGAAACTTGCAACGAATGAAATGTTTCTGTTGGTAAATCATTGGCATTTGGAATCACTACATTAATAGATTCTTTTGGGATAATATTCTTTAAATATTATTATAATTAGTTGTGCAAGCCATGAGTTTGTAAATGTGTCAATATGCAATTTATGAAAGAGCTTTAAAGTTTGGTAAGTTTAAATATTTCATTAATTAATACTTTAAAAATATATATAAATAGAATAAAGAATTAATTGGACCAAGGCAACTAAGACCAACAGCTTCTATGCCCCATTTTTCCTAAGCCCAATGTAATCTTGATACTTGGCAGATCCATTGCCATAAAACAACCCATTTCACAACACTTTAAATAGTAAAGTTTTGCTATTGTTGTTTTGTTTCATAGTTCCATGTCAAATCTTTTCTTTTGTTTGGTTTACTTGCTACGTTCTTCACTTGGAATGTTGATATGCTTTTCCAATCAAATTTCTTCTAGTGGTTACATTAGGATCAGTTCATCGAAGCATAATTTATTATTATTTGATTGCTTTATCCTTTTTTCTTTAATTTATTTGTTTCAGTCTTTATTTATTTCTCTTGTTATGATCAATCAAGAGTTGCCAACGCAAATATTTTAGAATGGTAAAGCATTGCAAGTTTCTAAACTTCACTCAAATTTTCCTCAGCTTTCTCTTCAATGGTAACTAAATTCTTTTTCTTCTTCCAATGTTGCTCTCTTTTTTTTCCAATTATAATCTCACAGGAGTTCTCTTTTTTTTCTCCTATTGTTGACAAAAAATTTTTGTCAGTGTTCATGATTAATGTTTGATTGACTGTACCTTCCCAGATAGAATATTCTTCAACATTTTGAAAAAATCTGTCGATAAACCGCTGACATTTAGGTTAGGCATTACTGATTGAAATATTTGTTGGTTTTTCCATTGCTAAGTTTCAAACTCCCGATGCTTCATTTTCCAATTACTTACAAAATTTTCGATGGATAATTCTGCCAGCAAGTGTGATCAATGTTTGAATTTACCTTTCACGATGAACGAAAATTTCATCGGCATTTTGGAAATTTCATCAACAATTTCATTGTTATTTTTTTACCCTAGAAGATTTAGTTTCCATTTATTGATGGAAATAGCAATACATGTTTCTGTTGACAAGCATGGTTAACCTTTGATTAACCTTTAAGTTTACCCTTCCTGGTCGATGGAATTTTCGTTGTCATTTTAGTTGCAATGTTTCTATCCCCAATTTTTTTTCCATTTATCGATGGAAATAAACACAAAGAATTCAATCGGCAAGCATCATTGATGTTTGAATTCACCTTCCCAACTGAAAAAAAATTCATCACTATGTTTGGAAATTCTATTGATGCATTGCTAACGTTTCAAAGTAGCCGTTTTTGACGAAAATTCCATTATGATTTTCTGTTAGTACTTCTATGGGCACCTTCTATACCAACAGATGTTGTGCGTCAGTAGTCTTCAAGCCAATCACTTTTATTGCACAGCAAATAATCACAGATCAATTGCTAACAAAATTGCTTTTTTTAGTGTTTTCTTATAGAATTGCATAAATATTGTTGATCAAAAGTTCATCAATAATCGATCGGAATTTACCGATAGAGTATTATAGACGAAAACATTTGCATTGGTGAAGCTTGAATTTCTAGCAATGAATGTCACCATTCTGTGCAATTGCTTTGACCGCAATCACAATGCAATTACCAAAAACATTACAAAAATAGATCAGCCTATGTTTGTGTAAGAATTACTAAGATGTAATATAGCAAGTTAATGTAGTATTGTAACAACATGTATCAGATGTTTATATGTATATTTGAAAGTTCTATATGTTGGTGAAGGCTTCTTGAAGATTAAGACTCCTTGTTCCTATATGTTGAGTTGAGCAAAATCATGTATTCGACAAAGACACAAGAAACATTGTACATTCCAAAAACAAAAATTTTGTAAACTCCATGTATATACATATATATATAATAAAAGATTATTAGCAATAATCTTGATTAGCCTTATGAGGAATAATTCAGATCACTTAAATAATTCATGACCCATTTAGAATCATTAATTTAATATATTATTTTTGAATAATATTTTTTAAATATTATTATACTTAGTTATGCAATCCTTGAATTTATAAATGTGTCAATATCCAATTGATGAAAGAGCTTTAAAGTTTGGTCGGTTTAAATATATCAGCAATACTTTAAAAATAAGTATAAATAGAATAAAGAATTAAATGGACCAAAGCAAGCAGGGCCGACAGCTGCTATGCCCTCCTTTTCCTATGCTTAATGTAATCTTGATATTTTGCAGATCCACTGCCTTAAAATAGCCCATCTTGCAACACTATAAATAGATTATTTCCCCTTACTCATCGCTGCAATAAAAATGATCTCATTTTAAGGAAAAGTTTTCTCCTCTTCTTGTTATAATGCAAGTAAGTTTTGCTGTTGTTGTTTTATTTCAGAGTTTCATGTGATATCAAGAAGTTTATTTTTCTTTTCTTTGGTTTACTTGCTACATTCTTAATTTGATTTTCCAATCAATTTTCTTCTAATCGTTACCATCAGTCAAGATTTCCATGACAATGCCATATATATGTTTCTTGGTCAGTCCATGAGTCTATGCTTTTGGCAAATTCCTGACTTTATTTGTTCAAGAGTTGTCACCGTAAATCTTTTGGAAATAACTCTGCTCAAAGCTTCCTCAGAAACTCTTTTTCTTCTTCCAATGTTGCTCTCCTTTTTTTCCAATTATAATCTCACTCAAGTTCTCTTTTTATGTCTTGTTTTACTTAATTTAATTTTTTATTTCTTTTTTTCAATCAACTTTCTTCTAGAAATGATCTTTTGGTAATTTCTCTTAATTTGCTTTTCCAATCAATATATGCTGATGTAATTTTCATTCTTAGAGGTTTTCTTGGTCAGTTCATGAGTCTATTCTTCTTTTTAAATCTTGATATGCTTAATTTTCTAATCAATTTTCTTTTAGTTGTGTCGTTACCATCAGTCAAGATTTTCTTGACAATGCCATATGTTTCTTGGTCAGTTCATGAGTCTGTGCTTTTTTCTCCCCAATTTTTTTTATTTTGAAAATTAGTTGCTGGTGCTTAGGGGTTTTGCAGTCTACCTAGCTTTCAAATCCAAGCATAATTTGCATTCCATGTTTTATTGGAAAGTTTGGTATTGCTTTATCTTGGAAATATATTAATAAATATTATTTGAAGCTGTAATCATTTTTTCTTTAATTTATTTGTTTCAGTCTTTACTTGAAATCCCTATTTATTTTATCTTCTAGAAATAACCTTTTGGAAAGATATAGCATTGGAAGTTTCTTAACTCTGCTCAAATTTTTCTCAGCTTCTATTCAATGGTAACTAAACTCTTTGTCTTCTTCCAATTCTCCTCTCTTTTCTTCCAATTATAATCTCACTCTATTTTTCTTTTTTGCTTCTTGTTTTATTTCGGTTGCTATGGATTTTAGAGTTCCATTTAATTTAATTTTTGCTCTCTCTTTTTCAATCAACTTTCTTGTACAAATTATCTTTTGGTAATTTTTGTTTATGATTTTTCAAAGGATGTGCAAGATATCAGTTTTAGTAATACAAGAACTACTTTATGACTTGATCCTTTATATTAGAAGGTACGCAGGCAGCTTGGCCTCAAAGCCAAGTTCAGTCAACTCAAAAAAATAAGTCTCTTTGATTATAGATAATTCAAATCTTTGCCATTCTGAAACTGTTAAGTTAATGTTGATAATTGAAGAAGTTCATACTATCAATTGCCAGTGAAGTGAACAAGACTAATTGCTTAAGTCTACTCCTCATAGTCAGCCCAATCAATTGCCAATTCTTGAAGCATTACAATACAAGAATATTAGTTCTTCCTCGGTAAAAGCTTAAACACCCAATAAAAAAAAAACCCGTTCAACCAAAAATCCTTAATAGAATGGCTTAGGAAAAAATTAGGTCCTGCAAAAAAGGAAAAACTATTAAGTTGTGAATCCTTAAAATGACGAGTTGCTTGGTTTGATTGCCAAGTTCAGTTAACCTAAGAAACAAAAAGTCTCTTTACTTAAAGATTATTTACATATTTGCCATTTTGAAATTGCCAAGTTGATGTCGATAATTGAAAAAGTTCATACTACCAATTGCTAATGAAGTGAAAAAGACTAATTGCTTGAGTCTATGACTCACATTCGGCCCAATCAATTGTCAATTCTTGAAGTGTTGCAATGCATGAATATTAGTTCTTCCTCAGTAAAAGTTTAAACTGCCAATAAAAAATAGCCTGTTCAACCAAAAATCCTTAATACGATGGCTTAGGCAAAATTAAGTCCCATAAAAAAGGAATTACTATTAAGTTGAAAATCCCTAAAAAGACAACTTAGGCAAAAGTTAAAATGTAAAGAAAAAAAAACAAGAACTACATTACAACTTGATCCTTCGTATTAGAAGGAACGTAGGCAGTTTGGTCTCATTGCCAAGTTCAGTCAACCCAAAAAACAAAAACTCTCTTTGATTAAAGATAATTCAAATCTTTTCCATTTTGAAGTTGCCAAGTTGGTCTCTACAATTGAAGAAGTTCACACTATCAATTGCAAGTGAAGTAAAGAAGACTTATTGCTTGAGTCTACTCCTCACAATTGATCCAATCAATGACAAATTCTTGATGCATTAGAGTGCTTGGATATTAATTCCTCCTTAATAAGAGCTTAAATTGAAAATAAAAAATAGTCTTTTAAGCCAAAAATTCTTAAAAGGATAGCTTAGGCAAAAATTACGTTCTGTAGAAAAAGAAAGAACATTGAGTTGAAAATCTTTAAAATAATGACTTAGGCAAAAGTTAGGACCTAAAAAAAAAAAGCTACATTACGACTTGATCTTTCATATTAAGAGGTACGTAGGCAGCTTGTTCTCATTGTCAAGTTTAGTCAACTGATGAAAAAGGATGAAAAAGTCTCTTTTATTAAAGATAATTCAAATATTTACGATGTTGAAATTGCCAAATGAACGTCGATAATTGAAGAAGTTTAAACTATCAAATTGCAAGTGAAGCCAAGAAGACTTATTTCTACTTGGTCTTATCGCTAAGTTGAGTTAACCCCAAAAACAAAAATCTCTTCTATTAAAGATAATTCTAATCTTTGCAATGTTGAAATTGCCAAGTTGATGTCAATAATTAAAGAAGCTCAAATTATAAAATTACAAGTGAAGCAAATAAAACTTATTGCTAATGTTTACTCCTCACAATCGACTTAATCAATTGCAATTCTTGAAGTGTTTACTATGCTTGAATATTAGTTGCTCCTCAATAAGAGATTAAAATATCTATTTTAAAAAGCCATTTGAGTAAAAAATCCTTCAAAAGACTACTTACGCAAAAGCTAGGACCCAAAATAAAGTCCATTAAGATGAAAATCCTTAAAACGATGACTTAGGCAAAAGTTAAGGTGTAACAAAAGGATGAATTACATTATTACTTAATCCTTCCTATTGTGAGGTACGCAAGCAACTTGGTCGCATTGCCAAGTTCAATCAATCCAAAGAAAAATGTTTCTTCCCTTAAAGATAATTCAAAATTTGCCATTTTTAAACTACCAAGTTGACGCTGATAATTGAAGAACTTCAAACTATTAATTGCAAGTGAACTAAAGAAAACCTAATGCTTGAGTGTACTATTCATAATCGTCTCAATCAAGGGAAAATTCTTGAAGTGTTCCAATGTTTGAATATTAATTCCACCTCAATAAAAGCGTAAACTGCCAATAAAAAAGAGCTCGTTAAACTAAAAATCCTTAATAGGATGGCATAGGCAAAATTAGGTCCTTGTGAAAAAAGAAAGATTGCTAAGTTGAAAATCTTTAAAATGACGACTTAGGCAAAAGTTATAATGTAAAAAAAAAAAACAAGAACTATGTTATGACTTGATCCTTGATATTAGAAGGGACATAGGCACCTTGGTCTCATCGCCAAGATCAGTCAACCTAAAAAATAAACAGTGTATTTGATTAAAGATAATCCAAATCTTTGTCAATTTGAGCCTGCCAAGTTAGAGTCGATAATTAAACAAGTTCACACTATAAATTGCAAGTGAAGTAAAGAAGACTTATTGCTTGAGTCTACTCCTCATGATCGACCCAATCAATGGCCAATTCTTGAAGCATTACAATGCTTGAATATCAATTCCTCCTCAGTAAAAAGCTTAAATTACCAATGAAAATGAGTGCGTTAAGCCAAAAATCCTTAATAGGATATCTTAGGCAAAAATTAGGTCTTGCAAAAAAAGAAATATTATTGAGTTGAAAATCCTTAATATTACGACTTAGGCAAAAGTTAGGATGTAAAAAAAGAAAAAAAGAACAAGAACTACGTTACGACTTAATCCTTCATATTAGGAGGTATGTAGGCAGCTTGGTCTAATCACCAAGTTTAGTCAATCCCAAAAAATAAGATGAAAAAGCCTCTTTGATTAAAGATAATTCAAATATTTGCAATGTTGAAATTGCCAAGTGAACATCGATAATTGAAGAAGTTCAAACTGTCAAATTGCAAGTGAAGCAAAGAAAACTTATTTCCAGTTTATCTTATCTCTAAGTTCAATAAACCTAAAAAACAAAAAGTCTCTTTGATTAAAGATAACTTAAATTTTTGCAATGTTGAAATTGCCAAGTTGACGTCAATAATTGAAAACATTCAAACTATGAAATTGCAAGTGAAGCAAACAAAACTTATTGCTAAGGTTTACTCCTCATAATCAGCCTAATTAATTTACAAATTCTAAAAGTGTTATTATGCTTGAATATCAGTTGCTCTTCAACAAAAGCCTAAAATAGCTTTTAGAAAAAGGCCGTTAAGTTAAAAAATCTTTAAAAAGATAGCTTCGGCAAAAGTTAGGACTAAAAACAAGAAAAGTCTATTTATTTGAAAATCCTTGAAAAGATGATTTAGGCCAAAATTAGCGCGTAACGAAAAGATGAATACACTATGACATAATCATTCATATAATGAGGTACGTAGGCAACTTGGTCTCATTGCAAGATTTAGTCAATCTAGAAAACAAAGTCTCTTCCATTAAAGATAATTCAGACTTTGCGATGCTGAATCTACCAAGTTGACATAGATAGTTTAGAAGTTTAAACTATCAAACTACAAGTGAAGCAAAGAAAACTTATTGATAAGGTTTACCTGTCACAATCGACCTAATCAGTGGCAAATTTTTGTAGTGTTGCTACACTTGAAGATCAGTTGCTCCTCTATAAGAGTCTGAACTACCCTTGAAAAAAAGCTTGTTAAGTCGAAAATACTTAACAAGACAACTTAAGCAAAAGTTGAGGCCCAAAAAAAGCGAGTTAAGTTGAAAATCCTTAAAAGGATGATGTAGGCAAAAGTTAGGGAGTAAAAAAAAACAAAGTTGGACTAGATTATTACTTGATCCTTCA
>NW_018397276.1:2637657-2648509 GCF_002168275.2 Theobroma umbraticum
GCAGCTTAGTCTCATTGCCAAGTTCAGTCAACCCTAAAAAAAAAGAAAATGTTGAAAGATAATTCAAATCTTTGCAATGTTGAAACCAATAACTGGATGTTGATAATTGACGATGTTCAGCCAAATCAATGGCAAATTCTTAAAGTGTTACTATGGTTGAACATCTATTGCTCCTTAGTAAGAGCTTTACTAGTTCTAAGAAAAACAAGCCTACTATGTAAAAATCCTTTCCAAGATAGCTATATTAAAAGTTAGGGACCGTAAGAAACAACCCATTAAGTTGAAAATCCATAAAATGATGACTTAGGCAAAAGATAGAACATAAAAGAAAGACGAATTGCGTTATGACTTGATCCTTTGTATTAGGAGGTATGTAGGCAACTTGGTTGCATTGCCAAGTTTAGTCAACTAAAACAAAAAGAAAAAGTTGACAGCAATAATTGAAGAAATTCAAACTATAAAATTGCAAGTGAAGCAAAGAAGATTTATTGTTTGTTTCTAGTCCTATCTATTGGTCTAATAAATGGAAAATTCTTATAGCGTTAATATGCTTTAATATCAGCTGATCATCAATAAGAGCCTAAATTACTACTAAAGCAAACCTTGTGAAGGCGAAAATCCTTAAAAGGATGGTTTGGGGAAAAGCTAGGTCCCAAAAAAAAAGAAAGACTATTAGGTTGAAAATCTTAAAGTGACAACTTAAGCGAAAGTTAGAAGACAAAAAAAAAAAAAAAAGACTACATTATGACTTGATCTTTTATGCTAGGAGGTATGTAAGCAGCTTAGTGTCATTTCCAAGTTCAACTGTCTCTTTCATTAAAGATAATTCAAATCTTTGTGATGTTGAAATTACCAAGTTGATGTCAATTATTCAAGAAGTTTATACTATCAAATTACAAGTGAAGCAAAGAAGACTTATTACTCGGATCTACTCATCACAATCAACCCAATCAATAGCAAATTCTTGAACTGCTGCTATACTATAATATCAGTAGCTTCTCGATAAGAGCCTACACTACCATTAAAAAAAAAGTTGATTAAGTGAGAAATCCTTAACAAGATGGCTTAGGAAAAAGTTACAACCCAAAAAAACAAACACTGTTAAGTTGAAAATCTAAAAATGATGACTTAGGCAAAAGTTAAAACCTTAAAGAAAAAAAGAACTATGTTATGACTTGAACCTTCATATTAGGAGGTATGTAGGCAGTTTGGTCTCAATGCCATGTTCAGTTAACCGGAAAAAAAGTCTTTTCAATTAAAGATAATTCAAATTTTTTTTATGTTGAAACTATCAAGTGGACGTCGATAATTAAAGAAGTTCAAACCATCAAATTGCAAGTAAAGCAAAATTTAGGGCCTGAAAAAAAGCTTGTTAAGTTAAAAATACTTAAAAGGACGACTTAGGAAAAAGTTAGGGCATCAAAACAAGATGAACTAAGTTATGACTTGATATTTCATATTAAGAGCTATGTAGGCAGTTTGGTCTCATCGCCTAGTTCAAACATCCCAAAAAAAATGTCTTTTAGATTAAAGATAATTCAAATCTTTGTGGTGTTAAAACTACCAAATAGATATTGATAATTGTAGAAATTCAAACTATCAAATTGCAAGTGAAGCAAAAAGGACTTATTGCTTGGGTTTACTCCTCAAAGTCGACCCAATTAATGGCAAAATTTTGAAGTGTTAATATGCTTGAATATCAGTTGTTCCTCAGTAATAGCTTAAATTGCCACTAAAACAAAATCCCGTTCAGTCAAAATTGGTTAACAATATGGCTTAGACACAAGTTAGGCTCTAAAAAATAAAAGCTATTAAGTTAAAAATCCTTAAAAAGATGAGTTAGCCAAAAGTTAAGACATTAAAGATAAAAAACAAAGAACTATGTTATGGCTTGATCTTTCACATTAGGAGGTACATTGACAACTTCGTCTCATCGCCAAGTTTAGTCGGCCCAAAAAAATTATCTTCGATTAAAGATAATTCAAATCTTTGCGATGTTAAAAATATTGGGTTGGCACGAATGATTTAAGAAGTTTAAACTATCAAATTCCAAGTGAAGCAAAGAAGACTTATTCCTAGGGTCTACTCCTCACAATTGGCCCAATCAATGGCAAATTCTTGAAGTGTTACTATGCATGAATATTAATTGCTCATCAATAAGAGCTTGAACTACCATTAACAGAAAGCCCTTTAACTTATAAATCCTTACCAAGATGGCTTAGGAAAAAGTTAGGTCCCAGAAAAAGAAAGACTATTAAGACATATAAAAAAAGAACTATGTTATCACTTGGTCCTTCTGATAATTCTTTTTATATAGTTATTTGGTCTCATTTTGTTCTTAAAAGTTACCTAAGTTCATGAGCTTAGGTTAGAATTTAGATATTTTTCTAATTTGTTTACTTTGAGTAAGTTCAATTAGATCCGCAATTGATGCTGTTGCTGGTGGCGGATTAATGGGTGAGAATCTTGCTGAAGCTTATAACTTGTTAGAAAAGATAACTTCTAATAATTACCTACGACCACCAAAAGATTTGGTTCTAGAAAAATTGCTGTTGTTTGTGAGGTTCATGTACTTAATGCCTTGACAGCACAAGTAGCTGCGTTGACCAAAATATTTGATACAATGGGAGTTAATATCACCCAAAACTCCTTCATAACTTGTGATTGGTGTGGAGATAGCCATTTAAGTGATCAATGTCCATCTAATCCTAAATTAGTAAAGTTTGTTGGGAACGCCAATAAGTAACAAAGTAATCCACATTCCAATACTTATAATCCTGGTTGGAGGAATCATCCCGTCTTTTCATGGAATAATAACTAAAACCTTCAAATCTAGGGCCAAACATTCATCTTGGTTTTCCACAACAAAGAGAACCACTAGTCCTTTAAAAAAAACTAATAATGGAAGAGATGTTCATGCAATTTATGACACAGAGTAATGAATACATGGCCAAGAATAATGAATAGATGGCAAAGAATGATGCCATCATTCCAAGTCAGGTGACATGAATTTGAAATCTTAAGGCACAATTGGGCATATTAACCAATGCCATCAACAATAGGCCTTAACATACATTACTAAGCGACACTGAAGCCAATTCAAGATGATAAGGTAAAGAGCATTAAATGCAATCACTTTCCACAGTGGAAAAAGGGTAAGTGCTAGTGATTTTAAATTTGAAAATTTGGGCAAGCCTATTGAAAAAGATGCTAAAAATGAAATTGTGAGTCAAAAATCTACTAAGAAATTTGAAGAAAAATCATAATTAAAACCTGCTCCAACACCTCCACCACCTTTCCACAACATTTTCAAAAGTAGAAGCTTGACAAACAATTTCAAAGATTTCTTGATCTATTTAAAAGGTTGCACATTAATATTCCTTTTACTGAATTTTTGAAAAATATTTCGAGTTACATGAAGTTTTTGAAGGACATCTTGATCAAAAAGAGGAAATTAGGTGAGTTTAAAACCATTACAGTTATTAAAAAATGCAGTGCCATAATTCATAATAAGCTTTCACTAAAGCATAAGGATTCAAGGAGTTTTTCTATCCCTTGTACCATTGGTAACTTTGAATTCTATAAAGCTTTGAGTGATTTAGGTGTTGGTGTCTCACTTATGCTTTTGTCTATTGCTAGGAAACCTGGACTTGAAGAGATACAGCCTACTACAATTAACTTGCAATTAGCAGAAAAATCAATCAAACACCTTATTGGTATTATAGAGAATGTGTTGATTAAAGTTTGAAAGTTGTACATTCCAGTGGACTGTTTTGTGCCTGAGATGAAAAAAAATGTTGAAATTCCTCTTATTTTGGGAAGACCATTCTTGGCTACAGTTGGAACAATTATTGATTTGAAGAATGGAAAAATAACTTTCAAAGTTAGAGAAGGGGAAGTTAAGTTTAACATTTTCAATACAACTAAAGTTCATTCCTTTATAAATAGTTGTTATAATGTGAATGTAATCGATAAGGGTAAAGATAAGTTTATTTCACCACAATCAATGCACCAAGCATCAATCTTATAGTCAAAACCACCACCTTCTAGCCATCTTGGTTTCGTGGTTAGGCAAAGGATAGTAATTTATAATTCACAACTCCATCTTTTTCTATTGGATCTTAAAGCATATTGGTGGAAAACCTTCAAGGTTGTACAAGTTCATCCTTATAGTCTTATTGAAATTTAAAGTGCCCTTATCAGAGCCATCAAGGTCAATAAGCAAATCCTCGAGCCTTACAAACTAGTTGAGAAAAGGGAGTATTATTTGAGCTAATGACTATAAAGAAGCGCCTCTTGAAAGTTAACCTAAGTTTTACAATTTTTTCTTAGGACTTTAAATAGTTGTAGGATGTTTTCATGTTCATTTAGTTTATTTTCTTATTCTTAGTCAATTAGAGTCGTATTATTATCAATCAACTTTAATTAATTAAGTATTTAATGGTTTGGTGTAGGGCTGATAGAAAATGAACATGATGCCACAGCACAAGAGAGGTGGCATGGCACTGTGGCATCATGGGGACATCGAATCAAAAACAACATCTTCACACCACAGCATTGAACTGTTCGCGCTATGGCACGACAACAATCTAAGCGTATGCTTTCAAGGTGAAGAGCAAGATGACGTGGCATAAAGGAGGAGCATCATGACTCCACAATGATTACAGGATAGCTATTAAGAATATGCACGACACCGCGGCGTAGACTAAGGAGTGCCTAGGTGTTGTAATAAATGGGGTATGCCTATTTAGCAACCCCATTAAAGAAATTAAAAAAATCAAACCCTAATCCCTGTATTTAAACCTCTTTTACTAGATTATCCCAACACTATTGATCGAATTGATGACCATAATAAAGGGGTCTCTCTTCCACTTCTGCAAACATCAGGGACAATGTTTCATTTCATGTTTGGGGGTGTTTTTAGATTTTGTTTGGTGGGTGTCTTTAGTTTTAAGATTTACTTGTCTTTTTTCTATTTTCTTTTAATTTTTTCTTCTATTTTCCATATTTTGTTAGCTTTAATTTTTAGTAATTTTATTATTGTTTGTTCCTATAAAAAATTTAAAAATAAAAAAATAAGAAATTTGCTTGAGTTATTTTAAAACCTTGTTTATGATTTTCCCTATCCTAGGTTAATATTTTGATTATTTCATTATTTTAGCTTTTGAAAAAAAAAAGATATCATTTGAGTTTGTGTTGATATTCTTGGGTTGGCTTCACTGTAGGATAAGACTTCCAATAATTTTGCACACAATATCTTTCACAAAAAATTGTTATGTAATCGTTTAAGCCCTTTGGAGCCTACCTTATTACTATTTATCCCTAATAACTTTTTTAAGCCTAATCTTCTTTTTCTTTGATGAACAAATATTTATATTAGCATTAGCCTTTTTATGTACTTTTGATTTCTAACCTTTCACCCTTAAGTATTTTTATCTTTCTAAGAAGTATTTTGAGGTTATAGTTAAATCAAAAGAGAAGCGTGCAATGATGAAAAGACGTGATTAGTATTCAAAATCTACCCCTTGTTCATAATAGTCAATAATAAGTTTGGGGGTGCAGAGAGAAAAAAAAAGAAAAAGAAATGAAGTGTATTGTACAAAAGATAGTTTATCATAGGTTTAACGGGTGCTATGTAAAAAAAAAAATTGAGCTCTTAAGTATGTCTTGATTGATTAAGTGCTTAAGGTGAATTTTGGATAAATTAGTTTCCTTTATCATACCTTGACCCTAACCTTGTGTTGCAAGCTTAATAAAGACTTATTGATCTTTGAATAAGTGTTAGTCTATATTAGTGGAGATGGATAGATGAAAAGCAAACCTATGGGATCTTAGTACAAATTTGTTCTTAGAATCGGCATAAACTAATTTGAATTGTATGATATTCTTTATAAAAAATAATTATTCACATACACAGAAGAAGTCCATTTGAAAGTGAGTTTTAACTTGAATTAATACATGAGTTTGAGATTATTGATATTTTACCTTAGATTGGAATTGTGGGATAATTTTAAAAAAAAATTCAGAAATCATGACTTGGTGACTTTTTATCCCTGGGAGAGTCTTTTTATTAATTTTCTTTGTTTTCTTTGTTTCTTTCTCTTTGGCATGAGGACTAGCAAAATCTTAAGTTTGAGGGTGTGATAATTCTATTTTACAAAACTATTTTGTTTCATTTTGTTCTTAAAAGTTAGCTAAGGTCATGAGTTTAGCTTAGAATTTAATTATTTTTCTAATTAGCTTACTTTTATTAAGTTATTTTATTTTATTCTACTTTTATTTCATTTATTTTAGTATAATTATTATTTATTAGTTTTTATGATTTTGTAAGATTTTAAGGAACAAGGCATTAAATTGGTGAAGAAAGGTGATTAAAGGACTAAGGTTTTGTTCATACATGTTGCAGTATTTTAAGTATAACTTCCACTCTAGATGTCCAAATGGCATGACTCTTAGGTGGCATTTGGAACTTTTCAATACAGTGTGATTACAGGTAATGTAATTGCAAGTATTGTGATCATAGGGAAGATAGCATTACAATATTTGATATATAAACAAAGTAATGAACAAAATGCAGGGACGATAACATTGCAATGTTTGGTTTACAAATACTTTGTTGGGAATGTCATGTCAATTTTCAAAATTGTCCTTATCTATTAAAATGCAAGTTTAATATATTTGTATTTTTTATAATTAATTTTTATATAATATAATCTCTTATATATTTTTTTCATATCATATATTTTATTTTCAATTTTCTTATAATTTTATATATTTTATTGTCATTTAATAAATTTTCTATATTTTATGTTTTCTTTTATTTTTTTTCCTTCAAAGGACAACATAAAATTTATTGACAGTAGCCATGACTGTCAAGAATAATATTAAAAATCCTCAAAATTGTTATTAAAAAAACAAATCATAAAATTGCAAAATATTTTTAACAAAGTAACCATGTTGAAAGGCAAAAATGTCTTTAACAGCATTGCAGAGTTCAATGTAATCTGATTGCATTGGTTTGAATAGCAATCACATTACATCCATTGGCTGTAATGTGATCGTGTTGCAGTCTGACATTGTAGTAGTTTGTTGCAAAATAAGCACTATATTATAATTTAATTGGACACATTACAAGGAATGTGCTCCCACTTCCCTTGTACCAAACCTTACCTTAGACCATTGGAAATGTAAGGCACAGAGCTACAACTTCCATGCAGCTCATTTTGCCTAATTTCGACCTTAAAGACAAAGAAAATCACATTGGCAACTTATGAAGTGCAATAGCCAACAAGAGAGGACTTGAAAGCTAGGCCACCGTCACAACATCAAGGGGTTGTGTTGTGGCGTTGGGAGGGAAAATATGAAGAATTAGTGAGGAAAAGAAGTGTAACACCCCATACCCTCGTATAGGAGTCAATAAAACCATATTGACAAGATGGAGGGTAAAATGACATAAATTTAAATGCTAAAGAACGGTGCTAGGTGAAAGAAATATTTTGAAATAAAATATTTTGTATGGGAAAGAATAATAATTAAATAATAATATTGTTAACGGGAATGAATTAACATGTTAAAAGGTGAATTAGAAGTGAATAGGGATAAAGTGAGACACTTTAGGGCTTGAGGAGACAAGTGGAGAATTTTGAAAAAAAAAGATTTATTAATAAAATAATAATAAAATATTCATATTTTATCTACTGTTGGAATTAGTCATGAAGAAGGATTATATGACTAATTTAAGTAGGGGAGGAGAAGTAAGAAAGGATTTTGAAGAAAAATGACGTTAGTGGGGTCCGTGTTTCTTTATTAAATAAAGCTAGCGCATGTAAGTATATATTTAAATATTATAGTGATACCTTGGTCAAGTGCAAATTTTATATTTTCTTTGTACACATGTAAGGGGAGGAAAATAGGAGGAAATTGAAATTTAAAAACTGTTGGAAGGACCAAATTGTGGAGGATGAAAAGTTTGGAGGGTCACTTGGTAAAAAATGGAAAAGTTTGAGGACTTGCGTGCAATTTCGATATTTGAAGTTAAATGGGAATTTACTAACCAAGGGGAGTTATATTATGTGGAATGTTCGATATACATGTGAAAGTTACTATTACATGCAAACTACGGTATGCAAAAAGAAAAAGTCAGTGGAGGACATGTGAGACCCCCATCATGTGAAGTAAAAAAAAAAGAATAAGATTAAAATTTATTTGCATGTAATGTGATAGGCGCATTAGGTGGTCAAATGAAGAAAAACGAAAGTGGGCTGCATGTGACTTGAGTGGTTTAAAGGTGGCTAAATAAAATATAAGGTGAATATGAAACATGGAATAAAGAAAAAAAATGGAAAGTGAGGTGGTGGGTAGAAAGGTTTCAAAAGCCTTTCCCTTGTGATTTTAACCCCATAAAAGATGAAAGAAATATATCAAAAGTCATCAAGCTTTGGGCAATCCGCCCATGAAAGAAAAAGGAAAGGAAAAGAAAGCTTTTATAAGGCCATTTTAAGTTCATCCTTGTGATATTCCCCCACACCAAAGAAATAGCAAATAAAATGGCTTTGTCTTGAGAAAGCCAAACCTTTGAGAAAGGAAAGAGAGATTTGGCTAGGAAGCAAAGGAAGAAAGAAAGAAAGGAGAAAGAAAGAAAGGAAGAATGGAAGAGAGGAGAAAGAAGAAAAGAGAAAGAGAAGGTTCGGCCTAGTGAACCTAAGACAAGAAAGGTAAAAAGATTTGTCATTTTGCTTGAAATGCATGCTTTGTAAATCAATTGTGATGTGAGATTTTGTTTGTGGTAGCAAGGATCTACAAAGATTCAAAGAACTCGAGGCATGTATGTAGGTAGTTCTTGGAATGCTTGGTGATTTTGGAGCTAAATAAGCATTAAGTTTTTTTGTCTTGAAATCATAGGTAGAAAGGAAAAATAAGGTGTATACTGATTGTCAATATTTGTGGCAGCAATGGTGACCATAGATGTGAGGAAGTTATGAATCATTTTTGGAAATTCAAGCTTGAACTGAGAGGTAAGCATGCAAAGTGACTACATTGTGTTGTATAAGCTTTGGTTGGTTGAAGTGTATGAATTGTATGATAAATGCTTGTGTGTAATGTTGATAAAAACTATAAGACTTAGTTAAGGATTATTGGTTGATATGCTGACATGTATGAGTACAATTAAATGTACTGGGTTTGAATGGTTGCTAGGAAGGGAATAAGTAAGAAAAGTTTGCCATGGTGGTGTGACAGACGAGATAACGAGAGACCGACAAGTAGAAATTAGTTAGATATGCACTTAAATCAATAACGACATAGAGTCCCAAAATTGTACGGTGACTAAGGGGTGACTATTTTAAAATTCCCCTAACTATGCAAATATATATATGTGTTGATTTATTTTAAATACAAATTTGTGGAAAGCATGAGCTAGTAGAAATGCTAGGAAATTGTGGATGCCATGATTTTGAAAATGGTTTTGAATATATATATATAAGCTATATATATGTAAAGGGTTTTCAAAATCAAGAAACAAGGTTTTAATATGATTTACGCCAAAATGTGCCTTATAGTTTGCTTGATGTGCATTCATGAATGAAACACATATCTACCATGCGGATTGATATTTTAACCTCATGCAAAAGGGTTTATGTTTTAAAGTCTTGTAAGGGATTTTGCCATGTTACCAAGTTGAATATTTCAGAAATGGTTTTAAAATAAGCTTTTGAAAACCCAACTTGATTTTTAAATGATTTTACCAAACTGGGAAATTTGAGTCTAGGTCGAATGTCACATCGATATAGTGTGACCCTTGTGCACAAGTAAGCTCTAGCTAAAGAACCTTTACGTCGCTGACGGGTTGTCAGACGCAGCTAGGGCCAAGGTCTGTGATATATGCGTGGCAAGGCCACGGGTTGATAAATAAGGCTAGGCCACAAGTGATATACGCGATTGTGACCGCTTGATTTCTTTGATGTCGGCCAACATTGTTGAGATTGCCATAGCTATAGGGATCTAATGGAGTGGAGCTCTTAGATGTTATTACATGGAAGTGGGTCCACGAGTTCTTTATTTCTGTTACCTACTCGAGAGTGATATCTCTTTGCATTTTCAATACATGTTCTTCCGCATGGTGAGAACTATATGACTTTCCACAGCTCCCTCATTTTTACTATGATGTTGGATTTAACTCTTCACATATGATATGATTTGTGAATTGTGTGTAAGCTTCGATAACTCTTGATTTTACGCAAGCATGCGTGTTTATGACGGACTGGTTTGAGTAAAGTGTTGAATGAGTTCAAAGATTAAAAATCTTGTACTTATACTGATTTGTTTTAATAAGTTGTTAAATGATTAAGACAGTAGAGATCTTTACTTGTATTGATTCGATGTCTGTTTTAAACGATTATCTTGCAACAACCTTCTGATTTTACATATAAAGCACAAACCTCCCTCTTGAGCTATATTGTTTACATATACTCTTATATTTTTAATATTCAAAACTTCTGCCTTGGCTTCTTTCCCATCTACACCCTACTCAAGGAGTTGATGATCACTGAGTTTAAGAGACTCACCCCCTTGTTTCCTTTTGAAAATAAATAATTGGTTCAAGTGCATCGTTCAGTACATCGAGACTAGTTGCAACGTAGGTAATGGCATCTCTTAGACTTTTACTCTGAGTTGCTCTGTTGCATAGAGATCATGTTGTGTCAAATAGTCAAACCTATATAGATTAATAGTCTATCAGGATTGTATTACCTAAAACTTGAGGTTGTGTGATGAATACCACATGTGATGTTGAAATTACTTTGGAGTTGTTAAATCTGGTTTTTGGTATTAGGATGCTACATTTTAAATATTTTGT
>NW_018397276.1:2648519-2648691 GCF_002168275.2 Theobroma umbraticum
TAAGTAAACGATAGTTTTAGTGATGTTAGTTCATTTTAAAGTATTTGAAATCTCAACTAAGGCTTGTTCGAGATTTGGTGGGTTCACTTACAAGTCTCAGACGCTGGTAACGATTAGAAGAAAGTCGTTACAAGAAAAAGCTGCAAGCTGATTAAGGTTTTATGGGTTCTAT
>NW_018397276.1:2648701-2650641 GCF_002168275.2 Theobroma umbraticum
AGCTTATATGAAGAGCCAAGTAGGTAGAATTAGGGACATTAGGTTAATTTAGTGGTATTTAAATAGAACTTAAGGAGGACATAACCGTAAAAAGACAATTCTAAGAAAGATTCAAGAAGTTAGAAGTTGAGGCTAAAGATTGAAGATTAAAGGTTAAAGCTGCCAATATATGTTTTTCTTCTTTTTCCTTAGCTTTTATTATTCTTGCAACTCTTAATGGCTAAACTTCATATGTTTTTATTGCTGTTGCAATTATGAGAAGCTAATTTCTTTTCTCTAAGATTGCGATTGAAGTTACATGCAGTTTAAATTTGTAATCTCTTTTCTTGCTTATTTTCAATGGAATTGAATTGTTTATTCCAATTTGTTCTTAGTGCATTTAATTGCTTGATTACCAATTAAATTGATTTGGAAACCTAAACATAACTTGAGAAAGGGAGTTTAGTGTAGGGCAAGGTTTGAATAGCATATGATCATATTTATTTCCTTGGATGAATAAATTGAATTGTGTATAGGACAAAGATATACCTATATGTTGTATGTAGCTAGTATTAAAGCCTGAATTTAATGAGTTTGTTTTAATTTTAATACACCTAGAGATATAGTGTTTTAATAAAAAAAGATATTTTAACAAGAGTTTCGGAAGAGCCTTATAAATAATTAAGAACTTTAGGTTAGCAATTCAACCCCATGGGACTAAGTTGAGAGAGAAAGGTAAGATTTATATGAATTGTGAGGGATATTGTAATCCTAGGCTTGTTTGAGTTTACATTTATCCAATTTTATTACTATTTTTATTTTTTTTGTTTATATTCTTGTTAGTTATGTATAGTTAGTTTATAATTTATTTTGTTACTTGATGGGTTTGTTTTGATAAGATGGAATTCTGTTAATTTTAGCACTTAGTGAAATTTTTAGATAAATTCTCTGTGAGGTTGATACTTTATATGCCATTATTTATCTATTCGATATGTAAACTTGCATCCATAGAAAATTAGATAACACCTTCATATTAGGAGGTACGTAGGCAATATGGTCACATCGTCAAGTTCAGTCAACCCACAAAAAAAGTCTCTTTGATAAAAGATAATTCAAATCTTTTCAATGTTGACAATACCAAGTTCATGTCAATGATTGAAAAAGTTTAAGCTATCAAATTGCAAGTGAAGCAAAGAAAACCAATTGCTTGGTTCTATTCCTCAAAATTGGCCCAATCAATGGTAAATAGTTGAAGTACTTCAATTTCTTCTTGAATCCTTCAAGACTTTTCTTATTGATTTTTGTGGGTAAATCTTAACTCTAAATATAGTGTTTCGTGTCACCAAAAGTCCTCTAAAAAGTTATTTTTATAAGACCTTGAAGTTGGGGCTAAGTTGGGTGAAGAAAGAATTCAATTCTAACTAGGTTTTACTAATCAAACTATGTGAGTTGCGGCCTACCTCCACCAAAGTTGTCGCATCGACCATTTAATTAGCAAAAATCATGATTGCTCTAGGGTTACTATAGTGCTTCAACTTCATTAAGGTTTTGACCACTTTCTGGGCCTAACGTGGCAAAGTAGTAAACATGAAATTGTATATTTTTTTCTTAGCTTTTCAATTGTCTAAAAATTATCTCATTCAACGTTTTGTAGAGGGAGTTATGGTCGAAATACCGAGATATGTACCGTAGAAGTCAACATCTTAAAATTTCACTCCTTCTTCCATTAAAAGTTTTTCTTTAATAAACATCTACAAAGGCACAAATGGATCAATAACAACTTATTCTTAGGCAACAATAAAACCATCAGTTTAAACTCAAGATTAACTGCTAAAAATCAATAAATGAAAACCAACTAATTTCTATGCATTACTATGAGAACTAAGCCAATTTACTATCAAAATTAAGACCAAATAACTCTATATTATAGAGTTATCACACCTCCAAACTTAATATATGCT
>NW_018397276.1:2650651-2652537 GCF_002168275.2 Theobroma umbraticum
CAAAACATAGAAAAGAAATGAACTCAAGAAAAACAATTTAAATGGTAAAAACAAAATAAATAAAAGCAACTACTAAAAATAAAATGCACCAACTCAATGATCTCTCATATTTCCTCAAAAGTATGTCCATCAACCTCTAGCTTCGAGAAAAATATAGCCATCATTCAAATTCAAGCATCAATTCCAAAGCTTGCACATTCTCAAAGAGATTTCCATGTATTTGTGCAATTTTTTACGAAGAATATCATGACATTTGGATTAGTTTCAGCCAATGCAAAATTTCAAATTAGCACTACAACTCCATAAGTTTGCTTTTCTTCTCTCTCTCCACTGATGTGAACTAATGCTAAATCAAGGATCAATAGGTCTTTATTAAGCTTGTAATATATGGCTAGGGTCAAGGTAGGATAAAGAACAATAATATGGCTCAAATTGCCGTAAGCACATAATTATTCTAGGACCTATATATAGATCTTTATTTGTCCTTCTCCAAATACACCCTTTCTTCCCTATTTGAACTTTTCTTTTATTCAACACTTTATTCTACTTCTTTTTTCTTTTTTTTCATAATTTCACAATTTTACACCTTTAAACTGATTTTCTTTGTATTGTAAGTAGTAGGGTGATTTTTTAATATTTTGAACTTTTCCACTTCAGCATCACCTTTCTACCAAATGCATTTAGCTCAATATATATTTCCTAAAACAATATACATGCTTAGAAGTGAGGGTTGCAAAATTGGAAATTTAATTTTAAAGCTAGGCTCATTATTATGTGGTTAAACAAAGAAAAGGGAAATTAAGCTCAAAGGGGTATACTAGGGATAAAAATATATCGATGTTAGCATGAAAGGCTCAAATGGTCTAAAGATAGCCTAAATCATTTTCCTAACAAAGTTTTGCCTAGGATTTCGCCTTGTGAGCAAATTAAGCAAATTTTAGAAATCATGGCATACTCTAGGTTTTATATCAACTTAAGCTTTCTCTAAATATTCACAATACTTTAAAGCAAAAGATAAAGTACTTAAAAATTTGAAAATCACATCCTAACAATGGAAAAATGACACTCCCCTAGTACTTCAAATGAAACTGGAAAAGCTTTAATCCTCTTTCTTTTCCTTATCATCATGTTCCTCATTGTCACTTGTACAAGGATTTTTTTTATTCAAAGAAATAAATAAATAAAGATTAATGTAAAAATATAAATAAAATAAAAAATAACTGAAAATAAAAAATAAGAGGTTCAAAAGCTTAGGTTGCCTCACAAGAAGCACTTCTTTATAGTTAATATCCTGACTTTGGTTGAGTTGGTCCTTCACCCTTCAGGAAGGTTTAAGTTTGCATGGAAAAAGCTTGAGGTATGAAAGTAGCCTCCTCCTAAGATGAGGTTATAGTGGCTTTAACTCAAGATTTGGTGCTTGTTCAACCTAAGGTGGTGGAATAGGCTAACTTTTATGCAACTTCTCAAATTAAGTTCTTCTTGAATAATGCATTTTTGGTGTAGCCTTTAAAACATATGTAACATTTGTGAGTTCTTCATTCTTGCCCTTTGTTGTTGCATTTTGAATCAAACAAGCTTCAAAATGTTTCTTTGGATTTTCCATATCAACAACCGCCTTGGTTAACTCATCAACTATATCTAGAAAAAGGATGAGAGGCACATATGGCTTGACTTGAGGTGGTGTAGATACTTCCTTCTCTTGCTCAATTTCTTCATCTTGAGCTTAATTGCTGTAAGTATTTCCTTGATCTACTTTGTCTCCATTATTTACCACATTCTTGCCATTTACCTCATTAAGATTCTTACCATATTCTGCTCTTTTTGGGTTAGGCTCAATGTTAGTTGGTAAAGTTTCCTTAGGCTTATTGTTGATGTCATTACTAATT
>NW_018397276.1:2652793-2653007 GCF_002168275.2 Theobroma umbraticum
TTGTCATAAATTGCATGAACATCTTTTCCATGGTTGGCTTTTTCTTAGGTATAAAGGCTCTAACTTGTGACTGAAAATCACGATGGAAAAAAAGTTGTGATGAATAAGTAGGACGTTGAACATTGCTCTATGAAAATTTGATTCCACTTTAAGTTGTAACTGTTGAAGTATGCAGCCAATTGAAGTTTCCATCAAATCACATTGATTCATAATA
>NW_018397276.1:2653017-2653093 GCF_002168275.2 Theobroma umbraticum
TAATCACTTGAATACCCATCTCCACAAAGTTCGCATGTCACAAAACGACTCTCAAAACATTAACACCCCAAGTGTC
>NW_018397276.1:2653103-2653229 GCF_002168275.2 Theobroma umbraticum
GACAAAGCATCTACTTGGGCGGTTAATGCATTGATTGCATCCAATTCATAATTACTCGCAACCCTCCTAGGCTCAAATTTTTCAGAAGGCCACTACTAACTATAACAATTAATCACCTAAACCAAA
>NW_018397276.1:2653239-2653361 GCF_002168275.2 Theobroma umbraticum
AATTAAAGAAATAGTTTGAAGTAAGATTAAGGATGCTTGGTATTAGTATTAACAAGATCGATTAAAAAACAATTCCCGACAATGGTGCCAAAAATGTCTTGTTGATTTCTCACGCAAGTGCA
>NW_018397276.1:2653371-2653580 GCF_002168275.2 Theobroma umbraticum
ACAAGTAATATAGTGATGAAGTAGAACATCGTTCCCACAGAGAATTATTTTAATTCTTACTGTTAACTACTAAAATTAAAACACCTTGATATTATCCAAACAATTAGATTTAACTTATTAAAATTAAAACTAATAAAATGAGAATAACAATAATCTAAAATTTATTAGTGAATTTGTGTGAAGGATTTAATTAACTACCTGACCTAAGA
>NW_018397276.1:2653590-2654047 GCF_002168275.2 Theobroma umbraticum
CCTCAATACTTCATCTAAATATTGTTTCTCCCTCTCTCACCTTACTTTAATTGATTAAGTTGCTAACCTAGAGTTTCAAATTATTTACAAATCTATATCGAGTTTCTCATAAAAATATCTTTGCCAATTAACTTACCATATGTCTATTGCAAATTAAAGTAATGAAAGATTCATTAAGTTTATGCTCTAATCTTGGCTACATATGGTTTATAGGTGTATCTATACCCTATATGCAAATCAAACTGCCTAATCAACTAAGTGCATTTGATCATACTTATTGTTTTCAAGGTTTACTTTAAATCTCCTTCATCAAGGTTTAACTTAGGTTTCCAGATCAATCTAATTGGTCATCAAGCAATTTGAAATATTAAGAACAGAATAGAAAAAACAACTTAAAATCATCAAACATAAGCCAAAACAACAAATAATTTAGACTACGCATTGAGTTTAATCATAA
>NW_018397276.1:2654160-2654613 GCF_002168275.2 Theobroma umbraticum
TTAAACATTGTAACCAAATTAAGGAAAATAAAGAACAACAAAAAGAATAAAGAAAATCCAAGAATTACAATCTTAATTTCCAAATCTTCTTGAATCCTTTAATTTCTTCTCATCTCAAATCAGACTTTTCTCAATAATTTTTGTGGCTAAATCTTAGCTGTAAATCTAGTGCTTCGTGTCTCCAAAAGTCTTTCAAAAAGTTATTTTTGTAAGGTTTTGAAGTTGGGCCAAGTTGAGTGAAGAAAGAAGTCAATTGTAACCAAGATTTCCTGTCCAAACTATGTGAGCTACGGCCTACCTCCACCAAGGCTGCGGCTTAGACTATTTAATTAGCAAAAATCATGATTGCTCTAGGCCTACTGCAGTGCTTCAACTTCAAGAAGGTTTTAAACAATTTTTATGCAGTAGTGGGCGAAGTGGTAAACATCAATTTGTAGATTTTTCTCTTAGCTT
>NW_018397276.1:2654688-2654845 GCF_002168275.2 Theobroma umbraticum
GGAAGTCTGCTTCTCAAAATTTCTTCTTCTTCCATTAAAACTCCTTCTCCTATAAACACCAACAAAAGTACAAATAGACTAATAACAATTTATCTTTGCCACATAACCATCAATTTAAACACAAAATTAACTAAGATTAGATTGACACAACTAATTA
>NW_018397276.1:2654945-2657057 GCF_002168275.2 Theobroma umbraticum
ACTTGATCCTTTGTATTAGGAGGTATGTAGGCAACTTGGTTGCATTGCCAAGTTCAGTCAACCAAAACAAAAAGAAAAAGTTGACAGCAATAATTGAAGAAATTCAAACTATAAAATTGCAAGTGAAGCAAAGAAGATTTATTGTTTGTTTCCAGTCCTCACCATTGGCCTAATAAATGGGAAATTCTTATATCGTTAATATGCTTTAATATTAGTTGATCATCAATAAGAGCCTAAATTGCCACTAAAACAAACCTTGTGAAGGCGAAAATCCTTAAAAGGATGGTTTGGGGAAAATCCTTAAAAGACTATTAGGTTGAAAATCTTAAAGTGACAACTTAAGCAAAAGTTAGAACATAAAAAAAAAAAGAAAAAGCCTATATTATGACTTGTTCTTTTATGCTAGGAGGTATGTAAGCAGCTTAGTCTCATTGCCAAGTTCAACTGTCTCTTTGATTAAAGATTATTCAAATTTTTCCGATGTTGAAATTACCAAGTTGATGTCAATTATTAATGAAGTTTATACTATCAAATTACAAGTGAAGCAAAGAAGACTTATTACTCACATCTACTCATCACAATTAACCCAATCAGTAGCAAATTCTTGAACTGCTACTATACTATAATATCAGTCGCTTTTCGATAAGAGCCTACACTAATATTAAAAAAAGTTGATTAAGTTAGAAATCCTTAACAAGATGGCTTAGGAAAAAGTTATGTTCGAAAAAAAGAAACACTGATAAGTTGAAAATTTGAAAATGACAACTTAGGAAAAAGTTAAAATCTTAAGGAAAAAAAGAACTATGTTATGACTTGAACCTTCATATTAGGAGGTATGTAGGTAGCTTGGTCTTAATGCCATGTTCAGTTAAACCCAAAAAAAGGTGTTTTCAATTAAAGATAATTAAAATTTTTTTTATGTTGAAACTATCAAGTGGGCGTCGATAACTAAAGAAGTTCAAACTATCAAATTGCAAGTGAAGCAAAACTTAGGACCTGAAAAAATGCCTGTTAAGTTAAAAATACTTAAAAGGATGACTTAGGTAAAAGTTAAGGCATCAAAACAAGATGAACTAAGTTATGACTTGATATTTCATATTAGGAGGTATGTAGGCAGTTTGGTCTCATCACCTAGTTCAAACAACCCAAAAAAAAATGACTTTTAGATTAAAGATAATTCAAATCTTTGTGGTGTTAAAACTACCAAATTGATGTTGATAATTGTAGAAACTCAAACTATCAAATTGCAAGTGAAGCAAAAAAGGCTTATTGCTTAGGTTTACTCCTCAAAGTCGACCCAATTAATGGCAAATTCTTGAAGTGTTAATGTGCTTGAATATCAGTTGTTCCTCAGTAAGAGCATAAATTTCCACTAAAACAAAATCCCGTTAAGTCAAAATTGCTTAACAATATGGCTTAGACACAAGTTAGGCTCTAAAAAATAAAAGCTATTAAGTTGAAAATCCTTAAAAAGATAAGTTAGCCAAAAGTAAAGACATTAAAGATATAAAACAAAGAACTATGGTATGACTTGATCTTTCATATTAGGAGGTACATTGGCAACTTGGTCTCATCGCCAAATTTAGTTGGCTCAAAAAAATTATCTTCGATTAAAGATAATTCAAATCTTTGCGATGTTAAAAATACTGGGTTGACATGAATGATTTAAGAAGTTTAAACTATCAAATTGCAAGGGAAGCAAAGAAGACTTATTGCTAGGGTCGACTCCTCACAATTGGCCCAATCAATGGCAAATTCTTAAAGTGTTACTATGCATGAATATTAATTGCTCATCGGTAAGAGCTTGAACTACCATTAAAAGAAAGCCCTTTAAGTTATAAATCCTTACCAAGATGGCGAAGGAAAAAGTTAGGTCCCAGAAAGAGAAAGACTATTAAGACAAAAAAAAAAGTACTATGTTATCACTTGGTCCTTCTGATAATTCTGTTTTATATAATTATTTTGTCTCATTTTGTTCTTAAAAGTTAGCTAAGTTCACGAGCTTAGGTTAGTATTTAGATATATTTCTAATTTGTTTGCTTTTAGTAAGTTATTTAGTTTTATGGTATTTTTATGTTTATTTATTTTAGTTTAGTTATTATCTATTAGTTT
>NW_018397276.1:2657157-2658666 GCF_002168275.2 Theobroma umbraticum
ACCACTAGTCCTTGAAAAAAAGCCAACAATGGAAGAGATGTTCATGCAATATATGACATAGAGTAATGAATACATGGCCAATAATAATGCATACATGGCAAAGAATGATGCCATCATTCCAAGTGAGGTGACATAAATTCAAAATCTTAAGGCACAATTAGGAATATTAACCAATGCCCTCAACAATAGACCTCAACATACATTACTAAGTGAGACTGAAGCCAATTCAAAATGATAAGGCAAAGAGCATTGAAATGCAATCACTCTCCACAGTTGAAAAAAGGTAACTGGTAGTGATTTTAAATTTGAAAATTCGGTCAAGCCTATTGAAAAGGATTCTAAAAATGAAATTGTGAGTGAGAAATCTACTAAGAAATTTGAAGAAAAATCATAATTAAAACCTGCTCCAACACCCCCACCACCTTTCCACAACATTTTCAAAAATAGAAGCTTGACAAACAATTTCAAAGATTTCTTGATATATTTAAAAGGTTGTACATTAATATTCCTTTTGTTGAAGTTTTGAAAAATATTCCGAGTTATGTGAAGTTTTTGATGGACATCTTGATCAAAAAGAGGAAATTAGGTGAGTTTAAAACCATTGCACTTATTAAAAAATGTAGTGCCATAATTCATAAAAGGCTTCCACTAAAGCTTAAGGATCCAAGGAGTTTTTCTATCCCTTGTACTATTGGTAACTTTTAATTCTGTAAAGCTTTGAGTGATTTAGGTGTTGATGTCTCACTTATGCTTTTATCTATTGCTAAGAAACCTGTACTTGAAAAGATACAGCCTACTACAATTAACTTGCAATTAGCAGACAGATCAATCAAACACCTTATTGGAATTATAGAGAATGTGTTGATTAAAGTTGGAAAGTTGTACATTACAGTGGACTGTTTTGTGCTTGAGATGAAAAAAGATGTTTAAATTCCTCTTATTTTGGGAAGACTATTCTTGGCTACAATTGGAACAATTATTGATTTGAAGAATGGAAAAATAACTTTCAAAGTTAGAGAAGAGAAGTAAGTTTAACATTTTAATAAATACTAAAGTTCATCCCTTATAAATAGTTGTTATAATGTGAATGTAATTGATAAGGGTAAAGATAAGTTTATTTCACCACAATCAATGCACCAAACATCAATCTTAGAGTAAAAAAAACCACTTTCTAGCCATCTTGGTTTTGTGGTTAGGCAAAGGATAATAATTTATTATTCCCAACTCCATCATTTGCTATTGGATGTTAAAGCATATTGGTGGAAAACCTTCAAGGTAGCACAAGTTCATCGTTATGGTCTTATTGAAATTTAAAGTGCACTTATCGGAGCCATCAAGGTCAATAAGCAAATCCTCGAGCCTTATAAACTAGTTGACAAAAGGGAGTATTATTCGAGCTAATGACTATAAAGAAGCGCTTCTTGAAAGTTAACCCAAGTTTTACAATTTTTTCTTAGTACTTTAAATAGTTGTAGGATGTTTTCATGTTCATTTAGTTTATTTTCTTAT
>NW_018397276.1:2658966-2661617 GCF_002168275.2 Theobroma umbraticum
TTGTAATAAATGGGGTATGCCTATTTAGCAACCCCATTAAAGAAATTAAAAAAAAATCAAACCCTAGTACATCTATTTAAACCTCTTTTACCATTTTATCCGAACACTATTGATCGAATTGATGACCATAATAAAGGAGTCTCTCTTCCACTTCTGCAAGTACCAAAGAAGTTTTTGTTTACCTTCTCTTTCTTTTTATTAAACATCAGGGACAATGTTTCTTTTCATGTTTGGGGGTGTTTTTAGATTTTGTTTGGTGGGTGTCTTTAGTTTTAATATTTACTTGTCTTTATTCTATTTTCTTTTAATTTTTTCTTTTGTTTCCCATACTTTGTTAGCTTTAATTTTTAATAATTTTATTATTTTTCGTTCAAATAAAAAATTTAAAAATAAAAAAATAAGAAATTTGCTTGAGTTATTTTGAAACCTTGTTTATGATTTTCCTTATCCTAGGTTAATATTTTGATTATTTCATTATTTTAGCTTTTGAAAATAATATGGATATGCTTTGAGTTTGTGTTGATATTATTGTGTTAGCTTCATTGTAGGATAAGACTTCTAATAATTTTGCACACAATATCTTTCACGAAAAATTGTTATGAAATCGTTTAGGCCCTTTTGAGCCTACCTTGTTACTATTTATCCCTAATAACTTTTTTGAGCCTAATCTTCCTTTTCTTCAATGAACAAATATTTATATTAGCATTAGCCTTTTTATGTACTTTTGATTTCGAACCTTTCACCCTTAAGTATTTTAATCTTTCTAGGAAGTATTTTGAGGATATAGTTGAATAAAAGGAGAAGGGTGCAGTGATGAAAAGACGTGATTAGCATTCAAAATCTACCCTTTGTTCATAACAGTCAATAATAAGTTTAGGGGTGTAGAGAGAAACAAGGTTTTAATATGATTTACATCAAAATGTGCCTTATAGTTTGTTTGATGTGCATTCATGATTGAAACACATATCCACCATGCGGATTGATATTTCAACCTCATGCAAAAGTGTTTATGTTTTAAAGTCTTGTAAGGGATTTTGCCATGTTACCAAGTTGAATATTTCAGAAATGGTTTTAAAATAAGCTTTTGAAAACCCAACTTGATTTTTAAAGGATTTTACCAAACTGGGAGATTTGAGACTAGGTCGAATGTCACATCTGGATAGTGTGTCCCTTGTGTACAAGGAAGCTCTAGATCAAGAACCTTTAGGTCACTGACGGGTTGTTAGACGTGGCTAGGGCCATGGTCTGTGATATATGCGTGGCAAGGCCATGGGTTGATATATATGGCTGGGACACAAGTGATATACGCGGTTGTGATCGCTTGATTTCTTTAATATCGGCCAACATCATTGACATTGCCACAACTATAGGGATCTAATGGAGTAGAGCTCTCAGATGTTATTACATGGAAGTGGGTCCACGAGTTTTTTGTTTCTGTTACCTACTCGAGAGTGATATCTCTTTGGATTTTCAATGCGTGTTCTTTCGTATGGTGAGAACTATAAGACTTTCCACAGCTCCCTCATTTTTACTATGATGTTGGATTTAACCCCTCACATATGATATGATTTGTGAAATTGTGTGTAAGCTTCAATAACTCTTGATTTTATGAGAGCACGCGTGTTTATGATGGACTAGTTTGAGTGAAGTGTTGAATGAATTCAAAGATGAAAAATCTTGTACTTATATCGATTTGTTTTAATAAGTTGTTAAATGACTATGATGGCAGAGATCTTTACTTGTATTGATTCGATGTTTGTTTTAAATGATTATCTTACAATAACCTTCTGATTTTACATATAAAGCACAAACCTCCCTTTTGAGCTATATTGTTTACATATACTCTTATATTTTTAATATTCAAAACTTCTGCCTTGGCTTCTTTCCCATTTACACCCTACTCAAGGAGTTGATGATCACTGAGTTTGAGAGACTCACCCCTTTGTTTCCTTTTGTAAATAAGTAATCGGTTCAAGTACATCGTTCAGCACATCGAGACTAGTTGCAACGTAGGTAATGGTATCTCTTAGACTTTTACTCCGAGTTGCTGTGCTGTATAGAGGTCGTGTTGTGTCAAATAGTCAGACTTATAAAGATTAATAGTCTATTAGGATTGTATTAGCTAAAACTTGAGGTTTTGTAATGAATACCACCTATGAGGTTGAAATTACTTTGGAGTTGTTAAATCTAGTTTTTGGTATTACGATGCTACATTTTAAATATATTGTTTATTTGGTTTGAGCAAACGATAATTTTAGTGATGTTAGTTCATTTTAAAGTATTCGAAATCTCAACTAAGGCTTGTTCAAGATTAGGCAGGTTCACTTGCAAGTCTCGGACGCTGGTAGCAATATGAAGAAAGTCGTTACAAGAAAAAGCCACAGGCTGATTAAGGTTTTATGGGTTCTATAATTATTTAAATCTTATATGAAAAGCCAAGTAGGTAGAATTAGAAAGATGAGGTTAATTTAGTGGTATTTAAATAGAACTTAAGGAGGACTTAACCGTAAGAAGACAATTCTATGATAGATTCAATAAGTTAGAAGTTGAGGCTAAAGATTGAAGATTAAAGGTTAAAGTTGCCAATATATGTTTTCTCTTCTTTTTCCTTAGCTTTTATTATTCTTGCAACTCTTAATGGCTAAACTTCA
>NW_018397276.1:2661708-2662061 GCF_002168275.2 Theobroma umbraticum
TCTTGCTTATTTTCAATGGAATTGAATTGTTTATTCCAATTTGTTCTTAGTGCAATTAATTGCTTGATCACCAATTAAATTGATTTGAAAACCTAAACATAACTTGAGAAAGGGAGTTTAGTGTAGGGCAAGGTTTGAATAGCATATGATCATATTTATTTGCTTGGATAAATAAATTGAATTGTGTAGGATAAAGATATACCTATATGTTGTATGTATCTAGTATTAAAGTCTGAACTTAATGAGTTTGTTTTAATTTTAATACACATAAAGATATAGTGTTTTGATAAAAAAAGATATTTTTACAAGAGTTTCGGAAGAGCCTTATAAATAATTAAGAACTTTAGGTTAGC
>NW_018397276.1:2662071-2662286 GCF_002168275.2 Theobroma umbraticum
CATGGGACTAAGTTGAGAGAGAAAGGTAAGATTTATATGAATTGTGAGGAATACTGTAATCCTAAGCTTGTTTGAGTTTATATTTATCCATTTTTATTTCTATTTTTATTTTTTTTGTTTATATTCTTGTTAATTATATATAGTTAGTTTATAATTTATTTACTTACTTGATGGGTTTGTTTAGATAAGACAGAATTGTGTTAATTTTAGCACTT
>NW_018397276.1:2662296-2662542 GCF_002168275.2 Theobroma umbraticum
TTAGATAAATTCTCTGTGAGATTGATACTTTATATGCCATTATATTATTTATTTGATATGTATACTTTCAAGGATAGAAAATTAGATAACATTTTCATATTAGGAGGTACGTAGGCAATATGGTCACATCGTCAAGTTTAGTCAACCCACAAAAAAATTCTCTTTGATAAAGGATAATTCAAACCTTTTCAGTGTTGACAATACCAAGTTCATGTCGATGATTGAAAAAGTTTAAGCTATCAAATT
>NW_018397276.1:2662552-2662640 GCF_002168275.2 Theobroma umbraticum
CAAAGAAAACCAATTGCTTGGGTCTACTCCTCACAATTGGCCCAATCAATGGTAAATAGTTGAAGTACTTCAATTTCTTCTTGAATCC
>NW_018397276.1:2662657-2665286 GCF_002168275.2 Theobroma umbraticum
TCCAATAAGACTTTTCTTATTGATTTTTGTGGCTAAATCTTAGCTCTAAATCTATTGTTTTATGTCTCCAAAAGTCCTCCGAATTGTTATTTTTATAAGATCTTGAAGTTGGGGCTATGATGGGTGAAGAAAGAATTCAATTCTAACTAGGTTTTACTAATCAGACTATGTGAGTTATGGCCTACCTCCACCAAAGTTGTGGCATCGACCATTTAATTAGCAAAAATCATGATTGCTCTAGGGCTACTATAGTGCTTCAAATTCAATAAGGTTTTGACCACTTTCTGGGCCTAGCATGGAAAAAACCTAAACATGAAAGTTGTATATTTTTTTCTTAGCTTTTCAATGGTCCAAGAATTATCTCATTCAACGTTTTGTAAAGATAGTTATGGTCGAAATACCGAGATATGTATAGTAGAAGTCGACGTCTTAAAATTTCACTGCTTCTTCCATTAAAAGTTCTTCTTTAATAAACATCTACAAAGGCACAAATGGATCAATAACAACTTATCTTAGGCACATAACATCAGTTTAAACTCAATATTAACAAAAATTAGATTGACTCACATAATTAACTAGCTTAAAATAATTAAATAAAACCAACTAATTTCTATGCATTACTATAAGATTTAAGCCAATTTATTATTAAAATTAAGACAAAATAGCTCTATATTATAGAGTTATCACACCTCCAAACTTAATATATGCTAGTCCTTGAGCAAAACATAGAAAAGAAATGAACTCAAGAAAAACAATTTAAATGGAGAAAATAAAATAAATAAAAGCAACTACTAAAGATAAAGTGCACCAACTCAATGATCTCTCATAATTTCTTCAAAACTATGTCTATCAACCTCTAGCTTCAAGAAAAATATAGCCATCATTCAAATTCAAGTGTCAATTCCAAAGCATACACATTCTCGAAGAGATTTCCACGTATTTGTGCAATTTTTTACGAAGAATATCACGACATTTGGATTAGTTTAAGCCAATGCGAAATTTCAAATCAGCACTAGAACTCCATAAGTTTGCTTTTCATCTTTCTCTCCACTGATGTAAACTAATGCTAAATCAAGGATCAATAGGTCTTTATTAGGCTTGTAATGTACGGCTAGGGTCAAGGTAAGATAAAGGACAATAATAAGGCACAAATTGCCCTAAGCACATAATTATTCTAGGACCTATATATAGATCTTTATTTTTCCTTCTCCACATACACCCTTTCTTCCCTATTTGAACTTTTCTTTTATTCAACACTTTATTCTACTTTTTTTTTCTTTTTTTTTTTATAATTTCACAATTTTACACCCTTAAACTGATTTTCTTTGTATTGTATGTAGTTGGGTGATTTTTTAATATTTTGAACTTTTCCACATCAGCATCACCTTTCTACCAAATGCATTTAGCTCAATATATATTTCCGAAAACAATATACATGCTTAGAAGTGAGGGTTGCAAAATTGTAAATTTACTTTTAAAGCTACGCTTATTATTATGTGGTTAAACAAAGAAAAGGGAAATTAGGCTTAAAGGGGTATACTAGGGATAAAAATATATCAATGTTAGCATGAAAGGCTCAAATGGTTTGAAGATAGCCTAAATCATTTCCCTAACTTAGTATTGCCTAAGATTTCACCTTGTGAGAGAATTAAATAAATTTTAGAAATCATGGCATACTCTAGGTTTTATATCAACATAAGTTTTCTCTAAATATTCACAATACTTTAGAGCAAAAGATAAAGTGCTTAAAATTGTAAAAATCACATCCTAAAAATGGAAAAATGACACTCCCCTAGTAGTTCAAATGAAACTGGAAAAGCTTTAATCCTCCTTCTTTTCCTTATCATCATGTTCTTCATTGTCACTTGTACAAGGATTTCTTTTATTGAAAGAAAGAAATAAATAAAGATTAATGTAAAAATATAAATAAAATAAAAAATAATTGAAAATGAAAAATAAGAGGTTCAAAAGCTTGGGTTGCCTCCCAATAAGTAACTTTGGACTTTATTGTTGCAAAGAAATAAAGAAAATGTTCAAAAGACTATAACCCTTAAGTACATGACACATTAACAGATGTACGGATGTGGATGTACATCCTTATGTTAAAAAGGTGCTGCTGGTGCACAAAGCTGTCTAGAAAATTGGCTATCCAAACCATAAAATGCAAACACATTAAAAGCTATTATGAAGTTTTTATTAAAAAAAATAATTTTTAAAATTACATTAAATTTATTTTTTTAAGCTCTTTCTTATAGATAAGGTGTTTTATAAAACAACTTATATAAGTTATAATTTTAGTTAAAATTACCATAAAAGATATTTAATAAATAACTTTCTATTAATCATAAACGCCTTTGTTCACAATAAAAAAAAGTTAACTTTATTTTTCTTATTTATTTAAAACAAATATTTAGAAATATAAAAAGTATTTTTATATAACATAAAATTTATAATTAATAATAAATCATTTAAAAATGAAAATAGATAATTTTTGGATTATTTTTAATAGATGACCACATTATTGAAACAAAAAGAAAAATTCTCCTGAAAAGGAGGCATTTTTTTTTAAAAAAAGAGAAAGCTCTTTTCTAGAGCTTTTCTTAAAACTCTTTCATTTTTTTTAAATTTC
>NW_018397276.1:2665305-2665517 GCF_002168275.2 Theobroma umbraticum
TTTTTTCAAGAATTTTTCAAAATATTTGTTTGGTTTGACTTCTGCTTATAAGAGCTAAATAAACTGAAAAAAAGCCAAATCAAACGGGCACTAAGCTGCATCTAAACCTTAATAACCGTATCATAATATGCCTCAATTAATGTCCGAAAGAAGACAAAAGTTTGGGCATAACTCCAAATCTGTCCAAATACACTTAACCAACCTTGGCCTCG
>NW_018397276.1:2665824-2665948 GCF_002168275.2 Theobroma umbraticum
AATCAACGTACCTATTTCCTTTTTCTTGTTCTTAATGGTCAAGTTGTTAGTGTAGTCTCAAAATCAAAGATTATGTCGTAGGATGAAAAGCTATTTTAGCTCAAAGGTTATGTCACATAAAGTG
>NW_018397276.1:2666505-2666607 GCF_002168275.2 Theobroma umbraticum
TTACTGAAGCAATACCTTTATCCAAAAGTTGTGTTTGGCAAAATGAAAAGATTCATTTTAGACAAAATGGTACCTTGATAAAAGGGTTGTGTCCTTGAAGAA
>NW_018397276.1:2666617-2666734 GCF_002168275.2 Theobroma umbraticum
CAAGCCTATATAAAGGGCTTGTTGCCAACCACTTTGACACATCAAAGCAAACACAAAAACAAGAGCAGAAATATCAAGAGCAAGAAAAGTGTTATCTTCTAATAACATAAACACTTA
>NW_018397276.1:2666834-2666946 GCF_002168275.2 Theobroma umbraticum
CAAGCTGCCTATGTCCCTTCTAATATGAAGGATCAAGTCATAACGTAGTTCTTGCTTCTTTTTTTTTTACATTATAACTTTTGCCTAAGTCGTCATTTTAAAGATTTTCAAC
>NW_018397276.1:2667255-2667665 GCF_002168275.2 Theobroma umbraticum
GGGAAGAAACATTTTTCTTTGGATTGATTGAACTTGGCAATGAGACCAAGTTGCCTGCATACCACATAATAGGAAGGATTAAGTAATAATGTAATTCATCTTTTTGTCACGCCTTAACTTTTGCCTAAGTCATTGTTTTAAGGATTTTTATCTTAATGGACTTTATTTTGGGTCCTAACTTTTGTGTAAGTAGTCTTTTAAAGGATTTTTTACTCAAATGGCTTTTCTAAATAGATATTCAAGCATAGTAACACTTCAAGAATTGCAATTGATTAAGTTCATTGTGAGGAGTAAACATTAGCAACAGGTTTTGTTTGCTTCACTTGTAATTTTATAACTTGAACTTCTTTAATTACTGACATCAACTTGGCAATTTCAACATTGCAAAGATTAGAATTATCTTTAATAGA
>NW_018397276.1:2667772-2667989 GCF_002168275.2 Theobroma umbraticum
AGACCAAGTGGAAATAAGTCTTCTTGGCTTCACATGCAATTTGATAGTTTAAACTTCTTCAATTATCGATGTCCACTTGGCAATTTCAACATCGCAAATATTTGAATTATCTTTAATCAAAGAGACTTTTTCATCCTTTTTTTGGGGTTGACTAAACTTGACAATGAGAACAAGCTGCCTATGTACTTCTTAATATGAAAGATCAAGTCGTAATGTA
>NW_018397276.1:2668115-2668248 GCF_002168275.2 Theobroma umbraticum
TTTTCAACTCAATGATCTTTCTTTTTCTACAGAATGTAATTTTTGCCTAAGCTATCCTTTTAAGAATTTTTGGCTTAATAGACTCTTTTTTATTTGCAATTTAAGCTCTTATTAAGGAGGAATTAATATCCAA
>NW_018397276.1:2668485-2668730 GCF_002168275.2 Theobroma umbraticum
GTTGACACAAGCAATAAGTCTTCTTTACTTCAGTTGCAATTGATAGTGTGAACTTCTTCAATTGTAGAGACCAACTTGGCAACCTCAAAATGGCAAAGATTTTAATTATCTTTAATCAAAGAGAGTTTTTGTTTTTTGGGTTGACTAAACTTGGCAATGAAACCAAACTGCCTACGTACCTTCTAATATGAAGGATCAAGTCGTCATGTAGTTCTTGTTTTTTTTTTCTTTACATTTTAACTTTT
>NW_018397276.1:2668740-2670748 GCF_002168275.2 Theobroma umbraticum
TCTTTTTAAGGATTTTCAACTTAATAGTCATTCCTTTTTATGGGACTTAATTTGCCTAAGCCATCGTATTAAGGATTTTTGGTTGAACGGGCTATTTTTTATTGGCAGTTTAAGCTTTTACTGAGGAAGAATTAATATTCATGCATTTCAACACTTCAAGAATTGGCAATTGATTGGGCCGAATGTGAGTCATAGACTCAAGCACTTAGTCTTTTTCACTTCATTGGCAATTGGCAGTATGAACTTTTTCAATTATCGACATCAACTTGGCAATTTCAAAATGGCAAAGATGTAAATAATCTTTAAGTAAAGAGACTTTTTGTTTTTTACGTTAACTGAACTTGGCAATGAAACCATGCTACTATGTACCTTCTAATATGAAGGATTAAGTTATAACATAGTTCTTGTGTTTTTTTTTAGATTTTAACTTTTGCCCAACTCGTCATTTTAAGGATTCTCAACTTAATAGTTTTTCCTTTTTTGTAGGACTTAATTTTTTCCTAAGCCATTCTGTTGAGGATTTTTAGTTGAACGGCTTTTTTTTTATTGGGTGTTTAAGCTTTTACCGAGGAAAAACTAATATTCTTGTATTGTAATGCTTCAAGAATTGGCAATTGATTGGGCTGACTATAAGGAGTAAACTTAAGCAATTAGTCTTCTTCACTTCACTAGCAATTGATAGTATGAACTTCTTCAACTATCGACATTAACTTAGCAGTCTCAAAATGGCAAAGATTTGAATTATCTATAATCAAAGAGACTTTTTTTTTTTGGGTTGATTGAACTTGGCTTTGAGGCCAAGCTGCCTACGTACCTTCTAATCTAAAGGATCTAGTCATAAAGTAGTTCTTATATTACTGAAACTGACATCTTACACATCTTTTGAAAAATCATAAACAAAAATTACCAAAAAATCGTTTGTATAAGAAAGTTGATTGAAAAAGAGAGAGAAAAAATTAAATTAAGTGGAACTCTAAAATCCATATCAACCGAAATAAAATAAGAAGCAAAAAAGAAAAATAGAGTGAGATTATAATTGGAAGAAAAGAGAGGAGAATTGGAAGAAGACAGAGTTTAGTTACCATTGAATAGAAAGCTGAGGAAAATTTGAGCAGAGTTAAGAAACTGCCAATGTTCTATCTTTCCAAAAGGTTATTTCTAGAAGATAAAATAAATAGGGATTTGAAGTAAAGACTGAAAGAAATAAATTAAAGAAAAAAAGATTAAAGCTTCAAATAATATTTATTAATATATTTCCAAGATAAAGCAATACCAGACTTACCAATAAAACATTGAATGCAAATTATGCTTGGATTTGAAAGCTAGGTAGACTACAAAACCCTTAAGCACCAGCAACTAATTTTTAAAATAAAAAAAATTGGGGAGGAAAAAGCACAGACTCATGAACTGACCAAGAAACATATGACATTGTCAAGAAAATCTTGACTGATCGTAACCACAAAACTAAAAGAAAATTGATTGGAAAATTAAGCATATCAAGATTTAAAGTGAAGAATAGACTCATGAACTGACCAAGAAAACCTCTAAGAATGAAAATTACATAAGCATAGATTGATTGGAAAAGCAAATTAAGAGAAATTACGAAAAGATCATTTCTAGAATAAAGTTGATTGAAAAAAAGAAATAAAAAATTAAATTAAGTAAAACCTGAAATAAAAAGAGAACTTGAGTGAGATTATAATTGGGAAAAAAGGTGAGCAACATTGGAAGAAGAAAAAGAGTTTAGTTACCATTGAAGAGAAAGTTAAGGAAAATTTGAGTAGAGTTATTTCTAAAAGATTTGCGGTGACAACAATTGAACAAATAAAGTCAAGAATTTTCCAAAAGCATAGACTCATTGACTGGCCAAGAAACATATACATGGTATTGTTATGGAAATCTTGACTAATGGTAACCACTAGAAGAAAATTGATTGGAAAATTGATTGGAAAATCAAATTAAGAATGTAGCAAGTATGTAACGACCTCTTCCCTCGATCGCTACCGGC
>NW_018397276.1:2670758-2670897 GCF_002168275.2 Theobroma umbraticum
TGCGAGTGGACTCGAAAAATTCCAAACAAGCCTTAATTAAATCTCCAAATCAACATCAAACGTTAACACTATAAATCCTTCAAAACCAATAATCACATTAATTAAAACATAACCATTTGTTACAAACATCTAGATTTGA
>NW_018397276.1:2670913-2671347 GCF_002168275.2 Theobroma umbraticum
ATCATAATATATAAACATTATTACATGACCTTAACCTTTAGTCATCACATTTTCAGAAACTATTGATTCTTACAAACTAGACTATATGATATACAAACCGACCTCTAGGCAGCAGAGCGACTCTGAGTGGAAGTCTAGAGATGCCATTCCCTTTGTAGCCAACTTCAAGTTGCTGAAACAAATCTTAAAACTGATTACTTATCTGTAAATGAAAATAAAGTGGAGTGAGTCTCACAGACTTAGTGATCATCAACCCCGTGAGTAGGGTGTAGAAGGGAAACAAGCTAAAGGTAGAAGATTTGAAGATTTAGAAACATAACAGTATATACAAACAATTTAGTCAAAAGGAAGATTTGTGCCTTTTATGCAAATAAATAAAGTTATGCTAAATAATCATTTAAATCAAATATCAACCCAAATCATGGAAAGATTCC
>NW_018397276.1:2671400-2671493 GCF_002168275.2 Theobroma umbraticum
TAAAGTAATTAAATGTCATCATGCATGCTCCCGTAAAATCCAACATTTATAAAGCTTACGTGCAATTTCATAATTCATCTCATACACAAAGAA
>NW_018397276.1:2672027-2672355 GCF_002168275.2 Theobroma umbraticum
ATCCATGAATGTACTTCACACAATCCACAAGGCACGTTTCTTACATAAATACATTGAAAAGCTTGCTTCCCGATTTTTAAATCCTTTACATATATACTCGTTTACATATATGTATAATCAAACCCAATTCAAACACTTGGCATTCACAAACGCCTAAGCTATCGACCAGCTCATGCTTTCCACAATTTGGAGTTAAAATAAATCATTTCATGCTCAAAAATACATATATACATACATACCAAATTATGAGATTATTTTGAAATGAACATCCCCAACTCACCTTAAAATAGTGGAACACTAATTTGCTACCAATTCAAGTGCACACTTC
>NW_018397276.1:2672593-2672803 GCF_002168275.2 Theobroma umbraticum
AGGAAGGACAAAAGGGAAGAAACAAGGGAGGAAATGGAGAAAAGAGCTTGAGGCTGGCTGGTTGTGGTGATGGCTACGGTTTGGAGGAAGAAATCCTTCATAAAGAGAAAGTGACAGTGGTGAAAGAAAGAAAGGAGAAAATACTTAAAGATAAACGAAAGAGAAAGTTCTAGTGTTGAACATGATAAGAAGAAAAAAAAATAGAAAAGG
>NW_018397276.1:2672903-2673984 GCF_002168275.2 Theobroma umbraticum
AAGTGAAGTAAAGAAGACTTATTGCTTGAGTCTACTCCTCACAATTGACCTAATCAATGGCCAATTCTTGAAGTGTTGCAATGCTTGAATATCAATTCCTCCTCAGTAAAAAGCTTAAATTACCAATGAAAATGAGTTCGTTAAGCCAAAAATCCTTAATAGGATAGCTTCGGCAAAAATTAGGTCTTGCAAAAAAAGAAATATTATTGAGTTTAAACTCCTTAAAATTATGACTTAGGCAAAAGTTAAGATGTAAAAAAAAAAAAGAACAAGAACTACGTTATGACTTAATCCTTCATATTAGAAGGTACATAGGCAGCTTGGTCTAATCACCAAGTTTAGTCAACCCTAGAAAAAAAAAGATGAAAAAGCATCTTTGATTAAAGATAATTCAAATATTTGCAATGTTGAAATTGCCAAGCGAACATCAATAATTGAAGAAGTTCAAACTATCAAATTGCAAGTGAAGCAAAGAAAACTTATTTCCAGTTTATCTTATCACCAAGTTCAATCAACCTAAAAAACAAAAAGTCTCTTTGATTAAAGATAACTTAAATATTTGCAATGTTGAAATTGCCAAGTTGACGTCAATAATTTAAAAAGTTCAAACTATGAAATTGCAAGTGAAGCAAACAAAACTTATTGCTAAGGTTTACTCCTCATAATCAGCCTAATTAATTTACAAATTCTAAAAGTGTTACTATGGTTGAATATCAATTGCTCTTTAACAAGAGCCTAAAATAGCTTTTAGAAAAAGCCCATTAAGTAAAACAATCTTTAAAAAGAGAGCTTGGGCAAAAGTTAGGACTCAAAAAAAAAACTATTGAGTTAAAAATCCTTGAAATGATGATTTAGGGCAAAATTAGCGCGTACGAAAAAGATGAATACACTATGACATAATTCATATAATAAGGTACGTAGGCAACTTGGTATCATTGCCAGATTTAGTCAATCTTGAAAAAAAGGTCTCTTCCATTAAAGATAATTAAGACTTTGCGATGCTGAATCTACCAAGTTGACGTCGATTGTTTAGAAGTTTAAACTATCAAACTACAAGTGAAGCAAAGAAGACTTATTGCTA
>NW_018397276.1:2674249-2674373 GCF_002168275.2 Theobroma umbraticum
GATTATTACTTGATCCTTCATATTACATATGCAGCTTAGTCTCATTGCCAAGTTTACTCAACCCTAAAAAAAAAAGATGTTGAAAGATAATTCAAATCTTTGCGATGTTGAAACCAATAACTAG
>NW_018397276.1:2674383-2674564 GCF_002168275.2 Theobroma umbraticum
TTGAAGATGTTCAGCCAAATCAATGGCAAATTCTTAAAGTGTTACTATGCTTGACCATCTATTGCTCCTTAGTAAGAGCTTTACTGGCTCTAAGAAAAACAAGCCTACTATGTAAAAATCTTTTACAAGATAGCTATAGCAAAAGTCAGGGACTGCAAGAAACAACCCATTAAGTTGAAAA
>NW_018397276.1:2674664-2682571 GCF_002168275.2 Theobroma umbraticum
ACGTGCTTTTATTTCTATTCCTACTCGAGAGTGATATCTCTTTGGGTTTTTCACATAAGTAAATTTTCGCATGGTGAAAATAATAGTTTTTCTACTGCTCTCTTGCTTATATGATGAAATTCGATTTAATTCTCTGTGTATGAGATGAATTATGAAATTACGCGTAAGTTTTGTAAATGTTTGGATTTTACAGGAGCATGCATGATGACATTTCATTACTTTAAACCCGATGTTAAGTGATTTTGATGGTTGGAATCTTTCCATGACTTGGGTTGATATTTAATTTAAGTAATTATTTAGCATAAATTTACTTATTTTCATATAAGCCACAAACTTCTCTTTTTGAGTAAATTGTTTACATATATTCTTACGTTTTTAATTTTCAAATCTTCTGCCTTTACCTTGTTTCCCATCTACACCTTACTCACGGGATTGATGATCACTGAGTCTGTGAGACGTACCCCACTTTATTTTCTTTTGTAGATAAGTAATCAATTTTAAGATTTTGTTTTTCATCTTGAGGGTGGCTACAACCTAGGTAATGGCATCTCTAGACTTCCACTCAGAGTTGCTCTGCTACCTAGAGGTCGGTTTATGTCAAATAGTCAGGCTTGTAATGATTAATAATTACTGGAAATGTACTAGTTAGAACGTAAGGTTATGTAATGACTACTATATATTATGTTGAAATCGTATGGAGTTATCAAACTTAGATGTTTGTATCAAAGGGCTATATGTTAATTATTGTGAATATTTAGTTTGAATGATTTATAATGTTAATATCTGGTGTTGATTGGAGATATAATTAAGGCTTGTCTGAAATTTGGTGAACTCACTCACAAGTCTCAAACGTCGGTAACGATCGAGGGAAGAGGTCGTTACAACCATGGTTTATGATATATGCGTGGCAAGGCCACTGGTTAATATATATTGCTAGGCCATAAGGGATATATGCAGCTGTGACCACCTGATTTCTCCAATGTAGGCCAAAATCATTGAAACTGCCATGGCTATGGGGATCTAGTGGAGCGGAGCTCCTGGATGTTATTACGTGGAAGTGGGTCCATGAGTTCTTTATTTCTATTACCCACTTGAGAGTGATATCTCCTTGGGTTTTCAATACGTGTTGTTTTGCATGGTGAGAACTATAAGACTTTCGCAGCTCCCTCATTTTTACTATGTTGTTGGATTTAACTCCTCGTGTATGAGGCAATTTGTGAAATTGTGTGTAAGCATTGATAACTATTGATTTTACGAGAGCATCCGTGTTTATGACAGACTAGTTTGAGTTATGTGTTGAATGAATTCAAAGATGGAAAATCTTGTACTTATATCGATTTGTTTTAAATAAGTTGTTAAATGATTTTGATGATAAAGATCTTTACTTGTATTGATTCGATATTTGTTTTAAATGATTATCTTGCAATAACCTTCTGATTTTACATATAAAGCAAAACCTCCCTTTTGATCTCTATTGTTTACATATATTCTTCTACTTTTAATATTCAAAACTTCTACCTTGGCTTGTTTCCCATCTACACCCCACTCACGAAATTGATGATCACTGAGTGTAAGAGACTCACCCTATTTATTTCCTTTTACAGATAACTAATCGGTTCAAGTGCATCGTTCAGCACATTGAGATTAGTTGCAACGTAGGTAATGGCATCTCTTAGACTTTCACTCTGAGCTGCTCTGCTGCATAGAGGTCGTGTTATGTCAAATAGTCATACTTACAAAGATTAATAGTCTTTTAGGGTTGTATTAGCTAAAACTTGAGGTTGTGTAATGAATACCACTTGTGATGTTGAAATTACTTTAGAGTTGTTAAATCTGGTTTTTGGTATCAAGATGCTACGTTTTAAATATTTTGTTTGTTTGGTTTAAGTAAATGATAGTTTTAGTGATGTTGGTTGATTTTAAATTATCTGGAATTCAACTAAGGCTTGTTTGAGATTTGGCAGGTTCACTCACTAGTCTCGAACGCCAATAACAATCAAGAGAAAGTCGTTACAAGAAAAGGCTACAGACTGATTAAGGTTTTATGGGTTATATAATTATTCAAAGTTTATATAAAGAGCCAAGTTGGTAAAATTAGGGAGATTAGGTTAATTTAGTGGTATTAATACAAAACTTAAGGAGAAGTTTGTCATAAGAAGACAATTCTAAGAGAGATTCAAGAAGTTAGAAGTTGAGGCTAAAGATTGAAGATTAAAGGTTAAAGCTGCCAATATATGTTTGTTCTTCTTTTTCCTTCGCTTTTATTATTCCTGCAACTGTTAATGGCTAAACTTCATATGTTTTTATTACTATTGAATTGTGAGCAGCTAATTTCTTTTCTCTAGGATTGTGATTGAAGTTCTATGTAGTTTAAATTTTTAATCTTTTTTCTTTCTTATTTTCAATGGAATTGAATTGTTTATTCCAGTTTGTACTTAATGCTCTTGATCACCAATTAAATTTATTTGGAAACCTAAACATAACTTGAGAAAGGGAGTTTAGTGTAGGCTAAGGTTTGAATAGCATATGGTCTTATTTATTTGCTTGGATGAATAAATTGAATTGTGTATAGAATAAAGATATACCTATATGTTATATGTTGTTGGTAATAAAGCCTGAACTTAATGAGTTTGTTTTAATTTTAATAGGCATAGAGATATAGTGTTTCGATTAAAAAAGATATTTCTACAAGAGTTCTGAAAGAGCCTTATAAATAACTAAGGACTTTAGGTTAGTAATTCAACCCATTGGATTAAGTTGAGAGAGAAAGGTAAGATTTAGATGAATTGTGAGGGATATTGTAATCCTAGGCTAGTTTGAGTTTATATTTATCTAATTTTATTACTATTTTGATTTTTTTTATATATATTCTTGTTAATTAGATATATTTAGTTTATAATTTATTTAGTTACTTGATGGATTTGTTTGGATAAGGCTGAATTGTGTTAATTTTAGCACTTAGTGAAAATTTTAGATAAATTCTCTGTGAGATCAATACTTTACATGCCATTATATTATCTATTCGATATGTATACTTGCATGGATTGAAAATTATATAACACCTTCATATTAGGAGGAACGTAGGCAATATGGTCTCATCGTCAAGTTCAGTCAACCCACAAAAAAAATTCTCTTCGATAAACGATAATTAAAATCTTTGCAGTGTAGACAATACCAAGTTCATGTCGATGATTAAAAAAGTTTAAGCTATCAAATAGCAAGTGAAGCAAAAAAAACCAATAGCTTGGGTCTACTCCTCACAATTGGCCCAATCAATGGTAAATAGTTAAAGTGCTTCAATTTCTTCTTGAATCCTTAATTTCTTCTTAGTTCCAATAAGACTTTTCTTATTGATTTTTGTGGCTAAATCTTAGCTCTAAATCTAGTGTTTCGTGTCTCCAAAAGTCCTTCGAAAAGTTATTTTTATAAGACCTCAAAGTTAGGGCTAAGTTAAGTGAAGAAAGAAGTCAATTCTAACCAAGTTTAACTAATAAGACTATGTGACTTGTGGCCTACCTCCACCAACGTTGTGGCATCGACCATTTAATTAGCAAAAATCGTGATTGCTCTATGGCTACTATAGTGCTTCATCTTCAATAAGGTTTTGACCACTTTCTGGGCCTAACACAGCAAAGTAGTCAACATAAAAGTTGTATATTTTTTTCTTAGCTTTTCAGTGGTCCATGAATTATCTCATTCAAAGTTTTGTAAAGAGAGTTATGGTGGAAATACTAATATATGTACAGTAGAAGTCGATGTCTTAAAATTTCACTCCTTCTTCCATTAAAAGTTATTCTTTAATAAACATCTACAAAGGCACAAATGGATCAATAACAACTTTTCTTAAGCACATAACCATCAGTCTAAACTCAAGATTAACTAAAATTAGATTGACTCGCCTAATTAACTAACTTAAAATAATTAAATAAAACTAACTAATTTCTCTACATTACTACAAGAACTAAGCCAATTTAGTGTCAGAATTAAGACCACATAACTCTATATTATAGAGTTATCACACCTCCAAACTTAAAATATGCTAGTCTTTGAGCAAAACATACAAAAGAACGAACTTAAGAAAATCAATTTAAATGGCGAAAACAAAATAAATAAAAGCACATGCCAATCTGTGGTTGTATGGGAATCCTAACTTGAGATATTTATGTATGACATTTTGTTATTTATAACAACAATGAGGTAGTTCTTTATCCCTAACTTACAATTTAATTACTATTTTTACTTGTGTAGATAAAACCCAACAAACTATAAAAGCCTTGCAAAGGAATTGTATTGTGATACTATTATGAGGTCTTTATTCATTAAAGCATTGTTCCTAAACATTCATTATCATTCTCTTAGAAAAATTAAAAGACTTTCCCTTGTGCGAGCACCCCTTGTGAAAGCTCTTGAGAAGAGTTTTTCTTGTGCGATTCAGTTGGAGATTGAGTGAAAAAGAAGAAGACAATAGGTTGTCCACTTTGCTAGGACGAAAACATAATTAGAAAGCTCTCTCCTTGAAGAAGTCTCCATTGCAGCTATGTAGGTATTTGTTGAAGGCCAAATGCTTAGGTGGTTTGGGTTCTCCATTTCTTTTCGGAGTTCACAAGTTGAATCAAAAGAAGAGGAAGCTATTGTGATTCTCACATCACTTGGACAAGGTATTCTGATTAGTTTCCTCTCCCTTAAAGTTTTATTTGTGTTAAAAACACTAAGGGACCCATGGTAGGTGTGGCATAGTGTTTACGTTTAATCATTTAAAATTCCTTTTACTGCACTTTATTTAATTTTGCTGTAACCAACACTAGTGGGCCATACCTACATAGGACTCAGTGCTAGTCTCAATCTTTTAGAAAATGGGATCGGCTTTGGGGGCTTAGGCCAGGGAGGGTCAAGGTAGAGGGAGATAGAGAAGGGAAAGAAAAAAGAAGAAAGAAGATAACACTAGGAGGTAAGGCGATTTAGTTAGTTATATAACTAAATTTAATGATGCAATTGTCGAGAAAAAAATTTCATCGGTGTTCTTGATTAATTTTTGATTGAACGTACCTTCCCAAACAGAATATTCATTGCCATTTTGAAAAAATCTATCAATAAATCGCTGACATTAAGGTTAGGCATTATTGATTGAAATTTTTGTTGGTTTTTCCATTGCTATGTTTCAAACTCCTTGCACTTCATTTTTCAATTACTTAAAAAATATTCAATGGATAATTCTGTCAGCAAGTGTGATCGATGTTTGAGTTTACCTTTCACGATCAATGAAAATTTCATCGGCATTTTGGAAATTTCATCAACAGTTTCATTGTTATTTTTTGACCCTAGAAGATTTAGTTTCCATTTATTGACGGAAATAGCAATAGATGCTTCCGTTGACAAGCATGATTGACATTTGATTAACCTTTAAGTTTACCCTTCCCGATCGTTGGAATTTTCGTTGGCATTTTAGTGGCAATGTTTCTATCCCCAAATTTTTTTTTCCATTTACTAGTGGAAGTAAAGATGAAGAATTCAATCGACAAGCATCATTGATGTTTGAATTCACCTTCACAACCAAAAAAAATTGCATCACTATTTTTGGAAATTCTGTCGATGCATTGCTGACATTTCAAAGTAGCCATTTTTTACGAAAATTCCATTTTTATTTTTTGTTAGTACTTCTATCAGCACCTTCTATACTGACAAATGTTGTGCATCAGTAGTCTTCAAGCCAATAACTTTTATTGCACAGCAAATAATCACAGATCAATTGCTAACAAAATGGCCTTTTTTAGTGTTTTATTACACAATTGCATAGATGCTGTCGATCAAAAGTTCGTTGATAATCGATCGGAATTTACTAATAGAGTATTACCGATGAAAACATTTGCATTGGTGAAGCTTGAATATCTGGCAGTGAATGTCACCAATCTTTACAGTTGCTTTGACTGCAATCTCAGCGTGTAATGCGATGACAAAAAACATTACAAAAATTGATCAGCCTATGTTTGCGTAAGAATTACTAAGATGTAATATAGCAGGTTAATGTAGTATTGTCATAATAGGTATCAGATGTTCATATGTATATTTAAGAGTTCTATATGTTGGTGAAGGTTTCTTGAAGAATAAGACTCCTTGTTCTTATATGTTAAGTTTCGCTAAATCATGTATTTGACAAAGTCACATGAAATAATATATGTTAATAAATATTATTTGAAGTTGTAATCTTTGATTGCTTTATCATTGTTTCTTTAATTTATTTCTTTCTAATCTTTTGGAAACTTCTCTTGTTATGATCAGTCAAGAGTTGTCACCGCAAATCTTTGGGAAATAACTCTGCTCAAATTTTCCTCAGCTTGCTCTTCAATGGTAGCTAAACTCTTTTTCTTCTTCTAATGCTCCTCTCTGTTTTGTTTTCCAATTATAATCTCACTCAAGTTTTCTTTTTTCTTCTTGCGTTATTTAATTTAATTTTTTTATTTCTTTTTCTCAATCAATTTTCTTTTAGAAATTATCTTTTGATAATCTCTCTTTATGAACAATCAAGATTTTCTAGGTTTTTCTTCATAATACCTAATGTTTCTTGGTTTCTAGAAATGGCTATAAACCTTTTACATACTCTTTAGTATTTGCTGCTATCTTAAATTTGTTTATAGCATGTCAATTACATTTATTTCTGCCTTTTTTTTTATGAAGGTTTCATTTGGGTAAGAAACCATGCATCTGATGGTGGGAAATATATAGCCATGTGGGATGAAAGGAGTTTTGTTTCCAAAGAATATGTAAGATGTCAGTCCTGGTATTTATTTATGCAATGGGGTTAAGTCCTAATCCTTCTTTGTTCTCCTCGACCTTCGCCATGATAGGTGTGCTTGCCTGGCAGATAACCCCAACTTAATAAAAAAAATTCAATTTTTTGATGTTTTGAAAGGAGTCTGCATGGGGTTGCCTGGGTTCTCCCTTATGCTGTGTTGTGGCGTCTCTTGCTTTTACTTTTTCTGCTTTCCATTATTTTCGTTATCAACATCGGAATAAGCTCATCATCTCTACTAGCAAATCCCAAGGCCAAGGTATTCTTTACATATTTTAAGATTTTCATTATCATTGAAGACTATAGAATAAATTTAGCACTTATATTTTACATATATCTATCACTTATCCTAAAAAGAGATGCACATGATCATTATATTAAAAAGTTCTTTTAACGTGATTTGGATAATTAGTCTCCCTTTTTAGAGAAATTTTAAATATTTTTTCAAAAGTTAAGCAATACTACTATAATAGGTGATTTTATTTAGTCTTCTCAAGTTGGGTTCAATCTTAATTCATCTAACAACTTCTTCTTATTATTTATCCCTCTTCTTAAATCTTTATCATTACTACTCATTTTTGTCTTCCTTGTCGATTTTCCTTCCTTTCTTACAATCCAAAAAAAAATATTTCTGTGCAGAAGCTTCAAGACCTTTAGCAACCTCCTTTAGGCGAGCAGTTGAGGAAACATTGCAAATTTCCAAATGGAGAACAATTATTACCTATTAATTATCTAATTTATAACTAAATAAATTAAGATAATTTAGAGATAATTATTAAATTTAGTAAATAAATTCTTGAAGCATTACTATACTCGAAAATTATTTGCTCCTCAGTAAAAGTCTAAACTACCACAAAAAAAAACCCATTAAGTCAAAAATCTTTAACAACATGGCTTACGCAAATGTTAGCGTCCAAAAAAAAAAGGCTTATTAAGTTGAAATTCTTAAAAATATGACTTAGGCCAAAGTTAGGGCATAAAAAAAATAAACTACAATATGACTTGATCCCTCATATAAGGACGTATGTAGATAGCTTGGTTTCATTGCCAGGTTCAGTCAACTAAAAAGGAAAAAAAAAGAAAAAGTCTCTTCCATTAAAGATAATTCAAATCTTTGCTA
>NW_018397276.1:2682581-2686426 GCF_002168275.2 Theobroma umbraticum
GCCAAGTTAATGTCAATAATTAAAGAATTTCAAACTATCAAGTTGCAAGAAAAGCAAAGAAGACTTATTGCTAGGGTCACTCTTCATGATCAGCTCAATCAATGGCAAATTCTTAAAGCGTTACTACGCTCAAAAATCACTTGCTCCTCCACAAAAGCTTAAATTTCCCCTAACCAAAAAAAAAACTACCTTGCTAAATCAAAAGTACTTAACAACATAGCTTAGGTAAAAGTTAAGGGTCAAATAAAAGCCCATTAAGTTGAAAATCTTTAAAAGGACAACTCAGGCAAAAGTTAGGGTCCGAAAAAAAGATGAACTACATAATGACTTGATCCTTCATATTAGAAGGTATGTGGTTAACTTGGTCTCATCACCAGGTTTAGTCATCCCAAAAAATAAAAAGTCTCTTCGATTAAAGATAATTCAAATATTTACGATGTAGAAATTGGCAAGTTGTCGTCGATAATTGAAGAAGTTCAAATTTTCAAATTGCAAGTGAAGGAAAGAAGACTTCTTCTTTGAGTCTACTCCTCAAAATCAGCCTAATCAATGGCAAATTCTTAAACCATTACAATTATTGCATATCAATTGCTCTTCAATAAGAGCCTACATGTTGAGTTTAGCTAAATAATGTATTTGACAATGATACATGAACGATTTTACATTACAAAAAAATATATATTTGTAAACTCCATGTATATATATATAAAAGATTATTAGCAATAATCTTACTTATTCTTATGAGGAATAATTCATATCTCTTAAATAATTCATATTACTTAGCCTTATGAATGGTGTAGTATATAAATTCGATAGGATGTGGATAGAGATGAAACTTCCAATGAATTAAATGTTTCTGTTGATAAATCATTTTATAAATCATTTTCCTTTGGAATCACTACATTAATATATTCTTTTTGGATAATATTCTTTAAATATTATTATAATTAGTTGTGCAAGCCATGAGTTTGTAAATGTGTCAATATGCAATTGATGAAAGAGCTTTAAAGTTTGGTAAGTTTAAATATTTCAATAATTAATACTTTAAAAATAGATATAAATAGAATAAAGAATTAATTGGATCACAGCAACTAAGGCCAACAGCTTCAATGCCCCATTTTTCCTAAGCCCAATGTAATCTTGATACAAGCCATTTCACAACACTATAAATAGTAAAGTTTTACTGTTGTTGTTTTGTTTCATAGTTCCATGTCAAATCTTTTCTTTGTTTGGTTTACTTGCTACGTTTTCACTTGGAATGTTGATATGCTTTTCCAATAAAATTTCTTCTAGTGGTTACCTTACGATCAGTTCATCGAAGCATAATTTGCAAATTAATTGTTTTATTGGTAAGTTTGGTATTGCCCTATTGGAAAGTGAAATATGTTAATAACTATTATTTGATTGCTTTATCCTTTTTTCTTTAATTTATTTGTTTCAGTCTTTATTTATTTCTCTTGTTATGATTAGTCAAGAGTTGTCACCGTAAATCTTTTGGAATGGTAAAGCATTGCAAGTTTCTAAACTTTGCTCAAATTTTCCTAAGCTTTCTCTTCAACTGTAACTAAAAGTGTTTTCTTCTTCCAATGTTGCTCTCTTTTTTTCCCAATTATAATCTCACTCAAGTTCTCTTTTTTTTCCTATTGTTGACAAAAAATTTTCATCGGTGTTCATGATTAATGTTTGATTGACCGTACCTTCCTAGACGGAATATTCGTCGGCATTTTGAAAAAATCTGTCGATAAACCATTGACATTTAGGTTAGACATTACTGATTGAAATTTTTGTTGGTTTTTCCATTGCTATGTTTCAAACTCCCGATGCTTCATTTTCCAATTACTTACAAAATATTCGATGGATCTTTCTGTCAGCAAGTGTGATCGATGTTTTACTTTACCTTTCACAATGAACGAAAATTTCATTGGCATTTTGGAAATTTCGTCAATAATTTCATTGTTATTTTTTTACCCTAGAAGATTTAGTTTCCATTTATTGATAGAAATAGCAATACATGTTTCTGTTGACAAGCATGATTGATGCTTGATTAACCTTTAAGTTTACCCTTCCCAATTGATGGAATTTTCGTTGGCATTTTAGTTGCAATGTTTCTATCCTCAATTTGTTTTTTCCATTTACCAATGGAAGTAAAGATGAAGAATTCAATCGATAAGCATCAATGATGTTTGAATTCACCTTCCTGACTAAAAAAAAATTCATCATTATTTTTGGAAATTCTGTCAATGCATTGCTGACGTTTCAAAGTAGCCATTTTTGACAAAAATTCCATTTTGATTTTTTCTTAGTACTTCTATCGGCACCTTCTATACCAACACATGTTGTGCATCAGTAGTCTTCAAGCCAATCACTTTTATTGCACAGCAAATAATCACAGATCAAGTGCTAACAAAATTACTTTTTTTAGTGTTTAATTATAGAATTGCATAAATATTGTCGGTCAAAAGTTCGTTGATAATCTGTGCAATTGCTTTGACTGCAATCACAACATGCAATACAATGATCACAACTAGAATGAGAAGACAAACCAAAATGCAATGACCAAAAATATTACAAAAATAGATCAACCTATGTTTGTGTAAGAATTACTAAGATGTAATATAGCAGGTTAATGTAGTATTGTAACAATAGGTATCAGATGTTTTTATGTATATTTGAAAGTTCTATATGTTGGTGAAGGCTTCTTGAAGATTAAGACTCCTTGTTCCTATATGTTGAGTTTAGCAAAAGCATGTATTTGACAAAGACACAAGAAACATTGTACATTCCAAAAAGAAAAATTTTGTAACCTCCGTGTATATACATATATATATATAATAAAAGATTATTAGCAATAATATTGATTAGCCTTATGAGGAATAATTCAGATCACTTAAATAATTCATGACCCATTTAGAATCATTAATTTAACATATTCTTTTTGAATAATATTTTTTAAATATTATTATACTTAGTTATGCAATCCATGAATTTATAAATGTGTCAATATCCAATTGATGAAAGAGCTTTAAAGTTTGGTAGGTTTAGATATATCAGTAATGCTTTAAAAATAAGTATAAATAGAATAAAGAATTAAATGGACCAAAGCAAGTAGGGCCGACAGCTGCTATGCCCTCCTTTTCCTACGCCTAATGTAATCTTGATATTTTGCAGATCCACCGCCTTAAAATAGCCCATTTCCCAACACTATAAATAAATTATTTCCCTAATATATTAATTTCTCTTCAACGGCAACTAACTACTTTTTTTTGTTCTTTTGATTTTCCTTTACTCATCGCAGCAATAAAAATGATCTCATTTTAAAGAAAAGTTTTCTCCTTTCTTGTTATAATGCAAGTACAGTTTTGCTGTTGTTGTTTTGTTTCAGAGTTCCGTGTGAAATCAAGAAGTTTATTTTTCTTTTCTTTGGTTTACTTTGTAACACCCCGTATCCTCATTTAAAAGTTGATGCGACTCTATTAATGAGAATAAAGGCTATTGGATGTAAGCTTGAGTGTTAGAGAATCGGGATAGGCAGAAAGAATATTTTTTAAAATAAAATAATATTTTATGAATAAAATAATATTAAAATATTAATATTTTATTTATCAATGAGATGAGTTAAAATAAAGGGTTATATGACTAATCTAAGTGGGGGAGGAGAAGAAAATAGGAAATTGGAAAGAAAATTTGGAAGAAAACAATAAGGTTAGAGGGAACTCGCGTACCTTTATAAAATATAGCACAATCGGGTAAGTATATATTTAAATATTATGGTGACAAGCTAATGGGTTGCGGACCTTATATTATGTTTATACACATATCAAGGAAGGAAGTAGAAGAAAAATTGG
>NW_018397276.1:2686526-2686880 GCF_002168275.2 Theobroma umbraticum
TCTTTATTTTCCTTAATTTGGTTACAATGTTTAAACTTTATTTAATGATGATGTCTGACATTATGGGGAACTAATTTTGTTGTCTAAGATTATGATTAAACTCAATGGATAGTCTAAATTATTTGTTGTTTTTGCTTATGTTTGATGATTTTAAGTTGTTTATTCTATTCTGTTCTTAATATTTCAAATTGCCTGATCACCAATTAGATTGATCTGAAAACCTAAGTTAAACCTTGACGAAGGAGATTTAAAGTAAACCTTAAAAACAATAACGTATGATCAAATGCACTTAGTTGATTAGGTAGTTTGATTTGCATATAGGGTATAGATACACCTATAAACCATATGTAGCCA
>NW_018397276.1:2687099-2687434 GCF_002168275.2 Theobroma umbraticum
TTAATTAAATCCTTAAAACAAATTCACTAATAAATTTTAGATTATTGTTATTTTTATTTTATTAGTTTTAATTTTAATAAGTTAATTTTAATTGTTTGGATAATATTAAGGTGTGTTAATTTTAGTAGTTAACAGTAAGAATTAAAATAATTCTCTGTGGGAACGATATTCTACTTCATCACTATATTACTTGTTTGCGATACATGCACTTGCATGAGAAATCAACAAGACTTTTTTGGCACTATTGTCGGAGAGTTGGTTTTTAATCTTTCTTGTTAATATTAATACCAAGCATTCTTAATCTTACTTCAAACTATTTCTTTAATTTTCATGTA
>NW_018397276.1:2687444-2687568 GCF_002168275.2 Theobroma umbraticum
AGGTGATTAATTGTTATAGTTATTAGTGGCCTTCTGAATAATTTTAGCCTAGGAGGGTTGCAAGTAATTATGAATTGGATGCAATCATTGCATTAATTGCCCAAGTAGATGCTTTGTCTCAAAA
>NW_018397276.1:2687651-2690064 GCF_002168275.2 Theobroma umbraticum
GTCTAGCCTATTATGAATCAATGCAATTTGATGGAAACTTCAATGGGGTTCATACTCCAACAGTTACAACTTAAGGTGGAATCAAATTTTTCATAGAGTAATGATCAAGGTCCTGCATATTCATCACAACATGTTTTCCATCATGATTTTCACAAGCTAAAGCCCCTATACCCAAGAAAAAGGCAACCATGGAAAATATGTTCATGCAATATATGACAAAGACTAATGCGTTCATAACAAAGAATGATGCCTTCATGGAAAATACAGATGCAGTCATTCTAAGTGAAGAAGCTTTAATGAGAAATATTGAGACACATGTAACTCAAATTAGCAATGACATCAACAATAAACTTATGGAAACTTTACCGACTGACATTGAGCCTAATCCTAAAAGAGAAGAATATGGTAAGCATCTTAATGAGGTAAATGGAAAGAATATGGTAAATAATGGAGACAAAGTAGATCAAGGAAATACTTACAGGAATTAAGTTCAAGATGAAGAAATTGAGCAAGAGAAGGAAGTATCTACACCACCTCAAGTCAAGCCATATGTGCCTCTCATCCTTTTTCTGGATATAGTTGATGACTTAACTAATGAGGTTGTTGATATGGAAAATCCAAAGAAACATTTTAAAGCTTGTTTGATTCAAGATGCAACAACAAATGACAGGAATGAAGAACTCACAAATGTTACACATGTTTTAAAGGCTACACCAAAAGTGCATTATTCAAGAAGAACTTAATTTGAGAAGTTGGATAAAAGTTAGCCTATTCCACCACCTCAGGTTGAACAAGCACCCAATCTTCAGTTAAAGCCACAATAACCTCATCTTAGGAGGAGGCTACTTTCTTACCTCAAGATTTTTCAATGCAAACTTAAACCTTCCTGCAGGGTGAAGGACCATCTCAACCAAAGTTAATATATTAACTATAAAGAAGCGCTTCTTGGGAGGCAACCCAAGCTTTTGAACCTCTTATTTTTTATTTTATTTATATTTTTACATTAATCTTAATTTATTTATTTCTTTCAATAAAAAAATCCTTGTACAAGTGACAATGAGGAAAATGATGATAAGGAAAAGAAGGAGGATTAAAACTTTTCTAGTTTCATCAAACTACTAGGGGAGTGTCATTTTTCCATTGTTAGGATGTGATTTTCACAATTTTGAGCACTTTATCTTTTGCTTTAAAGTATTGTGAATATTTAGAGAAAGCTTATGTTGATATAAAACTTTGAGTATGTCATGAATTCTAGAATTTACTTAATTCTGTCACAAGGCGAAACCCTAGGCAATACTTAGTTAGGGAAATGATTTAGGCTATCTTCAGACCGTTAGAGCCTTTCATGATAACATTGATATATTTTTTTCCCTAGTATACCACTTTGAGCCTAATTTCCCTTTTTTTTTGTTTAACCACATAATAATGAGCATAGCTTTAAAATTAAATTTCTAATTTTGGAAACCTCACTTCTAATCAGGTATATTGTTTTAGGAAATATATATCGAGCTAAATGCATTTGGTAGAAAGGTGATGCTGATGTGGAAAAGTTCAAAATATTAAAAAATCACCCCACTACTTACAATACAAAGAAAATAAGTTTAAGGGTGTAAAATTATGAAATTATGAAAAAAAAAAGAAAAAAGAAGTAGAATAAAGTGTTGAATAAAAGAAAAGTTAAAATAAGGAAAAAAGGGTGTATGTCGAGAAGGAAAAATAAAGATCTATATATAGGTTCTAGAATAATTATGTGCTTAGGGCAATTTGAGCCATATGATTGTCCTTTATCCTACCTTGACCCTAGCCATACATTACAAGCTCAATAAAGACTTATTGATCCTTGATTTAGCATTAGTTTACATCAGTGGAGAGAGAGATGAAAAGTAAACTTATGGAGTTCTAGTGCTAATTTGAAATTTTGCATTGGCTCAAACTAATCCAAATGTCGTGATATTCTTCGTAAAAAATTGCGCAAATACATGGAAATCTCTTTGGGAATGTGCATGCTTTGGATTTCAAGCTTGAATTTGAATGATGGCTATATTTTTCTTGAAGCTAGAGGTTGATAAACATAGTTTTGAGGAAATTATGAGAGATCATTGAGTTGGTGTACTTTATCTTTAGTAGTTGCTTTTATTTATTTTGTTTTCACCATTTAAATTGTTTTTCTTTAGTTCGTTTCTTTCCTATGTTTTGCTTGACTAGCGTATTAAGTTAGGAGGTGTGATAACTCTATAATATAGAGTTATTTGGTCTTAATTTTGATAGTTAATTGGCTTAGTTTTTATAGTAATGCATAGAAATTAGTTGGTTTTATTTAATTATTTTAAGTTAGTTAATTAAATGAGTCAATCTAATTTTAGTTAATCTTGAATTTAAACTGATGGTTATGTGCCTAAGATAAGTTGTTATT
>NW_018397276.1:2690074-2697414 GCF_002168275.2 Theobroma umbraticum
TGCCTTTGTAGATGTTTATTAAAGAAGAACTTTTAATGAAAGAAGGAGTGAAATTTTAGGACGTTGATTTCTACTGTACATATCTCGGTATTTAGACCATAACTCTCTCTACAAAACTTTGAATGAGATAATTCTTGGACCATTGAAAAGCTAAGAAAAAAAATACAACTTTCATATTTACGACTTTGCCATGTTAGGCCTAGAAAGTGGTCAAAACCTTATTGAAGTTGAAGCACTACAATTGCCTTACAGCTTAACGATTTTAGCTAATTAAATGGTCGATGCCATAACTTTGGTGTAGGTAGGCCGCAACTCACATAGTTTGATTAGTAAAACCTAGTTAGAATTGACTTCTTTCTTCACCCAACTTAGCCCCAACTTCAAGGTCTTATAAAAATAACTTTTCAGAGGACTTTTGGAGACACGAAACACTATATTTAGAGCTAAGATTTAGCCACAAAAATCAATAAGAAAAGTCTTATTGGAACTAAGAAGAAATTGAACGATTCAAGAAAAAGTTGAAGTACTTCAACTATTTACCATTGATTGGGCCAATTGTGAGAAGTAGACCCAAGCAATTGGTTTTCTTTGCTTCACTTGCAATTTGATAGCTTAAACTTTTCAATCATCGATGTGAACTTGGTATTGTCTATATTGACAAGATTTGAATTATCTTTTATCGAAGAGAATTTTTTTGTGGGTTGATTGAACTTGACGATGAGACCATATTGCCCATGTACCTCCTAATACGAAGGTGTTATTTTAATTTTCTATGCATGCAAGTATACATATAGAATAGATAATATAATGGCATGTAAAGTATCAATCTCATAGAGAATTTATCTAAAATTTTCACTAATTGCTAAAATTAACACATTTCAGTCTTATCTAAACAAACCCATCAAGTAACTAAATAAATTATAAACTAACAATATATAATTAACAAGAATATAAAAAAAATAAAAATAGTAATAAAATTAGATAAATATAAACTCAGACAAGCCTAGGATTATAGTATCCCTCACAATTCATCTAAATTTGACCTTTCTCTCTCAACTTATTCCCATGGGTTGAATTGCTAACCTAAAGTTCTTAACTATTTATAAGGCTCTTTCAGAACTCTTGTAAAAATATCTTTCTTAATCGAAACACTATATCTCTATGTGTATTAAAATTAAAACAAACTCATTAAGTTCAAGCTTTAATACTAGCTACATACAACATATAGGTATATCTCTATCCTATAAACAATTCAATTTATTCATCCAAGCAAATAAATATGATCATATGCTATTCAAACCTTGGCCTACACTAAACTCCCTTTCTCAAGTTATGTTTAGGTTTCCAAATCAATTTAATTAGTGATCAAGCAATTAAATGCACTAAGAACAAATTGGAATAAGCAATTCAATTTCAATGAAAATAAGCAAGAAAAGAGATTAAAAATTTAAACTACATGTAACTTCAATCACAATCCTTGAGAAAAGAAATTAGCTGCTCATAAGTGCAACAGTAATAAAAACATATGAAGTTTAGCCATTGAGAGTTGCAAGAATAATAAAAGCTAAGGAAAAAGAAGAAAAAACATATATTGGCAACTTTAACCTTTAATCTTGAATCTTTAGCCTCAACTTCTAACTTCTTGAATCTCTCCTAGAATTGTCTTCTTACGGTTAACTCCTCCTTAAGGTCAGTTTAAATACCACTAAATTAACCTAATCTCCCTAATTTTACCTACTTGACTCTTCATATAAGCTTTGAATAATTATAGAACCCATAAAACCTTAATCAGCCTATAGCTTTTTCTTGTAACAACTTTCTCCTGATCGTTACTGGCGTTCAAGACTTACAAGTAAACCTGTCAAATCTCAAACAAGACTTAGTTGAGATTTTGAATAATTTAAAATTAACTAACATCACTAAAACTATAGTTTACTTAAACCAAATAAGCAAAATATTTAAAACGTAGCATCCTGATACCAAAAACCAGATTTAACAACTCCAAAGTAATTTCAACATCACAAGTGGTATTCATTAGGCAACCTCAAGTTTTAGCTAATACAATCCTAATAGACTATAAATCTTTATAAGTCTAACTATTTGACACAACATGATCTTTATGCTGCAGAGCAACCTAGAGTGGAAGTCTAAGAGATGCCATTACCTATGTTGCCACTAGTCTCGATGTGTTGTACGATGCACTTGAATCGATTACTTATCTACAAAAAGAAATAAAGGGGGTGAGTCTATCAAACTCAGTGATCATCAACTCCGTGAGTAGGGTGTAGATGGGAAAGAAGCCAAGGCAGAAGTTTTTAATGTTAAAAATATTAAAATATATGTAAACAATATAGCTCAAAAGGGAGGTTTTTGCTTTATATGTAAAATTAGAAGGTTATTCCATGAAATTCATTTAAAACAAATATCAAATTAATGCAAGTAAAGATCTCTACCGTCAAAATCATTTAACAACTTATTTAAAACAAATCGATAGAAGTACAAGACTTTTCATCTTTGAATTCATTCAACACTTTACTCAAACCAGTCTGTCCTAAACACACATGCTCTTGTAAAATCAAGAGTTATCAAAGCTTACACACAATTTCACAAATCACCTCATACGTGAGGAGTTAAATCCAACATCAAAGTAAAAATGAGAGAGCTGTGGAAAGTCTTATAGTTCTCACCATGCGAAAGAACACTATTGAAAATCCAAAGAGATATCACTCTCGAGTAGGTAATAGAAACAAAGAACTCGTGGACCCACTTCCATGTAATAACATCCGAGAGCTCTGCTCCACTAGATCCCTACAGCCACGGCAGTCTCAACAATGTTGGCCGACATCAGAGATATCAAGCAGTCACAACCATGTATATCACTTGTGGCCTAACCATACATAATAACCCATGGCCTTGCCACGTATATATCATAGACCATGGCCCTAACCGCGTCTAACATCCCATCAGCGACCCAAAGGTTCTCTAGCTAGAGCTCATTTGTGCACAAAGGTCACACTATCTCAATGTGACATTAGACCTACTCTTGAATCTCCCAGTTTGGTAAAATCATTTAAAAATCAAGTTGGGTTTTCAAAAGCTTATTTTAAAACCATTTCCAAAATATTCAACTTGGAAACATGATAAAATCCCTTACAAGACTTTAAAACATAAACCCTTTTACATGAGGTTAAAATATCAACCCGCATGGTGGATATGTGTTTCAATCATGAATTCACATCAAACAAACTATAAGGCACATTTGACGTAAATCTTATTAAAAGCTTGTTTCTTGATTTAAAAAACCGTTTACATATATATAGCTTATATATATATTCAAAACCATTTTCAAAATCATGGCATTCACAATTTCCTAGCATATCTACCTGTTCATGCTTTCCATAAATTTGTATTCAAAGTAAATCAACACCTATATATTTGCATAGTTATGGGAATTTTAAAATAGACACCCCCTACTCATTGTACAATAGTGGGATGCTACGTCGTTATTGATTTAACTGTATATCTAACTAATATCTACTTGTCGGTCTCTCATTTTATCGTCCGTCACACCACCATGGAAAACTTTTCATACTTATTCCCTTTCTAGCAACCATTCAAACCTAGTACATTTAATTGTACTCATACATGTCAACATATCAATGAATAATCCTTAACTAAGTCTCATAGTTTTTATCAACATTACACATAAGCATTTATCATACAATCCATACACTTCAACCAACTAAAGCCTATACAACACATTGTAGTCACTTTGCATGCTTACCTCTCGGTTCAAGCTTGAATTTCCAAATACAATTCATAACTTTCTCACATCTACGGTCACCATTGCTGTCACAAATATAGACAATCAATATACATCGTATTTTTCCTTTCTGCCTATGATTTCAAGACTAAAACACTTACTCATTGCTTATTTAGCTCCAAAATCACCATGCATTCCAAGATCTACCTACATGCATGCCTTGAGTTCTTTGAATCTTTGTAGATCCTTGCTACCACAAGCAAAATCTCATATCACAATTGATTTACAAAGAATGCATTTCAAGCAAAATGACAAATCTTTTTACCTTTCTTGTCTCAAGTTCACCAAGCCGAACCTTCTCTTTCTCTTTTCTTCTTTCTCCTCTCTTCCTTTCTTCCTTTGTTCCTTTCTTTCTTTCTTCCTTTGCTTCGTAGCCGAATCTCTCTTTTCTTTCTCAAAGGTTTGGCTTTCTCAAGACAAAGCCATTTTATTTGCTATTTCTTTGGTGTGGGAGGATATCACAAGGATGAACTTAAAATGGCATGATGAAAGCTTTCTTTTCCTTTCCTATTTCTTTCATGTGCGGATTGCCCAAAGCTTGATGACTTTTGACATATTTTTTTTTCTTTTATGGGGTTAAATTCACAAGGAAAAGGCTTTCTAAACCTTTCCACCCACCACCTCACAAGGCTTTTGATTTCTTTATTCCATGTTTCATATTTACCTTATATTTTATTTAGCCACCTTTTGACCATTCAAGTCATATACAACCCACTTTCTTTTTTCTTCATTTGACCACCTAATGCACCAATCACATTACATGCAAATAAATTTTAATCCTATTCTTTTTTGTTACTTCACATGGTGGGGGTCCACATGTCTCCCACTAAGTTTTTCTCTTTGCATACCATAGTTTGCATGTAATAGTAACTTTTATATGTATATCTGACATTCCACATAATATAACCCCCTTTGGTTATTAAATTTCCATTTAACTTCAAATATCAAAATTGCACGTAAGTCCTCCAACTTTTTCATTTTTTACCATGTGACCCTCCAAACTTTTCATCCTTCACAATTTGGTCCATCCAACACTTTTTAAATTCCAATTTCCTCTTAGTTTCCTCCCCTTACATGTGTATAAAGAAAATATAAAATTTGTACTTGACCAAGATATCACTATAATATTTAAATATATACTTACCCGTGCTAGCTTTATTTAATAAAGAAACTTAGACCCCACTAATGTCATTTATCTTCAAAATCCTTTCTTACTTCTCCTCCCTCACTTAAATTAGTCATATAATCCTCCTTCACGACTAATTCCAATAGCAGATAAAATATTAATATTTTAATATTATTTTATTAATAATATATTATTGTTTTTCAAAATTCTCCACTTGTCTCCTCGAGTCCTAAAGTATCTCACTTTATCCTAGTTCACTTTTAAATCAACTTTTAACTAGCTAATTCATTCCCATTAACAATATTATTATTTAATTATTATTCTTTCTCGTACAAAATATTTTATTTCAAAATATTCCTCTCACCTATCACCGCTGTTTGGCATTTAAATTCATGTCAATTGACCCTCCGTCTTGTCAATACGGTTTTTTTGACTCTTATACGATGGTATGGGCTGTTACACTTCTTTTCCTCACCAATTCTTCATATTTTCCTTCTAAACATCACAACTCAGCCCCTCGATGTTGTGACGCTAGCCTAGCTTTCAAGTCCTCTTTTGTTAACTATTGCACTTCATGAATTGCCAATGTGATTTTCTCTGTCTTTAAGGTCAAAATTGGGCAAAATGATCTTCATGAAAGTTGTAGCTCTATTTCTTATATTTTCATTGGTTTGAGGTAAGGTTTGGTACGAGGGAAGTGGGAGCACATTCCTTGTAATGTGTTCAATTAAATTACAATACAGTGTTTATTTGTAACAAACCACTGCAATGTCAGATGGCAACGTGATCACATAACAGCCAATGGATGTAATGTGATTACTGTCCAAAACCAATGGAATCATATTTCATTGAACTTTACAGTACTGTTAAAGACATTTTTGCCTTTCAACATGGTTACTTTGTTAAAAAAATTTTGCAATTTTTTTAATTTGTTTTTTTAATAACGATTTTGAGGATTTTTTATATTATTCTCAATAGTCATGGCTACTATCAATAAACTTTATGTTTTCTTTTAAAGGAAAAAAATAAAATAAAACATATAATATAGAAAATTATATTAAGAAATGAAAATAAAATATATAAGATTATAATAAAAAATAAAAAAAATATATGATATTAAAAATATATATAAGAGATTATATTATATAAAAATTAATAATAAAAAAATACAAATATATTAAACTTGCATTTTAATAAATAGGGATAATTTTGAAAATTGATATTACATTCCCAACAAAGTACTTGTAAACGAAACGTTACAATGTTATCGTCCCTGCATTTTATTCATTAATTTGTTTATATACCAAATATTGTAATGCTATCTTCCCTCTGATCACACTACTTGCAATTACATTACTTGTAATCACACTGTATTGAAAAGTTCCAAACGCCACGTAAGAGTCATGCCATTTGGACATCTAGAGTGGAAGTTATACTCAAAATACTGCAACATGTATGAGCAGAGCCTTAGTCCTTTAATCACCTTTCTTCACCAATTTAATGCCTTACTCCTTAAAATCTTACAAAAGCATAAAAACTAATAAATAATAATTATACTAAAATAAATGAAATAAAAGTAGAATAAAATAAAATAACTTAATAAAAGTAAACTAATTAGAAAAAAAACTAAATTCTAACTAAACTCATGACCTTAGCTAACTTTTAAGAACAAAATGAAACAAAATAATTCTGCAAGATAGAATTATCACACTCCCAAGCTTAAGATTTTGCTAGTCCTCATTCAAAGGAGAAAGAAACAAAGAAAACAAAGAAAATTAATAAAAAGACTCTACAAGAGATAAAAATTCACCAAGTCATGATTTCTCAATTTTTTTTCAAAAAACTATCCCACAATTCCAACCTAAGGTAAAATATCAATTATCTCAAACTCGTGTATTAATTCAAGTTAAAACTCACTTTCAAATGGACTTCTTCTGTGTATGTGAATAATTATTTTTATAAAGAATATCATACAATTCAAATTAGTTTATATCAATTCTAAGCACAAATTAGTACTAAGATCCCATAAGTTTACTTTTCATCTATCTCTCTCCACTAATATAGACTAACACTTATTCAAAGATCAATAAGTCTTTATTAAGCTTGTAACACAAGGTTAAGGTCAAGGGATGAAAAAGGAAACTAATTTATCTAAAATCCACCTTAAGCATTTAATCAATTGAGACTTACTTAAGAGCTCAATTTTGTTTTTGACATAGCACCCGTTAAACTTATGATAAACTATCTTTTGTACAATACACTTCATTGCTTTTTCTTTTTTTTTCTCTCTACACCCCCAAACTTATTATTGACTATTATGAGCAAGGGGTAGATTTGGAATACTAATCACGTCTTTTCATCACTGCAACCTTCTCCTTTGATTTAACTATA
>NW_018397276.1:2697424-2697502 GCF_002168275.2 Theobroma umbraticum
ACTTCCTAGAAAGATCAAAATACTTAAGGGTGAAAGGTTTGAAATCAAAAGTACATAAAAAGGCTAATGCTAATATAA
>NW_018397276.1:2697512-2706874 GCF_002168275.2 Theobroma umbraticum
ATTGAAGAAAAGGAAGATTAGGCTCAAAAAAGTTATTATGGATAAATAGTAACAAGGTAGGGTCAAAAGGGCTTAAACGATCCAATGATGGCCTAAATCATTTCCTATCCTAACTGTTATCTAAAATTTCACCTCATGAGAGAATCAAACAAATTCTAAAATTCTTGACTTCACCAAACTTGTTATCAACATACACTTTTTCTAAATTACATAACAATTTTATGTGAAAGATATTGTGTGCAAAATTATTGGAAGTCTTATCCTACAATGAAGCTAACACAAGAGTATCAACACAAACTCAAATTGTATCCATATTTTTTTCAAAAGCTAAAATAATGAAATAATGCAAATATTATCCTAGGATAGGGAAAATCGTAAACAAGGTTTCAAAAAAACTCAAGCAAATTTCTTATTTTTTATTTTTAAATTTTTTATAGGAATGAAAAATAATAAAATTATTAAAAATTAAAGCCAACAACATATGGAAAACAGAAGAAAAAATTAAAAGAAAATAGAATAAAGACAAGCAAATCTTAAAACTAAAGACACCCACTAAACAAAATCTAAAAACACCCCTAAACATGAAATGAAACATTGTCCCCGATGTTTAATAAAAAGAAAGAGAAGGTAAGCACAAACTTCTCTAATACTTGCAGAAGTAGAAGAGAGGCCTTATTATTATGGTCATCAATTCGATCAACATTGTTGGATAATCTGGCAAAAAAGGTTTAAATAGAGGGATTAGAGTTTGATTTTTTTTTAATTTCTTTAATGGGGCTGCTAAATAGGCATACCCCATTTATTGCAACACCTAGGCACTCCTTAGTCTACGCTGCGGTGTCGTGCATATTCTTAATAGTCATCCTATAATCATTGTGGTGTCATGATGCTCCTCCTTGTGCCACATCATCTTTTTCTTCACTTGGAAAGCACAAGCTTGGATTGTTGTCCTACCATAGCACGAACGGTTCTATGCTACGGTGTGAAGTTGTTGTTTTTGATTCGGTGTCTCCATGATGCCACAATTCCATGCCACCTCTCTTGTGCTGTGGCGTCGTGTTCATTTTCTATCAGCCCTACACCAAACCGTAAAATACTTAATTAATTAAAGTTGACTGATAATAATATGACCTTAATTGACCAAGAATAAGAATATAAACTAAATGAACATGAAAACATCCTATAACTATTTAAAGTACTAAGAAAAAATTGTAAAACTTGGGTTGCCTTTCAAGAAGCGCTTCTTTATAGTCATTAGCTCGAATAATACTCCATTTTCTCAACTAGTTTGTAAGGCTCGAGGATTTGTTTATTGACCTTGATGGCTCTGATAAGCGCATTTTAAATTTCAATAAGACCATAAGGATGAACTTTTACTACCTTGAAGGTTTTCCACCAATATGCTTTAAGATCCTATAGCAAAAGATGGAGTTGTGAATTATAAATTACTATCCTTTGCCCAACCACAAAACCAAGATGGCTAGAAGGTGGTGGTTTTGACTCTAAGATTGATGCTTGGTGCGTTGATTGTGGTGAAATAAACTTATCTTTACCCTTATCAATTACATTCACATTATAACAACTATTTATAAAGGAATGAACTTTAGTTGTTTTGAAAATGTTAAACTTAACTTCCTCTTCTTTAACTTTGAAAGTTATTTTTCAATTCTTCAAATTAATAATTGCTCCAACTGTAGCCAAGAATGGTCTTCCCAAAATAAGAGGAATTTCAACATCCTTTTTCATCCAAGCACAAAACAGTCCACTGGAATGTACAACTTTCCAACTTTAATCAACACATTCTCTATAACTCCAATAGGGTGTTTGATTGATCTTTTTGCTAATTGCAAGTTAATTGTAGTAGGCTATATCTCTTCAAGTCCAAGTTTCCTAGAAATAGACAAAAGCATAAGTGAGACACCAACACCTAAATCACTCAAAGCTTTAGAGAATTAAAAGTTACCAATAGTACAAAGGGTAGAAAAACTCCTTGGATCCTTAAACTTTGGTGAAAGCTTATTATGAATTATGGCACTGCACTTTTTAGTAAGTGCAATGGTTTTAAACTCACCTAATTTCCTCTTTTTGATCAAGATGTCTTTCAACAACTTCACATAACTCAGAATATTTTTAAATAACTCAACTATTTAAAGCTTCAGCAAAAGGAATATTAATGTACAACCTTTTAAATATATCAAGAAATCTTTGAAATTGTTGGTCAATCTTCTATTTTTGAAAATGTTCTAGAAAGGTGGTGGAGGTGTTGGAGCAGGTTTTAATTATGATTTTTGTTCAAAGTTCTTAGCAGATTTTTCACTCATAATTTCATTTTTAGTATCCTTTTCAATAGACTTGACCAAATTTTCAAATTTAAAATCACTACCACTCATCTTTTTTCCACTGTGGGGAGTGATTGCATTGCAATGCTCTTTACCTTATCATCTTGAATTGGCTTTAGTGTTGCTTGGTAATGTGCATTGAGGTCTATTGTTGATGGCATTGGTTGATAGGCCCAATTGTGCCTCAAGATTTCGAATTCATGTCACCTGACTTGGAATGATGGCATCATTCTTTCCCATGTATGCATTATTCTTTACCATGTATTCATTACTCTGTGTCATAAATTGCATTAACATCTCTTCCATTGTTGGCTTTTTTTCAAGGACTAGTGCTTTTGCTTGTTGTGGAAAGCCAAGATGAATGTTTGGCCTTGGATTTGAAGGTTTTAGATATCATTCCATGAAAAGATGGGATGATTCCTTCAACCAGGATTATAAGTGTTGGAATATGGATTATTTTGTTACTCATTAGCATTCCCAACAAACTTTACTAATTTAGGATTGGATGGACATTGATCAATTAATTGGCTATCTCCACACCAATCACAAGTTATAAAGGACTTTTGGACAACATTAACTCCCATTGTATCAAATTTTTTGGTCAACGCAGCTACTTGTGCTATCAAGGCATTAAGTGCATCAACCTCACAAACAACAGCAGTTTTTCTAGAACAAAATCTTTTGAAGGTCGTAAGTAATTATTAGAAGTTATCCCTTCTAGCAAGTTATAAGCTTCAGCAAGATTCTCACCCATTTATCCCCCACTTGCAACAACATCAATTGCAGATCTAATTGAACTTACTAGCCCATTAGAAAATGTCTGAAGTTGTAGCCATTGAGGAAGCCCATGATGTGGTCATTTGATTAAACTTACCCCACGATGCCACAGTGTTGGCCTGGCTTCAAGTCTTTTTTTGCTAAGTGCTACACTCCATCAAATTCCAATGTGAAGTTTGCCATCTTTAAGGTAGAACTACACAAAGTGGTCTACATGAAATTTGTACCCTCTCTATTAACTTTCCAATGGTCCAAGAATCATGTTTTTTGGACATTTGGAGTGGAAGTTATGCTTAAAATACTGCAACATGCATGAATAGAGCCTTGGTCCTTAAATCACCTTTCTTCACCAATTTGAAGCATTATTCCTTAAAATCCTAAAAGCTATACAAACTAATAGATAACAACTAAACTAAAATAAATAAACATAAAAATACCATAAAATTAAATAACTTACTAAAAGTAAACAAATTAGAAAAATATCTAAATTATAACCTAAGCTTGTGAACTTAGCTAACTTTTAAGAATAAAATGAGCCAAAATAATTATATAAAATAGAATTGTCAAGAGGACCAAGTGATAGCATAGTTCTTCTTTTTTTTTATGTCTTAATAGTCTTTCTTTTTTTGGGACCTAACTTTTTCCTAAGCCATCTTGGTACGGATTTATAACTTAAAGGGCTTTCTTTTAATGGTAGTTCAAGCTCCTATCGATGAGCAATTAATATTCATGCAGAGTAGCACTTCAAGAATTTGCCATTGATTGGGCCAATTGTGAGGAGTAGACCCTAGCAATAAGTCTTCTTTGCTTCACTTGCAATTTGATAGTTTAAACTTCTTAAATCATTCATGTCAACCCAATATTTTTAACATTGCAAAGATTTGAATTATCTTTAATCGAAGATAATTTTTTTGGGCTGACTAAACTTAGCGATGAGACCAAGTTGCCAATGTACCTCCAAATATGAAAGATCAAGTCATAACAAAGTTCCTTGTTTTTTATCTTTAATGTCTTAACTTTTTGCTAACTCATCGTTTTATGGATTTTCAACTTAATAGCTTTTATTTTTTAAAGCCTAACTTTTGTCTAAGCCGTACTGTAAAGTAGTTTTGACTTAACAGAATTTTGTTTTAGTGGCAATTTCAGCTCTTACTAAGGAACAACTGATATTCAAGTATATTAACATGTCAAGAATTTGCCATTAATTGGGTCAACTTTGAGGAGTAGACCCAAGAAATAAGTCCTTTTTGCTTCACTAGCAATTTGATAGTTTGAATTTCTACAATTATCAACATCAATTTGATAGTTTTAACACCACAAAGATTTGAATTATCTTTAATCTAAAATATGTTTTTTTTGGGTTGTTTGAACTAAGCGATGAGACCAACCTACCTACATACCTCTTAATATGAAATATCAAGTCATAACTTAGTTCACCTTTTTTTGATGCCCTAACTTTTGCCTAAGTCATCCTTTTAAGTATTTTTAACTTAACAGGCTTTTTTTCAGGTCCTAAGTTTTGCTTCACTTGCAATTTGATAGTTTGAACTTCTTTAATTATTGACGCCCACTTGATATTTTCAACAAAAAAAAATTTCAATTATCTTTAATTGAAAAGACTTTTTTTTGGGGTTAACTGAACATGGCATGGAGAGCAAGCTGCCTACATACCTCCTAATATGAAGGTTAAGGTCATAATATAGTTCCTCTTTTTCTTAAGGTTTTAACTTTTGCTTAAGTCATCATTTTTAGATTTTCAACTTAACAGTGTTTCTTTTTTTAGGACCTAACTTTTTCCTAAGCCATCTTGTTAAGGATTTCTGACTTAATCAACTTCTTTTTTAATGGTAGTGTAGGCTCTTATCGAGAAGCTACTGATATTAAAGTATAGTAGCGGTTCAAGAATTTGCTATTGATTGGGTTGATTATGATGAGCAGATGCCAGTAATAAGTCTTCTTTACTTCACTTGTAATTTGATAGTATAAACTTCTTCAATAATTGACATCAACTTGGTAATTTCAACATTGCAAAGATTTGAATTATCTTTAATCAAAGAGACAGTTGAACTTGGCAATTGAGACTAAGTTGTTTAAATACCTCCTAGCATAAAAGATGAAGTCATTATGTAGTCTTTTTTTTTTTTTTTTTTATGTTCTACTTTTGCTTAAGTTGTCTTTTTCAGAGGTTCAACCTAATAGTCTTCTTTTTTTTTTAGGACCTAACTTTTCCCTAAACCATCCTTTTAAGGATTTTTGCCTTAACAAGGTTTGTTTTAGTGGCAATTTAGGCTCTTATTAAGCATCAACTGGTATTAAAGCATATTAATGCTATAAGAATTTCCCATTTTTTAGACCAATTGTGAGGACTAGAAATGAACAATAAATCTTCTTTGCTTCACTTGCAATTTTATAGTTTGAATTTCTTCAATTATTGCTGTCAACTTTTTCTTTTTGTTTTGGTTTACTAAACTTGGTAATGCAACCATGCTGCCTACATACCTCCTAATACAAAGGATTAAGTCATAACGCAATTCATTTTTCTTTTATGTCCTATATTATACCTAAGTCGTTATTTTATGGATTTTCAACTTAATGGGCTGTTTTTTGCTATAGCTATCTAGTAAAGGAATTTTACATAGTAGGCTTGTTTTTTTTAGAGCTAGTAAAGCTCTTACTGACGAGCAATAGATGTTCAAGCATAGTAACACTTTAAGAATTTGCCATTGATTTGGCTGAACATCTTCAATTATCAACATCTAGTTATTGGTTTCAACATCGCAAAGATTTGAATTATCTTTCAACATCTTTTATTTTTTTTAGGGTAAACTGAACTTGGCAATAAGACTAAGCTGCATATGTAATATGAAGGATCAAGTAATAATGTAGTCCATCGTTTATTTTTTACTCCCTAACTTTTGCCTAAGTCATCCTTTTAAGGGTTTTCAACTTCACTTGCTTTTTTTGGGCCTCAACTTTTGCTTAAGCTGAATTGTTAAGTATTTTCGACTTAACAAGCTTTTTCCTTTTAACGGTAGTTCAGACTCTTATAGAGGAGCAACTGATCTTCAAGTGTAGCAACACTTCAAAAATTTGCCACTGATTAGGCCGATTGTGAGGGGTAAACCCTAGCAATAAGTCTTCTTTGCTTCACTTGTAGTTTGATAGTTTAAACTTCTAAACTATCGACGTCAACCTGGTAGATTCAGCATTGCAAAGTCTGAATTATCCTTAATGGAAGAGACTTTGTTTTCTAGATTGACTAAATTTGGCAATGAAACCAAGTTGCCTACGTACTTCATTATATGAATGATTATGTCATAAAGTAATTCATCTTTTTGTTACGCGCTAATTTTGCCCTAAATCATCTTTTCAAGGATTTACAACTCAATAGACTTTTTTTTTTGAGTTCTAAGTTTTGCCCAAGCCATCTTTTTAAAGATTTTTTTACTTAATGGGCTTTTTCTAAAAGCAATTTTAGGCTCTTATTGAAGAGCAACTCATATTCAAGCATAGTAACACTTCCAGAATTTGTAAATTAATTAGACTGATTGCGAGGAGTAAACCCTAGCAATAAGTTTTGTTTGCTTCACTTGTAATTTGATAGGTTGAACTTTTTCAATTATTGACGTCAACTTGGCAATTTCAACATTGCAAAGATTTAAGTTATCTTTAATCAAGGAGACTTTTATTTTTTTAGGTTGATTGAACTTGGTGATAAGATAAACTAGAAATAAGTTTTCTTTGCTTCACTTTCAATTTGATAGTTAGAACTTCTTCAATTATCGATGTTTGCTTGGCAATTTCAACATTGCAAATATTTGAATTATCTTTAATCAAAGAGGCTTTTTCATCTTTTTTTTTTGGGTTGACTAAACTTGGTGACCAGACCAAGCTTCTTACGTACCTCCTAATATGAAGGATTAAGTCGTAACATAGTTCTTGTTCTTTTTTTTTTTACATCCTAACTTTTGCGTAAGTCATAATCTTAAGGATTTTAAACTCAACAGTATTTCTTTTTTTGCAAGACCTAATTTTTGCCTAAGCTCTCCTATTAAGGATTTTTGGCTTAACAAACTCATTTTTATTAGTAATTTAAGCTTTTTACAGAGGAGGAGTTGATATTCAAGAATTGTAACACTTTAAGAATTGGCCATTGATTAGGTCGATCGTGAGGAGTAGACTCAAGCAATAAGTCTTCTTTACTTCACTTGTAATTTATAGTGTGAACTTCTTTAATTATCGACTTCAACTTGGCAGTTACAAATTGACAAAGATTTGGATTATCTTTAATCAAATACACATTTTATTTTTTAGGTTGATTGATCTTGGAGATGAGACCAAGCTGCCTATGTTCCTTCTAATATGAAGGATCTAGTCATAACGTAGTTCTTGTTTTTTTTTTTTTACATTATAACTTTTGCCTAAGTAGTCATTTTAAAGATTTTCAACTTAGCAATCTTTCTTTTTTCATGAGGACCTAGTTTTTGCCTACGCCATCCTATTAAGGATTTTTGGTTTAATGGGCTCTTTTTTATTGGCAGTTTGTGCTTTTATTGAGGTGGAACTAATATTCACACATTGGAATGCTTCAAGAATTTGGCCTTGATAGGGACGATTATGAAGAGTACACTCAAGCATTAGGTTTTCTTTACTTCACTTGCAATTAATAGTTTGAAGTTCTTCAATTATTGGTGTCAACTTGGCAATTTAAAAATGGCAAAGTTTGAATTATCTTTAAGGGAAGAAACATTTTTCTTTGGATGGATTGAACTTGGCAATGAGACCAAGTTGCTTACGTACCTCATAATGGGAAGGATTAAGTAATAATGTAATTCATCTTTTTGTTACGCCTTAACCTTTTCATAAGTGATCGTTTTAAGAATTTTCATCTTAATGCACTTTTTTTTGGGTCCTAACTTTTGCCTAAGTAGTCTTTTAAAGGATTTTTTACTCAAATGGCTTTTTTAAATAGATATTTTAAGCTCTTATTCAGGAGCAATTGATATTCAAGCATAGTAACACTTCAAGAATTGAAATTGATTAGGTCGATTTTGAGGAGTAAACATTAGCAATAAGTTTTATTTGTTGCAGTTGTAATTTTATAATTTGAACTTCTTTAATTATTGACATCACCTAGGCAATTTCAACATTGCAAAGATTAGAATTATCTTTAATAGAAGAGTTTTTTGTTTTTGGGGTTGACTCAACTTGGCGATAAGACCTAGTAGAAATAAGTCTTCTTCGCTTCACTTGCAATTTAATAGCTTAAACTTCTTCAATTATCGACGTCCACTTGGCAATTTCAACATCACAAATATTTGAATTATCTTTAATCAAAGAGACTTGTTCATCCTTTTTTTTGGGTTGACTAAACTTGACAATGAGAAAAGCTTCCTACGTGCCTCTTAATATGAAGGATCAAGTCGTAACGTGGTTTTTTTGTTTTAGGTCCTAACTTTTGCCTAAGTCATTATTTTAAAGATTTTCAACTCAATGCTCTCTCTTTTTCTACAAAAACTAATTTTTACCTAAGCTCTACTTTTAAGAATTTTTGGCTTAATAGGCACTTTTTTATTTGCAATTTCAGCTCATACTAAGGAGGAATTTGCCATCGATTGGGTCAATTGTGAGGAGTAGACTCAAGCAATAAGTCTTCTTTACTTCACTTGTACTTGATAGTGTGAACTTCTTCAATTGTAGAGACCAACTTGGCAATTTCAAAATGGCAAAAATTTGAATTATCTTTAATCAAAGAGAGTTTTTATTTTTTAAGTTGACTGAACTTGGCAATGAGACCAAACTGCCTACATACCTTCTAATATGAAGGATCAAGTCATAACATAGTTCTTTTTTTTTTTCTTTACATTTTAACTTTTGCCTTAGTCGTCTTTTTAAGGATTTTCAACTTAATAGTCATTCCTTTTTTGCAGGACTTAATTTTGCCTAAGCCATCCTATTAAGGATTTTTGATTAAACGGGCTATTTTCTATTGGCAGTTTAAGCGTTCACTGAGGAGGAACTAATATACATGCATTGCAACACTTCAAGAATTGACAATTGATTGGGCCGACTGTGAGTCATAGACTCAAGCAATTAGTCTTTTTCCCTTCATTAACAATTGATAGTATGAACTTTTTCAATTATTGGCATCAGCTTGGCAATTTCAAAATGGCAAAGATGTGAATAATCTTTAAGTAAAGAGACTTTTTGTTTTTTAGGTTAACTGAACTTGGCAATGAGACCAAG
>NW_018397276.1:2706884-2706952 GCF_002168275.2 Theobroma umbraticum
ACCTTCTAATATGAAGGATCAAGTTATAACGTAGTCATTTTGTTTTTTTTTTTTAGATTTTAACTTTT
>NW_018397276.1:2706962-2707415 GCF_002168275.2 Theobroma umbraticum
TCATTTTAAGGATTCTCAACTTAATAGTCTTTCCTTTTTTGTAGGACCTAATTTTTGCCTAAGCCATTCTATTAAGGATTTTTGGTTGAACGGTTTTTTTTTATTGGCTATTTAAGTGTTTATCGAGGAAGAACTAATATTCATGCATTGTAACGCTTTAAGAATTGGCAATTGATTGGGCTGACTATGAGGAGTGGACTCAAGCTATTAGTCTTGTTCACTTCACTAGCAATTGATAGTATGAACTCCTTCAATTATCGACATTAACTTAGCAGTTGCAAAATGGCAAAGATTTGAATTATCTATAATCAAAGAGACCTGTTTTTTTGGGTTGACTAAAGTTGGGTTTGAGACCAATCTGCCTACCTACCTTCTAATATAAAGAATCAAGTCATAACGTAGTTCTTGTATTACTAGAACTGACATCTTACACATGCTTTGAAAAATCATAAA
>NW_018397276.1:2707425-2708077 GCF_002168275.2 Theobroma umbraticum
CAAAAGATAATTTGTACAAGAAAGTTGATTGAAAAAAAGAGAGAAAAAGTAAAATTAAATGGAACACTAAAATACATAGCAACCGAAATAAAACAAGAAGTAAAAAAGAAAAATAGAGTGAGATTATAATTGGAAGAAAAAAGAAGAGAATTGGAAGAAGAAAAAGAGTTTAGTTACCATTGAATAGAAAGCTGAGGAAAATTTGAGAAGAGTTATTTTTCCAAAAGGTTATTTCTAGAAGATAAAATGAATAGGGATTTCAAATAAAGACTGAAACAAATAAATTAAAGAAAAAAAGATTACAGCTTCAAATAGTATTTATTAATATGTTTCCAAGATAAAGCAATACCAAACTTACCAATAAAACGGTTAATTTGCAATGTTAACCATGGAATGCAAATTATCCTTGGATTTGGAAGCGACGTAGACTGCAAAACCCTTAAGCACCAGTAACCAATTTTTAAAATAAAAAAATTGGGGAAAAAAAATCTTGATTGATCATAACCACAAACCTAAAAGAAAATTGATTGGAAAATCAAGTGAAAGATAGACTCATGAACTGACCAAGAAAATTTCTAAGCATATACTCATGAATTGACTATGGAATGCAAATTACATAAGCATATTATAGAAACAAAGATAAAGCAATCAA
>NW_018397276.1:2708087-2708159 GCF_002168275.2 Theobroma umbraticum
TTCAAATAATATTTATTAACATACATATTTCAAAGATAAAGCAATGCCAAACTTACCATGTAATTGTATTTA
>NW_018397276.1:2708169-2712142 GCF_002168275.2 Theobroma umbraticum
GTATTTATATTTATTTTTCAAGTATTAATGAAACATTGAAACCTACCAAACTTTAAAGCTTTTTCATCAATTAGATATTGACACATTTATAAATTCATGGCTTGCATAACTAAGTATAATAATATTTAAAAAATATTATTCGAAAAGAATGTGTTAAATTAATGATTCTAAATTCCAATGATTCACCAAAGAACCATCCAATTTGTTGCAAGTTTCATCTTTATCCATATCCTGTCGAATTTATTTACTACTAAAACAAACATAATTTATATCTCTCAAAAAAAGAACAAAACAAAGATAATTCATGGGAATTCTATTTCAATAAGGACAACACAAAGTTAAGGGTAAATTAATTCGTTGCAAGTTACATCTCTATCCACATCCTATCGTATTTATATACATGGAGTTTACAAATATATATTTTTTTGAAATGTCAAATCTTTCATGTATCATTGTCAAATACATTATTTAGCTAAGCTCAACATGTAGGCTCTTATCAAAGAGCAACTGATATTCAATAATTATAATGGTTTAAGAATTTGCAATTGATTAGGCCAATTTTGAGGAGTTGACTCAAAGAATAAGTCTTCTTTGCTTCACTTGCAATTTGATAATTTGAACTTCTTCAATTACCGATGACAACTTGCCAATTTCAACATAGCAAATATTTGAATTATCTTTAATCAAAGAGACTTTTTATTTTTTGGGTTGACTAAACCTAGTAATGAGACCAAGTTAACTACATACCTCCTAATATGAAGGATCAAGTTATTATGTAGTTCATCTTTTTTTTGGACCATAACTTTTGCCTGAGTTATCCTTTTAAGGATTTTCAACTTAATGGGCTTTTATTTAAGCCTTAACTTTTACCTAAGCTGTCTTGTTAAGTACTTTTGACTTAGCAAGCTAGGTTTTGTTTTTGTTAAGGGCAGTTTAAGCTTTTACTGAGGAGCAATTGATTTTTGAGTGTAGTAACGCTTTAAGAATTTGCCATTATTTAAGCTGATTGTGAAGAGTGAACCTAGCAATAAGTCTTCTTTGCTTTTCTTGCAATTTGATAGTTTTAACTTCTTTAATTATTGACATTAACTTGGCAGTTTAAACATAGCAAAGATTTGAATTATCTTTAATGAAAGAGACTTTTTCTTTTTTTTTTCCTTTTTGGTTGACTGAACCTGGCAATGAAACCAAGCTACCTACATACATCCTTATATGAGGGATCAAGTCATAATGTAGTTCATTTTTTAATACCACAGCACAGCAAAAGGGAGATAAAAAATTTGAAAATTTTTTTATCAGAAAAAAATTGAATTTTTGTTATTAAGTTGGGGTGATCTGCCAAGCAAGCACAGCTATCGTGGCAAAGGTCGAGGAGGAGAAAGATGGCTCAGGACTCAACCCCTTTCCGTAAATAAATACTAGGACTGACATCTTACATATTATTTGAAAACAAAGCTCCTTTCATCCCACATGGCTCTATATTTCCCACCATCAGATGCATGGTTTCTTACCTAAATGAAACCTTCATTAGAAAATAGGCACAAATAAATGTAATTGACATGCTATTAAACAAATTTAAGATAGCAGCAAATACCTAGAAAATCTTGATTATTCATAAAGAGAGATTATCAAACTATAATTTCTAGAAGAAAATTGATTGAAAAAAAGAAATAAAAAAATTAAATTAAATAACACAAGAAAAAAAAAGAAAACTTGAGTGAGATTATAATTGGAAAAAAAAAACAGAGAGGAACATTGGAAGAGGAAAAAGAGTTTACCTACCATTGAAGAGGAAGCTGAGGAAAATTTGAGCAGAGTTATTTCTCAAAGATTTGTGGTGACAACTCTTGACTGATCATAACAAGAGAATTTTCCAAAAGCTTAGAAACAAATATATTAAAGAAACAATGATAAAGCAATCAAAGATTACAACTTCAAATAATATTTATTAACATATATTATTTCATGTGTCTTTGTCAAATACATGATTTAGCGAAACTCAACATATAAGAACAAAGAGTCTTAATCTTCAAGAAGCTTTCACCAACATATAGAACTTTTAAATATACATATGAACGTCTGATACCTATTGTTACAATACTACATTAACCTGCTATATTACATCTTAGTAATTCTTATGCAAACATAGGCTGATCGATTTTTGTAATGTTTTTCGTCTTTGCATTTTGGTTTGTCTTCTCATTCTAGTTGTGATCATTGCATTGTACGCTGAATTGAAGTCAAAGCAACTGCAAAGATTGGTGACATTCACTCCTAGAAATTCAGGCTTCACCAATGCAAATGTTTTCATCGGAAATACTCTATTAGTAAATTTCGATCGATTATCAACAAACTTTTGATCGACAACATCTATGCAATTCTATAATAAAACACTAAAAAAGGTCATTTTGTTAGCAATTGATCTATGATTATTTGCTGTGCAATAAAACTTATTGGCTTGAAGACTACTGATGCACAATATCTGTCAGTATAAAAGGTGCCGATAAAAGTACAAACAAAAAAATCAAAATGGAATTTTCGTCAAAAATGGCTACTTTGAAATGTCAGCAATGCATTGACAGAATTTCCAAAAATAGTGATGAAATTGTTTTCGGTCGTGAAGGTGATTTCAAACATCAATGATGCTTGCCGATTGAATTCTCCATCTTTACTTCCATCAATAAATGGAAAAAAAAATTTGGGGATAGAAATGTTGCCATTAAGATGCCAATGAAAATTCCATCAATCGGGAAGGGTAAACTTAATGGTTAATCAAATGTCAATCACGCTTGTCAATGGAAACATCTATTGCTATTTTCATCAATAGCTGGAAACTAAATCTTCTAAGGTTAACAAATAACAGTGAAATTGCCGATGAAATTTTCGTTGATTGTGAAAAGTAAATTCAAACATCGATCACACTTGCTTGCAGAATTATCCATTGAATATTTTGTAACTAATTGGAAAATGAAGAGCCAAGAGTTTGAAACATAGCAATGGAAAAACCAACAAAAATTTCAATCAGTAATGCCTAACCTAAATGTCAGCGATTTCTCGATAGATTTTTTCAAATGCCAACGAATATTCCGTCTGGGAAGGTACGGTCAATCAAACATTAATCATGAACACCGATGAAAATTTTTTCTTGACAATTGCATCATTAAATTTAGTTATATAACCAACTAAATTGGCCTACTTCCCAGTGTTGTCTGCTTTCTTCTCCTTTCTTTCCCTTCTCTATCTCCCTCAACCTTGACCCTTCCAGACCCAAGCCCCCAAACCACATCCCTATAGTTGAACCACTGTAGGTTTATCACATCCCATTTTCTAAAAGATCGAGACTAGCAGTAAGTCCTATGCGGGTATGGCCCACTAGTGTTGGTTACGGAAAAATTGAATAAAGGGTAGTAAAAGGAATTTTAAATGATTAAACATAAACACTATGCCACACCTACCATGGGTCACCTTAGTGCTTTTAACACAAATAAAACTTTAAGGGAGAGGAAAGTAATCAGAATACCTTTTCCAAGTGATGTGAGAATCACGATACCTTCTTCTTCCTTTGATTCAACCCCTGAACATCGAAAAAAAGTGGAGAACCCAAACCATCTGAGCATTTGGCCTTCAACAGATACATACACAGTTGCAATGGAGACTTCTTCAAGGAGAGAGCTTTCTAATTATGCCTTCGTGCTAGCAAAGTGGACAACCTATTGTCCTCTTCTTTTTCACTCAATCTCCAGTCGAATCGCACAAGAAAAACTCTTCTCAAGAGCTCTCATAAGGGGTGGTCGCACAAGAAAAAGTCTTTTAATTTTTCTAATAGAATGATAAGGAATTTTTAGGAACAATGCTTTAATGAATAAAGACTTTATAATAGTATCACAATACAATTCCTTTGCAAGGCTTATATAGTTTGTTGGGTTTTATCTACACAAGTAAAAATAGCAATTAAATTGTAAGTTATGGATAA
>NW_018397276.1:2712152-2716299 GCF_002168275.2 Theobroma umbraticum
CATTGTTGTTATAAATAACAAAATGTCATACATGAATATCTCAAATTGGGATTCTCATACAACAATAGATTGGCATGTAAGACTCATACCAAAAACTAGGCCCTAGTAAGCATCTTATCATCATTAAATTAACAGTCATTCATAAGTGACATATTTGCCATTATATCATACATAAACACATTCATCACAATGTACACAAAAATCCATGCTTAGGCGTTAATACACAATTATGGTACTTTTGAACATAAACTTTGTATATGCATTTCATTAACAACATCTGCAACATATACATTTCATATCAATTCTGTAATGCACCCTAGGTGCTCATATGGGCTCTTAGGCCATCCCTTTATAACATTTACATTTTTCCATATAAGTATAATGCCATTGAATGGCTTCTTATCATGAAGGTGAGAAGAAATCAATAATGACGAATGAAATGCATAACTCATTTTGTGAGTACAAAATAGAAAATTCAAATCACACCAAAAAGCAATTATTGAGAACATTATAGGAAATGAAAAAGAAGATGCAATCGAAGATCATAGTTCTGCATTGGTGCTTGTCTCATGCAAAGATGCACTCAAAGCAACAATCATATTGCACAATTTTCTCTTGCAATACGAGAACACTACACTAGAGCTTCTTAATGCACTAAGAAAAGTTTAAGATGAGGTCTAAAGAGACATCAATTTCAAGCAATAACAAATAATATTGGAGTCATATTTTATGAAGACCTCCTAATTGAGTTCTTAATGCACTAAGAAAAGTTTAAGATGAGATCTAAAGAGACATCAATTTCAAGCAATAACAAATAATATTGGAGTCATATTTTATGAAGACCTCCTAATTGAGTTAAGTAAATATATATATAATATTATGGTATATAAAGATTATTAATTTATATATCAAGTGGGACCTATGTATGTTTTAGAAAATATATTGTCTTATAAATTTAGTTAATTATTAATTTACCATTTTATCCCAAGTCAAGACTGACCAAAAATATTATTTAATCATGTTTATTAAGTATTAATTTATTGAGGTTTTGCTATATAATCATGCCTTTAAATACACATTTGAAATCATTTAGAATAAATACATAATCTTTAAATCATTGTGCACAAAAATCTATCGAATATTGGTTTGATTTTCAAACACATTTGGAATCACATAATCCTTTAGAAAGCCATATGGGTGTAAAACAATTTGTATCACAACAAAAAGGGCTAACTTAATCATTCATCATTCTATTTCGCGGAATCAAGACTTACTTTCTATAACTTGATACCTCATCCATACGAAGCCAGAGTTTTAGGCCATTTTGATTCTCAACCAATTCATTTGACTATCTATGCTTTAGATTAATTTTACATCTTAACTATCATCCATGATTGACTAAGAAACTTTGTCTTAAACATTGTTAGATATCATACACTTTAGAATAGCTGCACATCACAATCATTAGCAAGCCAACGATCAAACCAAAATCTAGTTAGTAACTAAGGAAATGTCCATCTCTTATAGGACATAAATTGGTAACCGTATGTCCCTCAGTTACCAATGGCATTTGATAATGGTATAGTCATAACTCTATGATATAGAGTTATTTGGTCTTAATCTTGATTGTTGTTGTCGATTTTGCATATGGAAGAATACATATCGAACAAGTAATATAGTGATGAAGTCGAGTATCATTCCCATAGAAATTGTTTCCTAAAGTTTCACTAATTACTAAAATTATAAAACAAATTAATCTTATTTAAGTAATCTGAAAATTGAAAAAAAACTAATTAAAAAAAATTAAAAATCAACACTAAATAAACTAACAAACAAAATAAGTTGAGAAAAATAGTATATTAAAGACCTAGAATTATGGGTTCACTCAACATTTTAGCTGATACTAGCTTTTCTTGTTACTTATCTTTCCTGGGTGGCTTTACTAACCTAGAATCCAAATCTATGGACAAGTCTCCATCGAGTTGCTTGTACAAATACCTAACTTAATTAGTACAATATATGTCTATAAGAATCAATTAAATTAAGTTCATTAAGCAAGTGTCCTAATGTGGCTATGTATGGCAATTGGCGTATGTCTACCCGGATCTCTAATCAGATCCCCTACGTGACATGAACATACACTATTTAAACCTTAATCCAATCTAAAATCTCTCTTTCGAGTCTTAATTAGATTCATAAATCAGTTAATTGTTGGCCAAGCAATCAAAAGTATTAAGAACAGATTTGAATAAGCAAAACTACATCCATTCATGATAAATAAAAAAGAAAACTAGAATTCAAATTACATGTTGAAATCTATCACAATCCTAGAAAGATAATTTAGACCATAATGACAAATAAAAACAACATCCAAAGAAATTTAGCCATGAATCCAAGTCAAAGAAAATAAAAAAAACACACAAAAGAAGAGAAGGAAACTAAGTGTTGAAGCTTTGCAATCTCAATTCTCTCTCAATTTCTCCTATTTTCTTTCATTGTTCTTGGCTCCAAATCTCTAGAATAGTTGGTTGCTGCCTCTCACTAAAATCTCTAAAAAAAGTCCCTTAAATAGGCTCCCAAAAATCTAATTTTCAAAACCCCATCAACTTTTTTGATTTTTAGAAAATCACCTAGCGCTGCAATGCTACTTCTCCAGTGCTGCAGCGCGGGGCTCTAGAAATTCGCATGGTGAGCTTCCTTTCAACAACGCTGCAGCCTTGTTCTCCTAGTGCTGTAGCGGCCTATCAACTTCAAATGTGATTTTCACAATAATCTACTAGAAACTAGGAAAAGTGATAAACATAAAAGTTGTAATCCTATCTTTTAACCTTCCAATGGCTTAAGAATCATGTCAATTGGACTTCCAGAGTGAAAGAAATGCTCCAAATACTACATCATGTTGAGTCTATGTGTACTGCTGCAATGCTCCAATTTAGACAAACATGTTGACCACGATTCGGTCAGAACTGAGCAAACCTAATAAACATAAACATTATAGCTCTTCTTCTTCTAATTCTATTGGTCAAAGAATCACTTCATTTGGAGTTTTGTAAAGAGAGATATGGTCAAAATACCAAAATATATACAGATAAAGCCATCACCATACTTGCACTGATTTTCGTCAAATGAGCTTTTTTCATCAAATTTCCTACAAACACAATAAGAGCAATTAGCAATAACTACTCTTAAAGTAATTTCAAACAAAATAACATAAAATTGAACTTAAATAACTTAAACTAATCACGTAACAAGCAATCAAACTTAAACTAGAAAAACACCGAAAATGGTGAAATCTGAACCTAAAATCTCAAAGATCTAGCTGCTTAAGCCCCTAAAATATGTCAAAATAACTCTATATAATAGAGTTATCAATAATAAATTATCTTAGTTCTAATAGTAATGCATAAAAATTAGTAGATTTTATTTAATTATTTTAAATTAGTTAATTAGTTGTGTCAATTTAATCTTCTTTAATTTTGCATTTAAATTCATTTTTATGTGCCTAAGATAAGTTGTTGTTAGTCTATTTGTACTTTTGTAGGTGTTTATTGAAGAAGGAGTTTTAATGGAAGGAGAAATTTTGAGAAGCAGACTTCCACTGTACATGTCTCGGTATTTTGATCATAACTCTCTTGAGATGATTCTTTGACCATTGGAAAGCTAAAGAGAAAAATCTACAACATTGATGTTTACCACTTTACCTATTATGGCCCAATAAAGGTTAAAAATATTCTTGAAGTGGAAGCACTATAGCAAGCCTAGAGCAATCACCATTTTTGCTAATCAAATAGTCTAAGCCGCAGCCATGGTAGAGGTAGGTTGTAGTTTGCATAGTCTGATAAGGAAATCCTAGCTAGAATTGACTTATTTCTTTATCCAACTTGGCCCAACTTCAAAACCCTATAAAAACAACTTTTTGAAAGACTTTTGGAGACATGAAACACTAGATTTATAGTTAAGATTCCGCCACAAAAATCATTGAGAAAAGTCTCATTGGAGATGAGAAGAAATTGAAGGATTCAAGATGATTTGGAGATTAAGATTGTAATTCTTGGTGTTTCTTTATTCTTTTTGTTATTATTTATTTTTCTTGATTTGGTTGCAATGTTTAAACTTTATTTAATGATGATGTATGACATTATGGGGA
>NW_018397276.1:2716309-2717028 GCF_002168275.2 Theobroma umbraticum
TTATCTAAGATTATGATTAAACTCAATGCGTAATCTAAATTATTTGTCTTATTTGCTTATGTTTGATGGTTTTAATTTGTTTATCCTATTTTGTTCTTAATGTTTCAAATTGCGTGATCACTAATTAAATTGATCTAGAAACCTAAGTTAAACCTTGATGAAGGAGATTTAAGTAGACCATAAATTGAATAACGCATGATCGAATGCACTTAGTTGATTAGGCAGTTTGATTTGCATATAGGGTAGAGATACACCTATAAACCATATGTAGCCAAGATTAGAGTATAAACTTAATGAATCTTTCATTATTGTAATTTGAATAGACATATAGTAAGTTAATTATAAAAAATATTTTTAGGAGAAACTTGACAGAGACTTGTACATAATTTAAGACTTTAGGTTAGCAACTTAATCCATTAAAGTAAGTTAAAAGAGAGAGAGAGATAATATTTGGATGAAGTATTAAGGGATATCATAATATTAGGTCGGGTAGTTAATTAAATCCTTAAAAGAAATTAACTGATGAAGTTTAAATTAGTTTTATTTTCAGTTATTAGTTTTAGTTTTAGTAAGCTAAATTTAATTGTTTGGATAAGATCAAGGTGTGTTAATTTTAGTAGTTAACAGTAGGAATTGATTTTTAACTATTTCTTGTTAATATTAATACCAAGCATTCTTAATCTCACTTCAAACTTTTTCTTTAATTTTCAAGTACTTTT
>NW_018397276.1:2717038-2721190 GCF_002168275.2 Theobroma umbraticum
ATTAATTGTTATAGTTATCAGTGGCCTTCCGAACAATTTGAGCCTAGGAAGGTTGCGAGTAATTATGAATTGGATGCAATCAATGCATTAACCGCCCAAATAGATGCTTTGTCTCAAAAAGTTGACACTAGGGGTGTTAATGTTTTTTTTAGTCCTTTGGTCACATGAGAACTTTGTGGAATGGGTATTCAAGTGATTATTGTCTAGCCTATTATGAATCAATACGATTTGATGGAAACTTCAATCGGCTTCATGCTCCAACAGTTACAACTTAAGGTGGAATAACCCAAATTTTTCATGGTGTAATGATCAAGGTCCTGCGTATTCATAATGGCCTGTTTTCCACCAAGATTTTCAATCACAAGTTAGAGCCCCTATACCCAAGAAAAAGCCAACCATGGAAGAGATGTTCATGCAATTCATGACAAAGACTAATGCCTTCATAACAAAGAATGATGCCTTCATGGCAAATACAGATGCAGTCATTCAAAGTCAAAAAGCTTTAATGAGAAATATTGAGACACATGTGGCTCAAATTAGTAATGACATCAACAAAAAGCGTAAGGAAATTTTACCAACTGACATTGAGTCTAATCCTAAAAGACAAGAATACGTTGAGCATCTTCATAAGGTAAATGGACAAAATTTGCTAAATGATGGAGATAAATTATATCAAGGAAATACTTCTAGCAGTCAAGTTCAAGATCAAGAAATTGAGCAAGAAGAGGAAGTATCTACACCACCTCAAGTCAAGCCATATGTGCCTCCCATTCCTTTTCTAGATATAATTGATGAGTTACCTAAGGAGGTTGTTGATATGGACAATTGAAAGAAACTTTTTGAGCCTTGTTTGATTGAAGATGCAACAACAAAGGACGAGAATGAAGAACTCACAAATGTTACATGTGGTTTAAAGGCCACACCAAAATTGCATTATTCAAGAAGAACTCAATTTGAGAAGTTGGATAAAAGTCAGCCTATTCCACCACCTTGGGTTGAACAAGCACCAAGTCTTGAGTTAAAGCCACTATAACCTCATCTTAGGAGGATACTTTCATACCTCAAGCTTTTTCCATGCAAACTCAAACCTTCTTAAAGGGTAAAGGACGACTTCAACCAAAGTCAAGATCTTAACTATAAAGAAACGCTTCTTGGGAGGCAACCCAAGCTTTTGAACCTCTTATTTTTCATTTTTAGTTATTTTTTATTTTCTTTATATTCCACATTAATCTTTATTTTTTTTAATAAAAAAATCCTCATATAAGTGACAATGAGGAAGATGATGATAAGGAAAAGGAGGAAGATTAAAGTTTCTCAAGATTCATCAAACTACCAGGGGAGTGTCGTTATACCTTTCCTTTATTCTTTCTAACATTGAGGACAATTTGTAGTTTAAGTTTGGGGGGGTTGAATTTATTTTTTTGGTGGTGAATATTTTGTGGAAGTTTTACGCTTAATTATTTGCTTGCTTTTAGGATTAGTCTATCATTTATATTTTTATGCTTGCTTGACACTTTAGGAATTTAAAGAAGAATTGTGTCAAATTTTTTTATGATTTTCCTTATCTAATGATGATAATTAGTTGTCTTGAATCTTTAACTTTAGATGAAGAAGGTTTTTATTTAGATTCATCCTAAGTTCTTTTGTTTAGTATCATTATTAGGATGTGATTTCCATAATTTTGAGCACTTATCTTTTGCTTTGAAGTATTGTGAATAATTAGAGAAAGCTTATGTTGACATAAAATTTAGATTATGTCATAAATTCTAGAATTTGCTTAATTCTCTCACAAGGCGAAATCCTAGGCAATACTTAGTTAGGGAAATGATTTAGGCTATCTTTGGATTGTTTGAGCCTTTCATGCTAAAATTGATATATTTTTATCCCTAGGATACCTCTTTGAGCCTAATTTCCCTTTTCTTTCTTTAACCACATGATAATGAGCCTAGCTTTAAAGGTAAATTTCCAATTTTGCAACCTTTACTCCTAAGCATGTATATTGTTTTAGGAAATATATATATAGCTAAATGCATTTGGTAGAAAGGTGATGCAAATGTGAAATAGTTCAAACTAATAAAAAATCACCACACTACTTACAATAAAAAAAATAAGTTTGAGGGTATAAAATTGTGAAATTATGAAAAAATAAAAGAAAAATGAAGTAGAATAAAATGTTGAATAAAAAAAAGTTCAAATAGGGAAGAAAGGGTGTATGTGGAGAACGAAAAATAAAGATCTATATATAGGTCCTAGAATAATTATGTGCTTAGGGCAATTTGAGTTATATTATTGTCCTTTATGCTACCTTGATCCTAGCCATACATTGTAAGCTTAATAAAGACCTATTGATCCTTGATTTAGCATTAGTCTACGTCAGTGGAGAGAGAGAGATGAAAAGCAAACTTATGGAGTTCTAGTGCTAATTTGTAATTTTACATTGGCGTAAACTAATCCAAATGTCATTATATCCTTTGTAAAATATTTCACAAACACATGGAAATCTCTTTGAGAATGTGCATGCTTTGGAGCTGAAACTTGGATTTGAATGATGGCTATATTTTTCCTAAAGCTAGAGGTTGATAGACATACTTTTGAGGAAATTATGGGAGATCATTGAGTTGGTGCACTTTATCTTTAATAGTTGCTTTTATTTATTTTCTTTTCACCATTTAAATTGTTTTTCTTGAGTTCATTTATTCTCTATGTTTTGCTCAAGGACTAGTATATATTAAGTTTGGAGGTACAATAACTCTATAATATAGAGTTATTTGGTTTTAATTTTGATAGTAAATTGGCTTAGTTCTTGTAGTAAAGCATAGAAATTAGTTGGTTTTATTTAATTATTTTAAGTTAGTTAATTAGGTGAGTAAATCTAATTTTAGTTAATCTTGTGTTTAAATTGATGGTTATATGCCTAAGATAAGTTGTTATTGATCTATTTGTGCCATTGTAGATGTTTATTAAAGAAGAACTTTTAATGGAAGAAGGAGAGAAATTTTAAGACGTAGACTTTTACTGTACATATATTTGTATTTTGACCATAACTCTCCCTACAAAACTTTGAATGAGATAATTCTTAAACCATTAAAAAGCTAAGAAAAAAATATACAACATTCGTGTTTACTACTTTTCCATGTTAGGCCCAGAAAGTGGTCAAAACCTTATTGAGGTTGAAGCACTATAGTAGCCCTAAAGTGTAATGCCCCGTAACCTCATTTAATGATCGATGATACTCTAATGAGGATAATAAAAGGTATTTGAGGTAAGTTTGAGTGTTAGAGAACGACGAGGGGCAGAAAGAATATATTTAAATAAAATAATATTTTTATGAATAAAATAATATTAAAATATTAATATTTTATTTATCAGTGAAATTAGCTAAAATAGAGAGTTATAGGACTAATCTAAGTGGGGGAGGGGAAGAAAAGAGAAAAATTGGAAGAAAACCATGAGGTTAGAGGGAACCCGTATGCTTTGACAAAATAGAGCACTATCGGGTAAGTATATATTTAAATATTATGGTGACACGCGGATGAGGTACGAACCTCATTTTATGTTCATACACATGTCAAGGAAGGAAGTAGAAAAAAAAATTAGAATTTTAAAAGTGATGGAAGGACTCAATAAAAAGAATGAGAACTTAGGAGGGCTAAATGGTGATTTTTCGATTTAGGCTTGCTCAAAGCTTAAAAAGGAAGCTTGACCTTTCTTTCCCTCATTCTTTTCCCACATGGCCGGTCATGCATGTGATGTTGTGAAAAAATTGGTATAGGTAGAGAAGAAAAAGATGGGAAAAGAATTAAAGGGGAAAAAGACGAACAACTTACCTATGTTGACTAACCAAATTTGTCTTGAAACTTTTTGAAATTTCTCCTCACTTCCATCCTTGGCCAGCCAAAAATGGGAGAGAATTTTCTATTTTTTTTTCTTCTTGACATGCTGAACACTAGAACCTTCCTCTCCTTTGGTCATTAAGCCTTTTTCTTCTTTCTTTCTTTCATCACCGTCACTTTGTCCTTGTGAAGGAATTCTTCCTCCCAAACCACATCCATCACCATAACCAGCTAGCCACTAGCTCTTCTCTCCATTTCTTCCCTGGTTTCTTCCCTTTTATCCTTCCTCTACATGAAGTTCTTTCCTCTTCCTTCCCCA
>NW_018397276.1:2721505-2727805 GCF_002168275.2 Theobroma umbraticum
AAATCAGGAACTATATACTTGAATTGGTAGCAAATTAGCATCCCAAAATTTTAAAATGAGTAGGGGGTGTCCAATACAAAATATCTTATAAATTGGTATGTATGTACATATGTATTTGTGAATGTGAAATGATTTATTTTCAATGCAAATTATGGAAAGCATGAGCTGGTCGTGATTTTAGGAGTTTGTGAATGCCAAATATTTAAAATGGGCTTGACTACACATATATATATACGGTTTATATACGTAAAGGATTTAAAAATCGGGAAGCAAGCTTTTCAATGTTTTGATTGTCAAAAATCTGCCTTGTGAATTTTGTGAAGTGCATTCATGAATAATTTCTTAATCACAATGCGGATTAGGCATTAACCCTATGCAAAAATATTTACATAGCAAGGGGATACAAAAGAGGTTGTACAATGCTACCGTGATCGGTATTTTGAAAATGGTTTAAAATGATCCTTTGAAAACTTGATTTGATTTTTAAATGGTTTTAAGGAACTAGGAGATTTGAGAGTAGGCCAGTTGTCACTTCGGTTAATTGTGACCCTTGTGCACAAGTGAGCTCTAGCTAGAGAACTTCTATTTAGCCGACGGGCTGTTAGACATGGCTGGGGCCAAGGTCTGTGATTTTACGTGGCTAGGCCACAAATGATTATATGCGGTTGCGACCGCTTGATTTTTCTCCGAAGTCGGCTAACATCATTGAGATAGCCATGGCATGTGGGGATCTGGTGGAGTATAGCTCCCGAATGATATGACGTGTAAGTGGGTCCACATGTTGCTATTTTCATACCTACTCGATAGTGAACTCTTATGGTTTTCACGATGAAAAATAATAGTTTGCAACTACTCCTTTTTACTTATGTGACAGCATTGATTGGCTGCTATGTAGGATAATAGTCAATTACTTTAAATCTATTTTTGAATAGTTAATTAGCATGAACGTATTTAATTGCACATAAGGCACAACTTCCCATTTTTGAATAAATTGCTGGTATATGTATATTCTTATGTTTTTAAACCTTTAATTCTTCTGCTTTTACCTTGTTTCCCGTCTACACCCTACTCACGGGGTCGATGATCACTGAGTCTGTGAGACTCACCCCACTCTACTTTCTTTTGTAGAGAAGTAATCAGCTTTAGGACTTTGTCAGCATCACGAGGGTGACTACGCCCTAGGTACGACGTCTCTAGATTTCCACTCCAAGTCGCTCCGTTGCCTAGGGGTCATTGTATATAAAATAATTCGGGTTGTAAAAATCAATAGTCTTTAAAGATGCAAATACTAAAGCGTGAATGTTTAAATATTATGACTGGTTGTACATGTAGTTATTAAACTTAGATGTTTGTATCAAATAGTTATGTTTTTAATCAATGTGAATATTTGATGTAAATGATTATCGGTGTTAATATGTGATATGATGTGGAGATCAAATTAAGGCTTGTTTGAGATTTGGTTGGTTCACTCACAAGTCTCGAACGCCAGTAGCGATCGAAGGGAAGAGGTCGTTACATAAAGCAATCATGATTTGCCACAACCTTGGTGGAGGTAGGCCGCAACTAACACAGTTTGATGAGTAAAACCTGGTTAGAATTGACTTCTTTCTTCACCCAAGTTAGCCTTAACTTCAAGGCATTATGAAAATAACTTTTCAGGAGACTTTTGGAGACACAAAACACTAGATTTAGAGCTAAGATTTAGCCACAAAAATCAATGAGAAAAGTCTTTTTGAAATTGGGAAGAAATTGAAGGATTCAAGAAGAAATTGAAGCACTTCAACTATTTACCATTGATTGGGCCAATTGGGAGGTATAGACCCAAGCAATTGGTCATCTTTGCTTCACTTGGAATTTGATAGCTTAAACTTTTTTAATCATCAACATGAACTTGGTATTGTCAACATTGCAAAGACTTGAATTATCTTTATCAAACATATATTTTTTCTTGTGGGTTGATTGAACTTGACGATGAGACCAAATTGCCTACATACCTCCTAATATGAAGTTGTTATCTAATTTTCTATCTATGCAAGTATACGTATCAAACAGATAATATAATGGCATATAGAGTATTGATCTCATATGAAATTTATATAAAATTTTAACTAAGTGCTAAAATTAGCACAATTTAGTCTTATCCAAACAAACCCATCAAGTAACTAAATAAATTATAAACTAACTATATCTAATGAACAAGAATATAAACAAAAAAAATCAAAATAGTAATAAAATTGGATAAATATAAGCTCAAACAAACCTACGATTACAATATCCCTCACACTTCATCAAAATTTTTCCTTTGTCTCTCAACTTATTCTAATGGTTTAAATTGCTAACCTAAAGTCCTTAATTATTTATAAGGATCTTTTAGAACTCTTGTAAAAATATCTTTTTTAATCAAAACACTACATCTCTATGCGTATTAAAACTAAAACAAACTCATTAAGTTCAGGCTTTAATACTAGCTACATACAACATATAGGTATATCTCTATCCTCTACGCAAATTAATTTATTCATCCAAGCAAATAAATATGATCATATGCTATTCAAGCCTTGGCCAACACTAAACTCCCTTTCTCAAGTTATGTTTAGGTTTCCAAATCAATTTAATTGCTAATCAAGCAATGAAATGCATTAAGAACAAATTGGAATAAACAATTCAATTCCATTGAAAATAAGAAAGAAAAGAGATTAAAAATTTAAACTACATGTAACTTCAATCTCAATCCTAGAGAAAAGAAATTAGCTACTCATAATTGCAACCGTAAATAAAAACATATGAAGTTTAGCCATTAAGAGTTACAAGAATAATAAAAGTTAAAGGAAAAGTAAGAAAAAACATATATTGGCAGCTTTAGCCTTTAATCTTTAATCTTTAGCCTCAACTTCTGACTTCTTTAATCTCTCTTAGGATTGTCTTCTTACGACTAACTCATCATTAAGTTCTGTTTACATATCACTAAATTAACCTAATCTACCTAATTTTACCTACTTGGCTCTTCACATAGGCTTTGAATAAATATAAAACCCATAAACCCTTAATCAGCCCGTAGCCTTTCATTTCCTCACTAATTCTTAAAATTTTCCCTCTCAATGCTGCAACACAACCCTTAATGTCGTGACGCTGGCCTAGCTTTCAAGTCCTCTTTTGTTGACTATTGCACTTCATGGATTGCCAATGTGATTTTCTCTACCTTTAAGGTTGGAATTGGGCAAAGTGATCTTCGTGAAAGTTGTAGCTTTGTTTCCTGCATTTCCGATGGTCTAAGGTAGCGTTTGGTACGAGGAAAGTTGGAGCACATTCCTTGTAATGTGTCCACTTAAATTACAATGCACTGTTTGTTTTGCAACAAACCATTGCAATGTCAGATTGCAACACGATCACATTACAGCCAATGGATGTAATGTGATTGTTGTCCAAAACCAATGCAATCAAATTGCATTGCAACTACAATGTTGTTAAAAACAGTTTTCCCTTTCAACTTTGTTACTCTGTTAAAAACATTTTGCAATTTTATAATTTGTTTTTTTAATATAGATTCTTAGGATGTTTTTGTATAATTCTCAATAGTCATGGCTAGTGTCAGTAAACTTATTTGTCTTTTAAAGGAAAAAAACAAAACAAAATATATAATATAGAGAATTATGTTAAGAAATGAAAATAAAATAGATAAGATTATAATAAAATGAAAATAAAATATATGATATTAAATATATATAAGAGATGATATTATATAAAAATTAATAATAAAAAAATACAAACATATTAAATGTGCATTTTATTAAATAGGGGTAATTTTGAAAATTGATATTAGATTCCTAGCAAAGTACTTATAAACCAAACGTTGCAATGTTATTGTCCCTGCATTTTATTCATTACTTTGCTTATATACCAAATATTGCAATGCTATCTTCATTGTAATCACAGTACTTTCAATTACATTACCTGTAATCATACTATATTGTAAAGTTCTAAACACCACCTAAAAGTTATGTCATTTGGAAATCTAGAGTGGAAGTTATACTCAAAATACTGCAACATGTATGAATAGAGCCTTAGTCCTTTAATCACCTTTCTTCACCAATTTGAAGCCTTATTCCTTAAAATTTTACAAAAGCATAAAAAATAATAAATAATAATTAAACTAAAATAAATAAAAATAAAAGTATAATAAAATAAAATAACCTAATAAAAGTAAACTAATTAGAAAATAACTAAATTCTAACCTAAACTCATGATCTTAGCTAACTTTTACGAACAAAATGAGACAAAAATAATTCTATAAAATAGAATTATCACACCCACAAACTTAAGATTTTGCTAGTCCTCAAGCAAAAGAGAAAAAAACAAAGAAAACAAAGAAAATTAATAAAAAGACTCTGCAAGAGATAAAAATTCACCAAGTCATGATTTCTCAATTTTTTTTTTCAAAAGTTATCCCACAATTCCAAATTAAGGGAAAGTATCAGTAATCTTCAAACTTATGTATCAATCCAAGTTAAAACTCACTTTCAAATGGACTTCTTCTGTGTATGTGAATATTATATCTATAAAGAATATCAACAATTCAAATTAGTTTATACCAATTCTAAGAAAAAATTAGTACTAGGGTCCCATATGTTTGCTTTTAATCTTTCTTTCTCTATTAATATAGACTAACACTTATTCAAAGGTCAATAAGTCTTTATTAAGCTTGTAACACAAGGTTAAGGTCAAGGTATGATAAAGAAAACTAATTTATCTAAAATTCACCATAAGCACTTAATCAATCAAGACTTACTTAAGAGCTCAATTTTTTTTTTCACATAGCACCTGTCAAACCTATGATAAACTATCTTTTGTACAACAAACTTCTTTTCTTTTTCTTTTTTTTCTCTCTACACCCCTAAAGTTATTATTGACAATTATGAACAAGGGGTAGATTTTGAATACTAATCACATTTTTTCGTCACTACGTCTTTCTTCTTTAATTTAACTATAACCTCAAAATACTTCCTAGAAAGATCAAAATACTTAAGGGTAAAAGGTTCAAAATAAAAAATACATAAAAAGGCTAATGCTAATATAAATATTAGTTCATCGAAGAAAAGGAAGATTATGCTCAAAAAAGTTATTAAGGATAAATAGGAACAAGGTAGGCTCAAAAAGGCTTAAATGATCCAATGATGGCCTAAATCACTTCCTACCCTAAGTGTTATCTAAAATTTCATCTCGTGAGAGAATCAAACAAATTCTAAAATTCTTGACTTCACCATACTTTTTATCAGCATAAACTTTTTCTAAATTACATAACAATTTTATATCAAAGATATTGTGTGCAAATTATTGGAAGTCTTATCCTACAATGAAGCTAACACAAGAATATCAACACAAACTCAAATGATATCCATATTTTTTCAAAAGCTAAAATAATAAAATGATCAAAATATTATACTAGGTTAGGAAAGATCATAAACAAGGTTTCACAATAACTAAAGCAATTTTTTTTATTTTTAAATTTTTTATAAGAATGAAAAATAATAGAATTATTAAAATTTAAAGCTAACAAAATATGGAAAACAGAAGAAAAAATTAAAGGAAAATAGAATAAAGACAAGAAAATTTTTTTAAAAATTTTTCATGTTCTTCACCTTGAAACCACAAGCCTAGATTGCTATCATGCCATAGCGTGAATGGTTCTGTTTTATGGTGTGAAGATGTTGTTTCTGATTCGGTGTCCCCATGATGCCATAGTGCCACACCACCTTTCTTGTGTTGTGGAGTCATGTTCATTTTATATCAGCCCTACACCAAACCATAGAATACTTAATTAATTAAAGTTGACTGATAATAACACGAACCTAATTGACTAAGAACAAGAAAATAAAAGAAATGAACATGAAAACATCCTACAACTATTTAATGCACTAAGAAAAAATTGTAAAACTTGGGTTGCATTTCAAGAAGTGCTTTTTTATAGTCATTAGCTCGACTAATACTCCCTTTTCTCAACTAGTTTGTAAGGCTAGAGAATTTGTTTATTGACCTTCATGGCTCCGATTAGTGTAGTTTTAATTTCAATAAGATCATAAGGATCAACTTTTACTACCATGAAGGTTTTCCACAAATATACTTTAAGATCTAATGGCAAAAGATGGATTTGTGAATTAGAAATTACTATCCTTTGCCCAACCACAAATCAAGATGGCTAGAAGGTGGTGGTTTTGACTCTAGGATTGATGCTTGGCACATTGATTATGGTGAAATAAACTAACCTTTACCCTTATCAATTGCATTCTCATTATAACAACTATT
>NW_018397276.1:2727815-2731220 GCF_002168275.2 Theobroma umbraticum
TGAACTTTAGTTGTATTGAAAATCTTAAACTTAACTTCCTCTTCTCTAACTTTGAAAGTTACTTTTCCAATCTTCAAATCAATAATTGCTCCAACTGTAGCCGAGAATGGTCTTCCCAAAATAAGAGGAATTTTGACATCCTTTTTCATCTCAATCACAAAACAGTCCACTGGAATGTACAACTTCCCAACTTTAATCAACACATTCTCTATAATTCCAATATGGTGTTTGATTGACCTATCTACTAATTGCAAGTTAATTGCATTTCAAGTCCAAGTTTCATAGCAATAGACAAAAGCATAAGCGAGACACCAACACCCAAATCACTTAAAGCTTTAAAGAATCAAAAGTTACCAATAGTACAAGGGATAGAAAAACTACTTAGATCCTTAAGCTTTAGTGGAAGCTTATTATGAATTATGGCACTGCACTCTTTAGTAAACGCAATAATTTTAAACTCACCTAATTTCCTCTTTTTGGTCAAGATGTCCATCAAAACTTCACATAACTCCAAATATTTTTCAAGGATTCAGCAAAAGGAATATTAATGTCCAACATTTTAAATATAGCAAGAAATCTTTGAAATTGTTTGTCAAGCTTCCACTTTTGAAAATATTGAGGAAAGGTGGTGGAGGTGTTGGAGCAAGTTTTAATTATGATTTTACTTCAAATTTCTTAGTAGATTTTTCAATCACAACTTCATTTTCAGCATCTTTTTCAATAGGCTTGACCAAATTTTCAAATTTAAAACCACTACCACTTACCTTGTTTACATTGTGGAGAGTGATTGCATTGTAATGCTCTTTACCTTATCATCTTGAATTCGATTTAGTGTCGCTTGGTAATACACCTTAAGGTCTATTGTTGATGGCATTGGCTAATGGGCCCAATTGTGTCTCAGGATTTCGAATTCATGTCGCCCGACTTAGAATGTTGGCATCATTCTAAGCCATGTATGCATTATTCTTTACCATGTATGCATTATTCTTGTCCATGTATTCTTTACTCTGTGTCATAAATTGCATGAACATCTCTTTGCATTGTTGGGTTTTTTTCAAGGACTAGTGGTTTTGCTTGTTGTGGAAAGCCAAAAGGGATGTTGGGCCTTGGATTTGAAGGTCTTAGTTATTATTCCATGAAAAGATGGGATGATACCTCCAACCAAGATTATAGGTCTTGGAATATGGATTATTCTATTGCCTATTGATGTTTCCAAAAACTGTACTAATTTAGGATTAGATGGACATTGATCACTTAAATGGCTATCTCCACACCAATCGTAAGTTAAAAGGAGTTTTGGACGACTTTAACTCCCAATGTATAAAATTTTTTGGTAAACACAGCTACTTGTACAATCAAGGCATTAACTGCATCAACTTCACAAACAACAGTAATTTTTCTAGAACCAAATCTTTTGAAGGCCATAGGTAATTATTAGAAGCTATCTTTTCCAACAAGTTATAAGCTTCAGCAAGATTCTCACTCATTAATCCCCCACTAGCAACAACATCAATTGTAGATCTGATTGCACTTACCAACCCATTATTGAATGTTTGAACTTGTAGCCATCGAGGAAGCCTGCGATGTGAACATTTGATTAAACTTACCCCTCAATGCGACGGTGCTGGCCTGGCTTCAAGTCTTCTCTTGCTGAATGTTTCACTCCATCAGATTCCAATGTGGTGTTTCCCATCATCAAGGCAGAACTGCACAAAGTTATCTGCATGAAATTTGTAGCTCTCTCTATTAACTTTCCAATGGTCCAAGAATCATATCATTTGGACATTTGGAGTGGAAGTTATGCTCAAAATACTGCAACATGCATGAATAGAGCCTTGGTCCTTTAATCACCTTTCTTCACCAATTTGAAGCATTATTCCTTAAAATCCTAAAAAACCATAAAAAACTAATAGCCAATGACTAAACTAAGAAAAAAACATAAAAATATTATAAAATTAAACAACTTAATAAAAGTAAACAAATTTGAAAAATATCTAAATTCTAACCTAAGCTCGTGAACTTAACTAACTTTAAAGAACAAAATGAGACAAAATAATTATATAAAATAGAATTGTCAAAAGGATCAAGTGATAACATAGTTCTTCTCTTTCTTTTTTTTCATGTCTTAAGTTTTGCCTAACTCATCATGTTAATGATTTTCAACTTAATAGTCTTTTTCTTTTTTTGGGACCTAACTTTTTCCTAAGCCATCTTGGTAAGGATTTCTGACTTAATAGGCTTTCTTTTAATGGTAGTTTAAGCTCTTATCGATGAGCAATTAATATTTATGCATACTAGTGCTTCAAGAATTTGCCATTGATTAGGCCAATTGTGATGAGTAGACCCTATCAATAAACTTCTTTGCTTCACTTGCAATTGAATAGTTTAAACTTCTCAAATCATTCATGTCAACTTGGTATTTTTAACATTGCAAAGATTTGAATTATCTTTATTCAAAGATATTTTTTTTGGGTCGACTAAACTTGGCAATGAGACCATGTTGCCAATGTACCTCCTAATATGAAAGATCAAGTCATAGCATAGTTCTTTGTTTTTTACCTTTTATGTCTTAACTTTTGGCTAGCTAATCATTTTAATGATTTTCAACTTAATAGTTTTTATTTTTTGGGGCTTAACTTTTGTTTTAGTGGCAATTTAAGCTCTTATTAAGGAACAATTAGTATTCAAGCATATTAACACATCAAGAATTCACCATTAATTGGGCCGGCTTTGAGGAGTAGACCCAAGGAATAAGTCTTTTTTGTTTCATTTGCAATTTGATAGAATGAATTTCTACAATTATCAACATCAACTTGGTATTTTGAAAACCACAAGGATTTGAATTATCTTTAACCTAAAAGACATTTTTTTTTTGGTTGTTTGAACTAGGCGATGAGATCAAGCTGCCTATATACCTCCTTATATGGAAGATCAAGTAATAACTTTGTTCAACTTTTTTTGATACCTTCACTTTTACCTAAATTGTCCTTTTAAGGATTTTTAACTTAAGAGGCTTTTTTAAGGTCCTAAGTTTTGCTTCACTTGCAATTGGATAGTTTGAAATTCTTTAATTATTAACATCCACTTGATAGTTTCAATATAAAAAAATTTGAATTATCTTTAATTGAAAAGACTTTCTTTTGGGGTTAACTGAACATGGCATTGAGACCAAGCTACCTACATACCTCCAAATGTGAAGGTTCAAGTCATAAAATAGTTTTTCCTTTCCTTAAGGTTTTAACTTTTTCCTAAATCATCATTTTTAGATTTTTAGCATAACAGTGTTTCTTTTTTTGGGAACTAACTTTTTGCAAAACCATCTTGTTAGGGATTTATGACTTGATTGGTTTTTTTTTTTTAATGGTAGTTTAGGCTCTTATCGCGAACCTATTGATATTAAAGCAT
>NW_018397276.1:2731230-2732963 GCF_002168275.2 Theobroma umbraticum
CAAGAATTTGCTATTGATTAGGTTGATTGTGATGAGTAGATGCGAGTAATAAGTCTTCTTTGCTTCACTTGTAAATTGATAGTATAAACTTCTTCAATAATTGACATCAACTTGGTAATTTCAACATCACAAAGATTTGAATTATCTTTAATCAAAGAGACAGTTGAACTTGGCAATGAGACTAAGCTGCCTACATACCTCTTAGCATAAAAGATCATGTCATAATGTAGTCTTTTTTTTCTTTACATTCTCACTTTTGCTTAAATTGTCATTTTAAGATTTTCAACCTAATAGGCTTTCTTTTTTTGGGACCTAACTGTTTCCTAAATCGTCCTTTTACGGATTTTTGCCTTAACAAGGTTTGCTTTACTGGCAATTCAGGCCTTTATTGAGGGTCAACTGATATTAAAGCACATTAATGCTATAAGAATTTCCCGCTTATGAGACCAATTCGGAGGAGTAGAAACGAACAGTAAGTCTTCTTTGCTTCACTTGCAATTTTATAGTTTGAATTTCGTCAATTATTGCGTCAACTTTTTCTTTTTGTTTGGTTTACCGAACTTGGTAATGCAACCAAGCTGCCTGCATGCCTCCTAATACAAAGGATCAAGTCATAATGCAATTCATCTTTCTTTTATGTCCTACTTTTTGCCTAAGTTGTCATTTTATGGATTTTCAACTTAATGGGCTGTTTTTGGGGGTCCCTAACTTTCCTTGTACTATCTTATTAAGGATTTTTACATAGTAGGCTTGTTTTTCTAAGAGCTAGTAAAGGCTCTTGCTAAGGAGCAACAGATGTTCAAGCATAGTAACACTTTAAGAATTTGTTATTGATTTGGCTGAACATCGTCAATTATCAACATCTAGTTACTGGTTTCAACATCACAAAGATTTGAATTATCTTTAATCGAAGAGACCTTTTCTTCTATTTTTTTAAGGTTGACTGAACTTGGCAATGAGACTAAGCTGCGTATGTAATATGAAGGATCAACTGATTTCCAAGTGTAGCAACACTTCAAAAATTGACCACTGATTGGGTCAATTGTGAAGGGTAAACCCTAGCAATAAGTCTTCTTTGCTTCACTTGTAGTTTGATAGTTTAAACTTCTAAAACTATTGACACCAACTTGGTAGATTCAGCATCCCAAAGTCTGAATTATCTTTAATGGAAGAGACTTTTTTCTTTAGATTGGCTAAACATGGCAATGAGACCAAGTTCCCTATGTACCTCCTTATATGAATGATTAAGTCATAATGCAATTCATCTTTTTGTTATGCCCTAATTTTGGCCTATGTCATCTTTTTTAGGATTTTCAACTTAGAAGACTTTTTTTTTGGGTCTTAACTTTTGCCCCAGCCATCTTTTGAAGGATTTTTTTACTTAATGGGCCTTTTTTAAAAGCTATTTTAGGCTCTTATTGAAAAGCAACTGATATTCAAGCATAGTAACACTTCAAGAATTTGTAAATTAATTAGGCTGATTGTGAGGAGTATTTTCTTTGCTTCACTTGCAATGTCATAGTTTTAACTACTTCAATTATTGACATCAACTTGGAAATTTCTACATTGCCAAGATTTGAACTATCTTTAATCGAAGAGACTTTTTGTTTTTTAGGTTGACTGAACTTGGTGATAAGATCAATTAGAAATAAGTTTTCTTTGCTTCACTTGCAATTTGATAGTTTGAACTTCTTCAATTATCGTTGTCCACTTGGCAATTTCAACATTGCAAA
>NW_018397276.1:2732973-2733287 GCF_002168275.2 Theobroma umbraticum
ATCTTTAATCAAAGAGGCTTTTTCATTTATTTTTCTTTAGGTTGACTAAAGTTGGCAATGAGACCAAGCTGCCTATGTACCTCCTAATATTTAGGATCATGTTGTAACATAGTAGTTCTTGTTCTTTTTTTTTTTACATCCTAACGTTTTCCAAACTCATAATTTTAAGGATTTTAAACTCAATTGTATTTCCTTTTTTGCAAGACCTAATTTTTGCCTAAGTTGTCCTATTAAGGATTTTTGGCTTAACGAACTCATTTTTATTGGTAGTTTAAGCTTTTTATTAAGGAGGAATTGATATTCAAGCATTGTAA
>NW_018397276.1:2733297-2737065 GCF_002168275.2 Theobroma umbraticum
ATTTGCCATTGATTGGGTCGATTATGACGAATAGATTCAAGCAATAAGTCTTCTTTACTTCACTCACAATTTATAGTGTGAACTTCTTTAACTATCGACTTCAACTTGGCAATATCAAATTTACAAAGATCTGGATTATCTTTAATCAAACAGACTTTTTATTTTTTATGTTGATTGATCTTGGCGATGAGACCGAGCTGCCTATGTCCCTTCTAATATGAAGGATCAAGTCATAACGTAGTTCGTGTTTTGTTTTTTTACATTATAACTTTTCCCTAAGTTATCCTTTTAAAGATTTTCAACTTAATAGTCTTTCTTTTTTCATGAGCACCTAGTTTTTGCCAATGCCATCTTATTAAGGATTTTTGGTTTAATGGGCTCTTTTTTATTGACAGTTTAAGCTTTTATAGAGGAGGAACTAATATTTATGCATTGTAACGCTTCAAGAATTTTCCCTTGATTGGGACGATTATGAAGAGTAGACTCAAGCATTAGGTTTTCTTTACTTCAATTGCAATTAATAGTTTGAACTCCTTCAATTATCAGTGTCAACTTGGTAGTTTAAAAATGGCAAAGTTTGAATTATCTTTAATGGAAGAAACTTTTTTCTTTGGATTGATTGAACTTGGCAATGAGACCAAGTTGCTTACGTACCTCATAATAGAAAGGATTAAGTAATAATGTAATTCATCTTTTTGTTATGCCTTAGCTTTTGCCTAAGTCATCATTTTAATGGTTTTCAACTAAATAGACTTTTTTTTGGGTCCTAACTTTTGCCTAAGTAGTTTTTTAAAGGATTTTTTACTCAAACAGCATTTTTAAAATGATATTTTAAGCTCTTATTGAGAAGCAACTGATATTCAAGCATAATAACACTTCAAGAATTGCAATTGATTAGGTCTATTGTGACGAGTAAACATTAGCAATAAGTTTTATTTGCTTCACTTGCAATTTCATAGTTTGAACTTCTTTAATTATTGACATCAACTTGGCAATTTCAACATTGCAAAGATTAGAATTATCTTTAATCAAAGAGATTTTTTGTTTTCTGTGTTGACTAAACTCGGTGATAAGACCAAGTAGAAATATGTCTTCTTGGCTTCCCTTGCAATTTGATAGTTTAAACTTCTTCAATTATCGACATCCACTTGCCAATTTCAACATCGCAAATATTTGAATTATCTTTAATCAAAGAGAATTTTTCATCTTTTATTTTGGGTTGACTGAACTTGACAATGAGAATAAGCTACCTACGTACCTCCTAATATAATGGATCAAGTCGTAACATAGTTCTTTTTTTTTTTACATCCTAACTTTTGCATAAGTCATTATTTTAAAGATTTTCAGCTCAATACTCTTTCTTTTTCTACAAAACCTAATTTTTACCTAAGCTATCCTTTTAAGAATTTTTGGCTTAATAAACTATTTTTTATTTGCAATTTAAGCTCTTATTAAGGAGGAATTAATATTCAAGCACTCTAAATCATCAAGAATTTGCCATTGATTGGGTCAATTGTGAGGAGTAAACTCAAGCAATTAGTCTTCTTTACTTCACTTGCAATTGACAGTGTGAACTTCTTCAATTATCGATGCTAACTTGACAATTTCAAAATGGCAAAGATTTGAATTATCTTTAATCAAGGAGACATTTTGTTTTTTGGGTTGACTAAACTAGGCAATGAGACCAAATTGCCTACGTACCTTTTAATATGAAGGATCAAGTTGTAATAGTCATTCCTTTTTTGCGAGACTTGATTTTGTCTAAGCCATCCTATTAAGGATTTTTGGTTGAATGGGCTATTTTTTATTAGTAGTTTAAGCTTTTACTGGGGAGGAATTAATATTCATGCATTGTAATGCTCCAAGAATTGGTAATTGATTGGGCTGACTATGAGAAGTAGACTCAAGCAATTATTATTTCTCACTTCATTAGCAATTGATGGTATGAACTTCTTCAATTCTCGACGTCAACTTGGTAATTATAAAATGGCAAAGATTTGAATAAGCTTTAAGTAAAGAGACTTTTTGTTTTTTAGGTTGATTGAACTAGGCTTTGAGACCAAGCTGCCTATGTATCTTCTAATATAAAGGATCAATTCGTAACATAGTTCTTGTATTTTTTTTTTCCATTCTAACTTTTGCCTAAGCCCTCATTTTAGGGATTCTCAACTTAATAGTCTTTCTTTTTTCATAGGACCTAATTTTTGCCTAAGTTGTCCTATTAAGATTTTTTGGTTTAATGCGTTCCTTTTTATTGGTAGTTTAAGCTTTGACCGAGGAGGAATTAATATTCATGCATTGGAACGCTTCAAGAATTTACCATTGATTGGGCCGAGTGTGAGGAGTAGACTTAAGCAATAAGTCTTATTTTCTTTACTTGCAATTGATAATTTGAACTTTTTCAGTTATTGACGCCAACTTGGTAATCTATAAATGGAAAAGATTTGAATTAACTTTAATCAAAGAGACGTTTTGCATTTTGGATTGATTGAACATGACAATGAGACCAAGCTACCTACGTGCAAGAGTATGAGAGGTATAGTAAATAATGGAAAGCAAAAAGGGAGAAAGAGTAATAGTATGAGACACCAGAGCATAGCAAACCCGGGCAACCCCCATGCGAACTCCCCTCAAAACACCAAAAAATTGAATATTTTATTAAGTTGGGGTAACCTGCCATGCAAGTGCACCTATCTGGCAAAGGTCGGGGATGACAGAGATAGATCAAGACTTAGGCCTCTTCCATGAATAAATACTAGGACTGACATCTTACACATCCTTTGAAAAATCTTGACCCATTATAAACAAAAATTACCAAAAGATAATTGGTACACGAAAGGTAATTGAAAAAGAAAGAGAAAAATTAAATCAAATGAAACTCTAAAATCCACAGCAACCAAAATAAAACAAGAAGTAAAAAACAAAAATTGAGTGAGATTATAATTCCAAGAAAAGAGAGGAAAATTGGAAAAAGAAAAAGAGTTTAGTTACCATTGAAGAGAAAGCTGAGGAAAATTGGAGCAACGTTAAGAAACTTCCAATGCTTTTTCTTTCCAAAAGATTATTTCTAGAAGATAAAATAAATAGGGATTTCAAGTAAAGACTGAAACAAATAAATTAAAGAAAAAAAGATTACAGCTTCAAATAATATTTATTAATATATTTCCAAGATAAAGCAATACCAAACTTACTAACAAAACATGGAATGCAAATTATGGTTGGATTTGAAAGCCACGTAGACTGCAAATCCCCTAAGCACCAGCAACTTTTTTTTAAAATAAAAAAAATTTGGGGAAAAACAAGTACAGACTCATGAACTGACCAAGAAACATATGGCATTGTCAAGAAAATCTTGACTGATCGTAACCACAAAACTAAAAGAAAATTGATTGGAAAATTAAGCATATCAAGATTTAAAGTGAAGAATAGACTCATGAACTGACCAAGAAAACCTCTAAGAATAGACTCATGTAAATGCCGATGGAATGCAAATTACATAAGCATAGATTGATTGGAAAAGCAAATTAAGAGAAATTACCAAAAGATCATTTCTAGAAGAAAGTTGATTGAAAAAAATAATAAATTAAATTAAGTAAAACAGGAAATAAAAAAGAGAACTTGAGTGAGATTATAATTGGAGAAAAAGGAGAACAACATTGGAAGACTGAACCAAATAAATTAAAGAAAAAAGGATAAAGCAATCAAATAATATTTATTTGAATTGATCCTAACATAACCACCAGAAGAAATTTGATTGGAAAAGCATAT
>NW_018397276.1:2737075-2739183 GCF_002168275.2 Theobroma umbraticum
AGTGAAGAACGTAGCAAGTAAACCAAACGAAAGAAAAGATTTGACATGGAACTATGAAATAGAACAACAACAACAAAACTTTACTATTTATAGTGTTGTGAAATGGGTTGTTTTATGGTAATGGATCTGCCAAGTATCAAGATTACATTGGGCTTAGGAAAAATGGAGCATAGAAGCTATTGGCCCTAGTTGCTTTCATCCAATTAATTCTTTATTCTATTTATATCTATTTTTAAAGTATTAATTAATGAAATATTTAAACTTACCAAACTTTAAAGCTCTTTCATCAATTGCATATTGACACATCTATAACCTCATGGATTTCATAACTAATTGTAATAATATTTAAAGAACACTATCCAAAAAGAATCTATTAATGTAGTGATTCCAAATGCCAATGATTTACCAACATAAACATCTAATTCGTTGCAAGTTTCATCTTTATCCACATCCTATTGAATTTATATACTACCCCATCCATAAGGCTAGGTAATATGAATTATTTAGGAGATATGAATTATTCCTCATAAGGCTAATCAAGATTATTGCTAATAATCTTATACATATATATGCTTGGAGTTTACAAATATATATATTGTTTTGAAAAGTGCAATCTTTATGTATCTTTGTCAAATACATTATTTAGCAAAACGCAACATGTAGGCTCTTACTGAAAAGCAACTAATATTCAATAACTGTAATGGTTTAAGAATTTGCCATTGATTAGGCCAATTTTAAGGAGTAGACTCAAAGAAGAAGTCTTCTTTAATTCACTTGCAATTTGAGTTTCCTTTCGCCAGCACTGCAGCCTTGTTCTCCCAGTGCTGCAGTGGCCTATAAACTTCGAACGTGATTTTCACCGTGATCTACTACAAACTAGGAAAAGTGGTAAATATATTGTATTACTATCTCTTAGCTTTCCAATGGCGTAAGAATCATGTCAATTGGAATTCCAACGTGAAAGAATGCTCCAAAAACTACATCATTTTCAGTCCATGAGTACTACTCCAATGCTCCAACTTAGACAAATATTTTGACCATGATCCAATTGGAACTGGGTGAATTAGTAAACATAAACACTATAGCCCTTCTTCTTATAATTCTAGTGGTCCAAGAATCACTTCATTTGGACTTCTTTAAAGAGAGATATGGTCAAAATATCAAAATATATACGACTAAAGCTATCACCATACTTGCACTGATTTTCATCAAATGAGGCTTTTTTATCAAAATTCCTACAAATGAAATAAGAGAAATTAGTAATAACTACTCTTAAAGTAATTTAAAACAAATTAACATAAAATTAACTGAAATAACTTAAATGAATCACATAACAAGCAATCAAAATTAAACTAGAAAAACACCTAAAATGGTAAAATATAAACCTAAAATCGTAAAGATCTAGCTACTTAAGCCCCCAAAATGTGTCAAAATAACTCTATATAATAGAGTTATCAATAGTAAATTGGCTTAGTTCTTATAGTTATGCATAGAAATCAGTAGGTTTTATTTAATTATTTTAAATTAGTTAATTAGTTGTGTCAATCTAATCTTAGTTAAACTTGTATTTAAATTGATTGTTATGTGCCTAAGATAAGTTGTTATTAGTCTATTTGTGCTTTTGTAGGTGTTTATTGAAAGCGAAGAGTAGAAATTTTGAGAAGCGGACTTCCACTGTACATGTCTCAATATTTTGATATAACTCTCTCTATATCACTTCAAATGAGAAGATTCTTGGACCATTGGAAAGCTAAGAGAAAAATCTACAACATTGATGTTTACCGCTTCACCATTACAGCCAAAAAATGGTTAAAAATCTTCTCAAATTTGAAGGACTATAGCAAGCTTAGAGCAATCACCATTTTTTGCTAATTAAATAGTCTATGCCGTAGCCATGGTGGAGGTAGGCTATGGCTTACGTAGTCTAATGAGAAAATCCTAGTTAGAATTGACTTTTTTCTTCACCCAACTTGGCCCAACTTCAAAACCTTATAAAAACAACTTTTTGAAGGACTTTTGGAGACACAAAGCAGTAGATTTAGAGCTAAGACTTTGCCACAAAGATCATTGAGAAAAGCCTCATTGGAGATGAGAAGAAATTGAAGGAT
>NW_018397276.1:2739193-2739290 GCF_002168275.2 Theobroma umbraticum
TTGGAGATTAAGATTGTAATTCTTGGAGTTTTTTTATTTTTTTTTGTTATTATTTATTTTTCTTGACTTGGTTACAATGTTTAAACTTTATTTAATG
>NW_018397276.1:2739300-2745534 GCF_002168275.2 Theobroma umbraticum
ACATTATGGGGAACTAATTTAGTTATCTAAGATCATGATTAAACTAAGTGCGTAGTCTAATTTATTTGTCATTTTTGCTTATGTTTGATGGTTTTAAGTTGTTTATTCTATTCTGTTCTTAATGTTTCAAATTGCTTGAACACTAATTAGATTGATCTGGAAACCTAAATTAAACCTTGATGAAGGAGATTTAAAGTAGACCTTGAATAGAATAATGAATGATCGAATGCACTTAGTTGATTAGGCGATTTTATTTACATATAGGGTAGAGATACACCTATAAGCTATATGTAGCCAATATTAGAGCATAAACTTAATGAATCTTTCATTACTATAATTTGTCTAGACATATAGTAAGTTAATTGGAAAAGATATTTTTATGAGAAATTCGACATAGACTTGTAAATAATTTAGGACTCTAGGTTAGCAATTTAATCTATTAAAGCAAGTTAAGAGAGAGAGAGAGACAATATTTAGATGAAGTATTAAGGGATATCATAATCTTAGGTCGAGTAGTTAATTAAATCCTTAAAACAAATTCACTAATGAATTTTACATTAGTTTTATTTTCAATTATTAGTTTTAATTTTAATAAGTTAAATATAATTGTTTGGATAAGATCAAGTTGTGTTAATTTCAGTAATTTTATTTTCAGTTATTAGTTTTAATTTTTGTGAGAATGATATTCTACTTCATCACTATATTACTTGTTTGCAATACGTGCACTTGCGTGAGATATGAACAACAAGTTTTTGGCGCCATTGCCGGGGAATTGATTTTTAATTCTTTCTTGTTAATATTAATACCAAGCATTCTTAATCTTACTTCAAACTTTTTCTTTAATTTTCAAGTACTTTTGGTTTAGTTGATTAATTCTTACACTTATCAGTGGCCTTCTGAAAATTTAAGCATAGGAGGGTTGCGTGTAATTATGAAATGGATGCAATCAATGCATTAACTACCCAAGTAGATGCTGTCTCAAAAAATTGACACTTGGGGTGTTAATATTTTTTACAAGTCCTTTTGTGACATGGGATCATTGTGAAGATGGGTATTCAAGTGACTGTTGTCCACCTTATTATGAGTCAATGCAATTTGATGGAAACTTCAATAGGCTTCATACTCCAACAGTTACAACTTAAGGTGGAGTCACCCAAATATTTCATGGAGTAATGATCAAGGTCTTACAAATTCATCATGGCTTGTTTTCCACCATGATTTTCAGTCACAAGTTAAAGCCCTACACCCAAGAAAAAGCCAGCCATGGAAAAGATGTTCATGTAATTCATGACAATGATTGATGCCTTCATAGCAAAGAATAATGCATTCATGACAAATACAGATGCAATCATTCAAAGTCAAGAAGCTTTAATGAGAAATATTGAGACACATGTAACTCAAATTAGTAATGACATCAGCAATAAGCCTAAGGAAATTTTACCAACTGACATTGACTATAATCTTAAAAGAAAAGAATATGGTGAGCATCTTAATGAGGTAAATGGCAAAAATGTGGTAAATGATGGAGACAAAGTATATCAAGGACATACTTAGAGCAAACAAGTTCAAGATGAAGAAATTGAGCAAGAAAAGGAAGTATCCACACCACTTCAAGTCAAGCCATATGTGCCTCCAATTCTTTTTCTGGATATAATTGTTGAGTTACCTAAGGATGTTGTTGATATGGACAATTCAAAGAAACTTTTTAAAGCTTGTTTGATTGAAGATGCAAAAACAAAGGACAAGAACGAAGAACTCACAAATGTTACACATGGTTTAAAGGCCACACCAAAATTGCATTATTCAAGAAGAACTCAATTTGAGAAGTTGGGAAAAAGTTAGCCTATTCCACCACCTTGGGTTGAACAAGCACCAAATCTTAAGTTAAAGCCACTATAACCTCATCTTAGGAGGATACTTTCATACCTCATGCTTTTTCCATGCAAACTCAAACCTTCTTAAAGGGTGAAGGACCACCTCAACCAAAGTCAAGATATTAATTATAAAGAAGAACTTCTTGGGAGGCAACTCAAGCTTTTGAACCTTTTATTTTTCATTTTTAGTTTTTTTTTATTTATATTTCTACATTAATCTTTATTTATTTTTTTAATAAAAAAAAACCTTGTACATGTGACAATGAGGAAGATGATGCTAAGGAAAAGGAGAAAGATTAAAGTTTCTCAAGATTCATCGAACTACTAGGGGAGTTTCATTTTTCCTTTTCTTTATTTTTTCTAACATTGATGACAAATTGTAGTTTAAGTTTGGGGGGTGAATCTATTTTTTTGGTGGTTAATGTTTTGTGGAAGTTTTAAACTTAATTTTAATTATTTGCATGCTTTTAGGATTAGTTTATCATTTATATTTTTATGCTTGCTTGACACTTTAGGAATTTAGAGAAGAATTGTGTCAAATTTTTTTATGATTTTCCTTATCTAATAATGATAATTAGTTGTCTTCAATCTTTAACTTTAGGTTAATAAGGTTTTTGTTTAGATTCGTGCTAAATTCTTTTGTTTAGTATCATTGTTGAGATGTGATTTCCACAATTTTGAGCACTTTATCTTTTGCTTTGAAGCATTGTGAATATTTAGAGAAAGCTTATGTTGATATAAAATTTAGAGTATGTCATAAATTCTAGTAGTTTCTTAATTCTCTCACAAGGTGAAATCCTAGGCAATACTTAGTTAGGGAAATGATTTAGGCTTTCTGTGGACTGTTTGAGCCTTTCATGCTAACATTGATATATTTTTATCCCTAGTATGCCCCTTTGAGCCTAATTTCTCTTTTCTTTGTTTAAGCACATAATAATGAGCCTAGCTTTAAATTAAATTTCCAATTTTGTAACCCTCACTTTTAAGCATGTATATTGTTTTAGGAAATATACATCAAGCTGAATGCATTTGGTAGAAAGGTGATGCTGATGTGAAAAAGTTCAAAATATTAAAAAATCACCCCACTACTTAAAATACAAAGAAACTAAGTTTAAGGGTGTAAAATTGTGAAATTATGAAAAAAAAAGAAAAAAAAGTAAAATAAAGTGTTGAATAAAAGAAAAGTTCAAATAGGGAAGAAAGGGCGTATGTAGAGAAGGAAAAATAAAGATCTATATATAGGTCCTAGAATAATTATGTGCTTAGGGCAATTTGAACCATATTATTGTCCTTTATCCTACCTTGACCCTAGCCATACATTACAAGCTTAATAAAAATCTATTGATCATTGATTTAGCATTAGTTTACATTAGTGAGGAGAGAGATGAAAAGCAAACTTATGGAGTTCTAATGCTAATTTAAAATTTTGCATTGGCTCAAACTAATCCAAATGTCATGATATTCTCTGTAAAAAATTTCACAAACACATGGAAATCTCTTTGCAAATGTGCATCCTTTGGAATTGAAGCTTGAATTTGAATGATGGCCATATTTTTCTTGAAACTAAAGGTTGATAGACATACTTTTGTGGAAATTATGGGAGATCATTGAGTTGGTGCGCTTTATCTTTAGTAGTTGCTTTTATTTATTTTGTTTTCACCATTTAAAATGTTTTTCTTCAGTTCATTCTTTTGTATGTTTTGCTCAAAGACTAGCATATATTAAGTTTGGAGGTGTGATAACTTTATAATATAGAGTTATTTGGTCTTACTTCTGATACTAAATTGGCTTAGTTCTTGTAGTAGTGTATAGAAATTAGTTGGTTTTAGTTAATTATTTTAAGTTAGTTAATTAGGAGAGTCAATCAAATTTTAGTTAATCTTGAGTTTAAACTGATGGTTTTGTGCCTAAGATAAGTTGTTATTGATCCATTTGTGCCTTTGTAGATGTTTATTAAAGAACTTTTAATGGAAGGAGGAGTGAAATATTAAGAGGTCGACTTTTACTGTACATATATCCGTATTTAGACCATAACTCTCTCTACAAAACTTTGAATGAGATAATTCTTCAACCATTGAAAAGCTAAGAAAAAAATATACAACTTTCATGTTTACTACTTTGCCATGTTTGGCCCAGAAAGTGGTCAAAACCTTACTGAAGTTGAAGCATTGTAGTAGCCCTAAAGCAATCACGATTTTTGCTAACTAAATGGTCAATGCGACAACCTTGGTGGAGGTAGGCCACAACTCACATAGTCTGATTAGTAAAACCTGGTTAGAATTGACCTCTATCTTCACTTAACTTAGCCCAACTTCAAGGTCTTATAAAATAACTTTTCGGAGGACTTTTGGGGACACGAAACACTAGATTTAAAGCTAAGATTTAGCCATAAAAATCAATAAGAAAAGTCCTATTGGAACTAAGAAGAAATTAAGGATTCAAGAAGAAATTGAAGCACTTTAACTGTCTACCATTGATTGGGCCAATTGTGAGGAGTAGACCCAAGCAGTTGGTTTTCTTTGCTTCACTTGCAATTTGATAGTTTAAACTTTTTTAATCATCGACATGAACTTGGTATTGTGATAACTCTATTATATACAGTTATTTTGACTCATTTTGAGAGCTTAAGTAGCTAGAGCTTTGAGATTTTAGGTTTGAATTTTAGCATTATAGGTGTTTTTTTTAGTTTAAGTTTGATTACTTGTTAAGTGATTAATTTAAGTTATTTAGTTAAATTTTAAGTTATTTTATTTTAAATTACTTTAAGAGTAGTTATTGCTAATTTCTCTTATGACTTTTGTAGGAAATTGATGAAAAGACTCATTTGATGAAAATCAGTGCAAGTATGGTGATAGCTTCATTCCTATATGTTTTTAGTATTTTGACTATATCTCTTCTAAAAAACTCCAAATGAGGTGTTCTTAGACCAATAGAATTATAAGAAGAAGGGATACAATGTTTATGTTCACAATTTGCCCAGTTCTGATTGGATCATGGTCAAAATATTTTGTCAAAGTCGGACCACTGCAGCAGTATGTAAAGACTGAACATGATGCGGTATTTGGAGCAAATCTTTCAATACAGAAGTCCAATTGATGTGATTTTTGATCCATTGGAAAGTTAAGAGACAGGGATAAAACTTTTATGTTTACTACTTTGCCCAGTTCTTAACATATCAGGGTGAAACTCACGTTTGAATTTGATAGACTGCCACAGCGCTGGGAGAACAAGGCTGTAGCGTTGATGAAAGGAAGCACACATACAAAATTCCAGAAAGCTCAGCGCTGCAGCGCTGGAGAAGTAGCGCCGCAGCGCTGCGCGACTTTCCAAAAAAAATAAAGGACATTAACGGGATTTCAAAATTAGTTATTTGGAGCCTATTTAAGGAGCCTTTTTCAGAGATTTTGGAGAGGAGGCAGCAAGCAACTATTCTGGAGATTGGAGCCAAGAACAAAGCAAGGAAACAAGAGAATTGGAGAGAGAATCAAGATCATAAATCTCTAACTATTAGTTTTCTCTCTTTCCTTTGTGTTTTTTCTTTATTTCTTTGACTGGATTCATGGCTAAATTTCTTTGGATATTGTCTTTATTAGATTTATGAGCTAATTTATTTTTCTAGGATTGCAATTGAACTCACATGTAATCTAGATTTTTAATCACTTTCTTGCTTATTTCAATGGGATTTGAATTGTTTATTCCAATTTGTCTTAATGCTTTAATTGCTTGGCCACCAATTAAATTGATCTAGAAACCTAAACAAACTTGGAAAGGGAGTTTAGTGTAGACTAAAATTGAGATAGCATATGATCATATTAATTGATTTGCTACAGGATAGGGGTATACCTATAGGCCATATGTAGCCAGATTAGAAGCCTGAACTTAATGAGTTTGTTTAATTTCAATTCACATAGGATATAGTGTTTGGTTAAAATAGATATTTTTATAAGATGAGTCGGGAGACCCTTATAAATAATTTAGGACTCTAGGTTAGCAATTCAAACCATTGAGATAAGTTAAGGAAGGAGGTAAGATTTAGATGAAGTGTGAGGGATATTGTAATCCTAGGCTTGTTTGATTTGATATTTATTGAGTAGTTATTTTTATTTTGATTTTTCTTAATTTAATTCTGTTATAACTTAGTTTGATTTGATATTATTTTTGATATTGTTTGGATAAGATTAATTTGCGATAATTTTGGTACTTAGTAAACTTTTAGATCAATCCCTGTGGGATCGATACTCTACTTGCATAATTACTGTCTATTCGATACGTATACTTGCGTAGTAGAATTTTAACTGACATATTGTCAACATTGCAAAGATTTGAATTAACTTTTATCGAAGAGAATTTTTTTTGTGGG
>NW_018397276.1:2745544-2755871 GCF_002168275.2 Theobroma umbraticum
TTGACGATGAGACCATATTGCCTACGTAACTCCTAATATGAAGGTATTATCTAATTTTCTATCAATGCAAGTATACATATCAAATAATAATATAATGGCGTGTAAAGTATCGATCTCACAGAGAATTTATCTAAAATTTTCACTAAGTACTAAAATTAAGACAATTCAGTCCCATCCAAACAAACCCATCAAGTAACTGAATAAATTATAAACTAACTATATCTAATTAACAAGAATATAAACAAAAAAAAAGCAAAATAGTAATAAAATTGGATAAATGAAAACTTAAACAAGCCTAAGATTACAATATCCCTCATAATTCATCTAAATCTTACCTTTCCCTCTCAACTTAGTCCAACGGGTTAAATTGCTAACCTAAAGTCCTTAATTATTTATAAAGCTCTTTCAAAACTCTTGTAGAAATATCTTTTTTAATCGAAACACTATATCTCTATGCGTATTAAAATTAAAACAAACTCATTAAGTTCACGCTTTAATACTAGCTACATACAACATATAGGTCTATCTCTATCCTATACACAATTTAATTTATTCATCCACGCAAATAAATATGATCATATGCTATTCAAACCTTGGCCTACACTAAACTCTCTTTCTCAAGTTATGTTTAGGTTTCCAAATCAATTTAATTGGGGATCAAGCAATTAAATGCATTAAGAACAAACTGGAATAAAGAATTCAATTCCATTGAAACTAAGCAAGAAAAGAGATTAAAAATTTAAACTACATGGAACTTCAATTGCAATCCTGGAGAAAAGAAATTAGCTGCTCAAAATTGCAACAGTAATAACAACATATGAAGTTCAGCCATTAAGAGTTGCAAGAATAATAAAATCTAAGGAAAACGAAGAACAAACATATATTGGCAACTTGAACATTTAATCTTCAATCTTTAGCCTCAACTTCTAACTTCTTGAATCTCTCTTAGAATTGTCTTCTTACGACAAACTTCTCCTTAAGTTTTGTTTAAATACCACTAAATTAACCTAATCTCCCTAATTTTACTTACTTGGCTCTTCATATAAATTTTGAATAATTATAGAACCCATAAGACCTTAATCAGCCTGTAGCCTTTTCTTGTAACGATTTTGTCCTGATCAATGCCGACGTCCGGACTTGCGAGTGAACCTGCCGAATCTCGATCAAGATTTAGTTGAATTTTGGATAATTTAAAATCAACTAACATCACTAAAACTATCGTTTACTTAAACCAAACAAATAAAATATTTAAAATGTAGCATCCTAATACCAAAAACCCGATTTAACAACTTCAAAGTAATTTCAACATCACAAGTGGTATTCATTACACAACCTCAAGTTTTAGCTAATACAATCCTAATAGACTATTAATCTTTTTTATAAGTATGACTATTTAACATAGCACGACCTCTATGCAGTAGAGCAACTCATAGTGGAAGTCTAAGAGATGCCATTACCTACATTGGAACTAGTCTCAATGTGCTGAACGATGTACTTGAACTGATTACTTATCTGCAAAAGGAAATAAGAGGGGTGAGTCTTTTAAACTCAGTGATCATCAACTTCGTGAGTAGGGTGTAAATGGGAAACAAGCCAAAGTAGAAGTTTTGAATATTAAAAATATAAGAATATATGTAAACAATATAGCTCAAAAAGGAGGTTTGTGCTTTATATGTAAAATTAGAAGGTTATTGCAAGATAATCATTTAAAACAAATATCGAATCAATACAAGTAAAGATCTTTACCATCAAAATCATTTAGCAACTTATTTAAAACAAATCGATATAAGTACAAGATTTTCCATCTTTGAATTCATTCAACACTTTACTCAAACCAATCTGTCATAAACACGCATGCTTTCATAAAATCAAGAGTTATCAACGCTTACACCCAATTTCACAAATCACTTCATACGCAAGGAGTTAAATCCAACATCATAGTAAAGATGAGGGAGCTGCGAAAGTCTTATAGTTCTCACCATGCAAAACAACATGTATTGAAAACCCAAAGAGATATCACTCTCAAGTAGGTAATAGAAATAAAGAACTTGTGGACCAACTTCCATGTAATAACATTCTGGAGGTCTGCTCTACTGGATCCCTATAGCCATGGTAGTTTCAATGACTTTGGCCAACATCGGAGAAATCAGGTAGTCACAGCTGCGTATATCACTTATGGCCTAGCCATATATATCAACCCGCAGCCTTGCCACGTATATATCACAAACCATGACCCCAGTCTTGTCTAACAGCCTATCAGCAATCCAAAGGTTTTCTAGCTATAGCTCACTTGTGCACAAGGGTCACACTATTTGGATGTGACATTCGACCTACTCTCGAATCTCCCGATTTGGTAAAATCATTTAAAAATCAAGTTGGATTTTCCAAAGCTTATTTTAAAATCATTTCTAAAATATTCAACTTGGTGACATGACAAAATCCCTTACAAGACTTTCGAACATAAACCCTTTTGCATGAGGTTAAAATATCAATTCGCATGGTGCATATGTGTTTCAATCATGAATGCACATCAAACAAACTATAAGGTACATTTTGACGTAAATCATATTAAAAGCTTGTTTCCCGATTTTAAAAACCCTTTACATATATATATAGCTTATATGTATATCCAAAACCATTTTCAAAATCATGGCATCCACAATTTCCTACAATTTATACCAGCTCATGCTTTCCACAAATTTGTATTTAAAGTAAATCAGCACACATATATATTTGCATAGTTATGGAAATTTTAAAATAGACACCCTCAACTCTCCATACAATAGCAGGACGCTACATTGTTATTGATTTAAGTGCGTATCTAACTAATTTCTAGTTGTCGGTCTCTCATTATCTCGTCTGTCACACCACCACGGTAAAGTTTTCTTACTTATTCCCTTCTTAGCAACCATTCAAACCCAGTACATTTAATTATACTCATATATGTTAGCATATCAACCAATAATCCTTAACTAAGTCTCATAGTTTATATCAACATTATACACAAGCATTTATCATACAATCCATACACTTCAACCAACCAAAGCTTATACAACACAATGTAGTCACTTTGCATGCTTACCTCTTGGTTCGAGCTTAAATTTCCAAATATGATTCATAACTTCCTTCCATCTACGGTCACTATTGCTGCAACAAAGATAGACAATCAATATACATCTTATTTTTGCTTTCTAGTTATGATTTCAAGACTAAAACACTTACCCATTGCTTATTTAGCTCTAATATCACCATGCATTCCAAGATCTACCTACATGCATGCCCCGAGTTCTGTGAATCTTTGTAGATCCTTGCTACCACAAACAAAATCTCACATCACAATTGATTTACAAAGCATGCATTTCAAGCAAAATGACACTAGGCCGAGCTTTCTCCTACTCTTTTCTTCTATCTCCTCTCTTTCTTTCTTCCTTTCTTCTTTTCTCCTTTCTTTCTTTCTTCTTTTGCTTCTTAGCTGAATCTTTCGTTTCTTTCTCAAAGGTTCAGCTTTCTCAAGACAAAGCCATTTTATTTGCTATTTCTTTGGTGTGGGCAGATATCACAGGAATGAACTGAAAATGGCCTTATGAAAGATTTCTTTTCCTTTCCTTTTTCTTTCATGGGCGTATTACCCAAAGCTTGATGACTTTTGACATATTTCTTTTATCTTTTATTGGGTTAAAATCACAAGGCAAAGGCTTTTGAAACCTTTCCACTTGCCACCTCACTTTCCATTTTTTTTTATTTCTTTACTTCATGTCTGATATTCACCTTATATTTTATTTAGCCACCCTTTGACCATTCAACTCACATACAACCCAGTTTCTTTTTTCTTTATTTGACCACCTAATGCACTAATCACATTACATGCAAATAAATTTTAATCTTATTCTTTCTTTTACTTCACATGGTGGGGATCCCACATGAACCTCACTAACATTTCCTTTTTGCATACCATAGTTTGCATGTAATAGTAACTTTCACATGCGTATCTCACATTCCACATAATTTAACTCCCCTTAGTTAGTAAATGCCTATTTAACTTCAAATATCGAAATTCCACGTATGTCCACCAACTTTTTCATTTTTTACCATGTGACCCTCCAAACTTTTCATCCTTCACACTTTGGTCCTTCCAACACTTTTTAAATTCCAATTTACTCCTATTTTCCTCCCCTTACATGTGTACAAACAAAATATAAAATTTGCACTTGACCAAGGAATCACCATAATATTTAAATATATGCTTACCCGCACTAGCTTTATTTAATAAAGAAACATGGACCCCACTAAGGTCATTTTTCTTCAAAATCCTTTTTTACTTCTCCTCCCCCACTTAAATTAGTCATATAATCCTCTTTCATGACTAATTCCAACAGTAAATAAAATATTAATATTTTAATATTAATTTATTAATAAAATAATATTTTTTTTAAAATTTCTTCACTTGTCTCCTCGAGTCCCAAAGTATCTCACTTTATTCTAGTTCACTTCTAAATTACCTTTTAACCTGTTAATTCATTCCCATTAACAACATTATTATTTAATTATTATTTTTTTCATATGAAATATTTTGTTCCAAAAGATTCTTTTCACCTATCACCGCTCTTTGGCATTTAAATTTATGTCAATTAACCCTTCATCTTGTCAATACGGTCTTATTGACTTCTATACGAGGGTATGGGGTGTTACACTTTTTTTCCTCACTAATTCTTTATATTTTCCTTCTCAACGCCGCAACACAGCCCCGCAATGTCGCGATGCTGGTGTAGCTTTCAAGTTCTCTCTTGTTGACTATTGCACTTCATGAATTGCCAATGTGATTTTCTTTGCCTTTAAGGTCGAAATTGGGCAAAATGATCTTCATGAAAGTTGTAGCTCTATTTCTTACATTTTCAATGGCCCAAGGTAACGTTTGGGACAAGGAAAGTGAGAGCACATTCCTTCCAATATGTCCAATTAAATTACAATGCTGTGTTTATTTTGCAACAAACCACTGCATGTTAGATTGCAATGCGATCACATTACAACCAATGGATGTAATATGATTGCTATCCAAAACTAATGCAATCAAATTACATTGCACTCTACAATGCTGTTAACGACATTTTTGCCTTTCAACATGGTTACTTTGTTAAAAACATTTTGCAATTTTATAATTTCTTTTTTTGATAACGATTTTGAGGATTTTTTATATTATTCTCAATAGTCATGGCTACTGTCAATAAACTCTATGTTGTTTTTTAAAGGAAAAAAATAAAATAAAATATATAAGATTATAATAAAAAATGAAAATAAAATATATGACATTAAAAATATATATAAGAGATGATATTATATAAAAATTAATAATAAAAAAATACAAATATATTAAACCTGTATTTTAATAAGTAGGGGTAATTTTGAAAATTGACATTACATTCCCAACAAAGTACTTGGAAACCAAACGTTGCAATGCTATCGTCCTTGCATTTTACTCATTACATTATTTATATACCAAATATTGTAATGCTATCTTCCCTATAATCACACTACTTGCAATTACATTACCTGTAATCACACTGTATTGTAAAGTTCCGAACGCCAGCTAAAAGTCATGCCTTTTGGACATCTAGAGTGGAAGTTATACTCAAAATACTGCAACATGTATAAATAGAGCCATAGTCCTTTAATCACCTTTCTTGACCAATTTAAAGCCTTATTCCTTAAAATCTTACAAAAGCATAAAAACTAGTAAATAATAATTATACTAAAATAAATGAAATAAAAGTATAATAGAATAAAATAACTTAATAAAAGTAAACTAATTAGAAAAATAACTAAGTTCTAACCTAAACTCATGACCTCAGCTAACTTTTAAGAACAAAAAGAGACAAAAGAATTTTGTAAAATAGAATTATCACACCCCCAAACTTAAGATTTTGCTAGTCCGCAAGCAAGAGACAAAGAAACAAAGAACACAAAGAAAATTAATAAAAAGACTCTGCAAAAGATAAAAATTCACCAAGTCATGATTTCTCATTTTTTTTTTCAAAAATTATCCCACAATTCCAACCTAAGGTAAAATATCACTAATCTTCAAACTCATGTATTAATTAAAGTTAAAACTCACTTTCAAATGGACTCCTTCTGTGTATGTGAATAACTATTTTTCTAAAGAATATCATACAATTCAAATTAGTTTATGCCAATTCTAAGCACAAATTAGTACTAAGATCCCATAGATTTATTGTTCATCTCTCTTTCTCCGCTAATATAGACTAACACTTATTTATAGATCAATAAGTCTTTATTAACACAAGGTTAGGGTCAAGGTATGATAAAGGAAACTAGGGTTATCTAAAATTCACCTTAAGCACTTAATCAATCGAGAGTTACTTAAGAGCTCAATTTTTTTTGACATAGCACCAGTTAAACCTATGATAAACTATCTTTTGTAAAATACACTTCATTTCTTTTTCTTTTTTTTTTCTCTACACCCCCGAACTTATTATTGACTATTATGAACAAGGGGTAGATTTTGGCTACTAATCACATCTTTTCATCATTGCACCATTCTCCTTTGATTTAACTATAACCTCAAAATACTTCCTAGAAAAATCAAAATACTTACGGGTGAAAGGTTCGAATTCAAAAGTACATAAAAAGGCTAATGCTAATATAAATATTTGTTCATTGAAGAAAAGGAAGATTAGGCTCAAAAAAGTTATTAGGGATAAATAGTAACAAGGTAGGCTCAAAAAGGCTTAAACGATCCAATGATGGCCTAAATAATTTCCTATTCTAAATGTTATCTAAATTTTCACCTCGTGAAAGAATCAAACAAATTGTAAAATTCTTGACTTCACCACACTTTTTATCAACATAAACGTTTTCTAAATTACACAACAATTTTACATAAAAGATATTGTGTGCAAATTATTAGAAGTCTTATCCTACAATGAAGCTAACACAAGGATATCAACACAAACTCAAATCATATCCATATTTTTCTCAAAAGATAAAATAATAAAATAATCAAAACATTATCCTAGGATAGGGAAAATCATAAACAAGGTTTCAAAATAACTCCAGCAAATCTTTTATTTTTTTATCTTTAAATTTTTTATAGGAGCAAAAAATAATAGAATTATTAAAAATTAAAGCTAACAAAATATGGAAAACAGAAGAAAAAATAAAAAGAAAATAGAATAAAGGCAAACAAATCTTAAAACTAAAGACACCCACTAAACAAAATGTAAAAAAACCCCCCAAACATGAAATGAAACATTGTCCTCAATGTTTAATAAAAAGAAAGAGAAGGTAAACAAAAACTTCTCTAATACTTGCAGAAGTGGAAGAGAGACCTATTTATTATGGTCATCAAATCGATCAACATTGTTGGGATAATCTGGTAAAAAAGGTTTAAATAGAGGGATTAGTGTTTGATTTTTTTTAATTTCTTTAATGAGGTTCCTAAGTAGGCATACCCCATTTATTGCAACACCTAGGCACTCCTTAGTCTACAACATGGTGTCTCACATATTCTTAATAACTATCCTATAATCATTGTGGAGTCACGATGCTCCTCTTTTCTGCCACGGCATTATGTTCTTCACCTTGAAAGCACAAGCTTAGATCGTTGTCGGGCCAGAGTGCAAATGATTCTGTGCTGTGGTGTGAAGATGTTGTTTTTGATTCAGTGTCCCCATGATGCCACAGTGCCATGCCGCCTCTCTTATGCTGTGGCGTCATGTTCATTTTCTATCAACCCTACACCATACCATAAAATACTTAATTAATTAAAATTGACTGATAATAATACTACCATAATTGACTAAGAGTAAGAAAATAAAATAAATGAACATGACAATGTCCTACAACTGTTTAAAGTACTAAGAAAAAATTGTAAAACTTGGGTTGCCTTTCAAGAAGCACTTCTTTATAGTCATTAGCTCAAGTAATACTCATTTTTCTCAACTAATTTGTAAGGCTTGAGGATTTGTTTATTGACCTTGATGGCTCCGATAAGAGCACTTGTAATTTCAATAAGATCATAAGGATGAACTTTTACTACCTTGAAGGTTTTCCACCAATATGCTTTAAGATCCAATGGCAAAAGATGGAGTTGTGAATTCAAAATTACTATTCTTTGCCAAACCAGAAAACTAAGATGGCAAGAAGGTGGTGGTTTTGGCTCTAAGATTGATGCTTGCTGCATTGATTGTGGTGAAATAAACTTACGTTTACCCTTATCAATTACATTCACATTATAACAACTATTTATAAAGGAATGAACTTTAGTTGTATTGAAAATGTTAAACTTAACTTCCTCTTCTCTAACTTTGAAAGTTATTTTTCCATTCTTAAAATCAATAATTGCTCTAATTGTAGCCAAGAATGGTCTTCCCAAAATATGAGGAATGTCAACATCTTTTTCCATCTCAAGCACAAAACAGTCCACTGGAATGTACAACTTTCCAACTTTAATCAACACATTCTCTCTAATTCTAATAGGGTGTTTGATTGACCTATCTGCTAATTGCAAGTTAATTGTAGTAGGCTATATCTCTTCAAGTCCAAGTTTCCTAACAATAGACAAAAGCATAAGTGAGACACCAATGCCTAAATTACTCAAAGCTTTAGAGAATTAAAAGTTACCGATAGTACAAGTGATAGAAAAACTCCTTGGATCCTTAAGCTTTGGTGGAAGCTTATTATGAGTTATGGCACTGCACTTTTTAGTAAGTGCAATGCTTTTAAACTCACCTAATTTCCTCTTTTTGATCAAGATGTCCTTCAAAAACTTCACATAACTTGGAATATTTTTCAAAGCTTCAGCAAAAGGAATATTAATGTACAACCTTCTAAATATATCAAGAAATCTTTGCAATTTTTTGTCAAGCTTCTACTTTTGAAAATGTTGATGAAAAGTGGTGGAGGTGTTGGAGCAGGTTTTAATTATGATTTTGCTTCAAATTTCTGAGTAGATTTTCAATCACAATTTCATTTTTAGCATCTTTTTCAATAGGCTTAGCCAAAATTTCTAATTTAAAATCACTGCCACTTACCTTTTTTCCACTGTGGAGAGTGATTACATTGTAATGCTCTTTATCTCATGATCTTGAATTGGCTTCAGTGTCACTTGGTAATGTACCTTGAGGTCTATTGTTGCTGGCATTGGTTAATATGCCTAATTGTGCCTCAAGATTTTGAACTCATGTCACCTGACTTGGAATGATGGCATCATTCATTGCCGTGTACACATTATTCTTGGCCATGTATTCATTACTCTATGTCATAATATGCATGAACATTTCTTCCATTATTGGCTTTTTTTCAAGGACTAGTGGTTTTGCTTGTTGTGGAAAGCCAAGATGGATGTTTGGTGTTGGATTTGAAGGTCTTAGTTATCATTCCATGAGAAGATGGGGTGATTCCTCCAACCAGGATTATAAGTGTTGGAATATGAATTATTCTGTTACTTATTGACGTTCCCAACAAACTATACTAATTTAGGATTAAATGGACATTGATCACTTAAACGGCTATCTCCACACCAATCATAACTTATAAAGGAGTTTTGGATGACATTTACTCCCATTCTATAAAATTTTTGGTCAACGCAGCTACTTGTGTAGTCAAAACATCAAGTGCATCAACCTCACAAACAACAACAATTTTTCTACAACTAAATCTTTTGAAGGCTGTAGGCAATTAGTAGAAGTTAACTTTTCCAACAAGTTATTCAACAAGATTCTCACCCATTAATCCCCCACCAGTAACAACATCAATTGTAGATCTCATTGAACTTACCAACCCATTATAGAATGTATGAACTTGTAGCCATTGAGGAAGCCCATGATGTGGACATTTGATTAAACTTACCCCTCGATGCCATTGTTCTGGCCTAGCTTCAAGTCTTCTCTTGTTGAGTGCTACATTCCCTTTAATTCCAATGTGATGTTTGCCATCTTTAAGGCAGAACTACAGAAACTGGTCTTCATGAAATTTGTAGCCCTCTCTATTTATTTTCCAATGGTCTAAGAATCATGTCATTTGGACATTTGGAGTGGAAATTATGCTTAAAATACTGCAACATGCATGAATAGAGCCTTGGTCCTTTAATCACCTTTCTTCACCTATTTGAAGCATTATTCCTTAAAATCCTAAAAGCCATAAAAACTAATAGATAATAACTAAACTAAAATAAATAAACATAAAAATACCATAAAATTAAATAACTTACTAAAAGTAAATAAATTAAGAAAATATCTAAATTCTAACCTAAGCTCGCGAACTTAGCTAACTTTTAAGAACAAAATGAGACAAAATAATTATATAAAACAGA
>NW_018397276.1:2755971-2756873 GCF_002168275.2 Theobroma umbraticum
GCATAGTAACACTTTAAGAATTTGCCATTGATTTGGCTTAACATCTTCAATTATCAACATTTAGTTATTGGTTTCAACATCGCAAAGATTTGAATTATCTTTGTTCAAAGAGACTTTTTCTTTTATTTTTTTAAGGTTAACTGAACTTGGCAATGAGACTAAGCTGCATATGTAATATGAAGGATCAAGTATTAATGTAGCTCATCTTTTTTTCTTACTCACTAATTTTGTCCTAAGTATCCTTTACGGATTACTTAACTTGCTTTTTTTGGGCCTCAACTTTTGCTTAAGCTATCTTGTTAAGTATTTTTTACTTAACAAGCCTTTTTTTAAGGATAGTTCAAGCCCTTATTGAGGGGCAATTGATCTTCAAGTGTAGCAACACTTCAAAAATTTGCCACTGATTAGGCCAGTTGTGAGGGGTAAGCCCTAGCAATAAGTCTTCTTTCCTTCACTTGTAGTTGGATAGTTTAAACTTCTTAAACTATCAATGTCAACTTCGTAGATTCAGCATCTCAAAGTCTAAATTATCTTTAATGGAAGAGATTTTTTTTTTAGATTCACTAAACCTGGCAATGAGACCAAGTTGCTTGCGTACCTCCTTATATGAATGATTAAGTCATAATGTAATTCATCTTTTTGTTATGCGATAATTTTGGCCTAAGTCATCTTTTTAAGTATCTTCAACTAAACATACTTTTTTTTTGGGTCCTAACCTTTTCCTAAGCTGCCTTTTTAAAGATTTTTTTACTTAATGGGCTTTTTCTAAAAGCTATTTTAGGCTCTTATTGAAGAGGAACTGATATTCAAGCATAGTAACATTTCAATAATTTGTAAATTAATTAGGTTAATTGTGAGGAGTAAACCCTAGCAATAAGTTTTGTTTGCTTCACTTGCAATTT
>NW_018397276.1:2756992-2757510 GCF_002168275.2 Theobroma umbraticum
TTGATTGAACTTGGTGATAAGATAAACTAGAAATAAGTTTTCTTTGCTTCACTTGTAATTTCATAGTTTGAACTCTTCAATTATCAACGTTTGCTTAGCAAATTCAACATTGCAAATATTTGAATTATCTTTAATCGAAGTGGCTTTTTCATTTATTTTTTTTAGGTTGACTAAACTTGACGATGAGACCAAGTTGCCTATGTACCTCCTAATATGAGGGATTAAGTCATAACATAATTCTTGTTCTTTTTTTTTTATATCCTAACTTTTGCCTAAGTCATAATTTTAAGAATTTTAAACTCAATAATATTTCTTTTTTTGCAAGACCTAATTTTTGCCTAAGTGATCCTATTAAGGATTTTTGGCTTAACGAACTAATTTTTATTGGTAATTTAAGCTTTTTATTGAGGAGTAATTGATATTCAAGCATTGTAACGCTTCAAGAATTTGCCATTGATTGGGTCGATTGTGAGGAGTAGACTCAAGCAATGAGTCTTCTTTACTTCACTTGCAATTGA
>NW_018397276.1:2757520-2761346 GCF_002168275.2 Theobroma umbraticum
TTCTTCAATTGTCGACACCAACTTGGAAATTTCAAAATGCAAAGATTTGAATTATCTTTGATCAAAGAGACTTTTTGTTTTGTGGGTTGACTGAACTTGGCAATGAGACCAAACTGCCTACGTACCTTCTAATATGAAGGATCAAGTCATAACGTAGTTCTTATTTTTTTTACATTATAATTTTTGCCTAAGCTGTCATTTTAAAGAGTTTCAACTTAATAGTCTTTCTTTTTTTACGGGGACCTAATTTTTGCCCATTCCATCCTATTAAGGATTTTTGGTTTAATGGGCTCTTTTTTATTGGCAGTTTATGCTTTTATTGAGGAGGAACTAATATTCACATATTGTAACAGCTCAAGAATTTTCCCTTGATTGGGATGATTATGAAAAGTAGACTCAAGTATTAGGTTTTCTTAACTTCACTTCCTCTTAATAGTATGAACTTCTTTAATTATCGATGTCAACTTGGAAATTTAAAAATGGCAAAGTTTGCATTATCTTTAAGGGAAGAAACATTTTTCTTTCGATTGATTGAACTAGGCAATGAGACCAAGTTGCTTACGTACCTCATAATAGGAAAGATTAAGCAATAATGTAATTCATCTTTTTGTTACACCTTAACTTTTGCCCGAGTCATTGATTTAGGATTTTCATCTAAATGGACTTTTTTTTGGGTCCTAACTTTTGCCTAAGTAGTCTTTTAAAGGATTTTTTACTCAAATGGCTTTTTTAAATAGATATTTTAAGCTCTTATTGAGGAGCAACTAATATTCAAGCATAGTAGCACTTCAAGAATTATGATTGATTAGGTCGATTGTGAGGAGTAAACATTAGCAATAAGTTTTATTTGCTTTAGTTGCAATTTTATAGTTTGAACTTCTTTAATTATTGACATAAACTTGGCAATTTCAACATTACAAGGATTAGAATTATCTTTAATCGAAGAGATTTTTGTTTTTTGGGTTGACTCAACTAGGCGATAAGACCAAGTAGAAATAAGTTTTCTTGGCCTTACTTGTGATTTGATAGTTTAAACTTCTTCAATTATCAACGTCGACTTTGCAATTTCAACATCAAAAATATTTGAATTATCTTTAATCATAGAGACTTTTTCATCTTTTTTTTTAGGTTGACTAAACTTGACAATGAGAACAAGCTACCTAGGTACCTCCTAATATGAAGGATCAAGTCGTAGAGTAATTTTTTTTTAGGTCCTAACTTTTACCGAAGTCATTATTTTAAAGATTTTCAACTCAATGCTCTTTCTTTTTCTATATAGCCTAATTTTTGCCTAAGCTATCCTTTAAAGAATTTTTGGCTTAACAGACTCTTTTTTATTTGCAATTTAAGCTCTTATTAAGGAGGAATTAATATCCAAGCACTTTAATGCATCAAGAATTTGCCATTGATTAGGCCAATTGTAAGCAATAGATTTAAGCAATAAGTCTTCTTTAATTCACTTGCAATTGATTGTAACGACCTCTTCCCTCGATCGCTACCGGCGTTCGGGACTTGCGAGTAAACCTACCAAATCCTAAACAAGCCTTAGTTAAACCTCTAGGCAATTTAAACTCAAATTACAATTTTAAAGCCATAGTTCATTTAAACCAAATAATCACAATATTTAAAATGTGGTTTCTAGAAACTAATAACCAGGTTTTATAATTCCATACGAATTCAACATAATATGTAGTAGCCATTACATAACCTTAAGCTCTAGCCAGTACATTTTCAGTACTATTATTCATTACAAGCTTGACTAGTTGACACAAACCGACCTCTAAGCAGCGGAGCAACTCTGAGTGGAAGTTTAAAGATGTTGTAGCCAGCCTTAAGATGCTGAACAAAGCACTAGAACTGATTACTTATCTGCAAAAGAAAACAAGGAGGGGTGAGTCTCAGAAACTCATTAATCATCAACTCCGTGAGTAGGACGTAGATGGAAAATAAACTAAACGTAGAAGATTTGAATATTAAAATTGTAAGAATATATGTAAACAATTTACTCAAAAACGGAGGTTTGTGCCTTATATTAAAATAAATAAATTTATGCTAAATAATCATTTAAATAAAATATCAACCAAAGTCATGGAAAAATTCCTATCATTTAAATCACTTAACATCGGGTTTAAAGTAATTAAATGTTATCATGCCTGCTCCCATAAAATCCAACATTTTACAAAGCTTACGCGCAATTCATAATTCACCTCGTACATAAAGAATTAAATCAAATTTCAACATATAAGCAAGGGAGCAGCGGAAAACTATTATTTTTCATGTTGTGAAAATTACCTACGTCAAAAACCCAAAGAGATATCACTCTCAAATAGGTATAGCAATAAAAGCATGTGGACCTGTTTCCACATAATAACATCCAGGAGCTCCGCTCTACTGAATCCCACATGCCATGGCAGTCTCAACGATGTTGGCCGATATCAGAGAAAATTAGGTAGTCGTAATTGCGAATAACAACTTGTGGCTAAGCCACATAAAATCATAGACCCTGGCCCCAGCCATGTCTAATAGCCTTTCAGCAACCCAAAGATTCTCTAGCTAGAGCTCACTTGTGCACAAGGATCACACTTAACCGGAGTGACAATCGTCCTACTCTCAAATCTCCCAGTTTAATGAAACCATTTTAAAATATAGTTGGGTCCTCAAAATTCATTTCAAAAATCATTATCAAAATGTTCACGTAGTACCTGATAAAATCCAGTGTAAGACTTTCAAATATAACAATGTTTACCAAAGAAAATTCCTAAATCTTTGCATGAATTCTACCAAATTAACAATTTCCCCATTCCTTACCTTGAGATTTTTAAGCCAAACCACCAAACTCTCCTTAGGTTTGATTATGGGGGAGGAAAAAGGGAAGACAACTCATGAGAAGGAAGGAGAAAAGAAAGAAGCATGAAAGAAGATGGAAGGGAAGACTTGATGCATGATTGCCTATAGAGGTGAAGCCACAGCTGAAAGAAATGCACAAGGAAGAAAAGTGACAATTTGAAAGAAAAAAAGGAAAAAAAATGCATAAAAGGATGGAGGAGGAAGGTGCTAGAATATCAATGGGATAAGAAGAAAAATAATAAAAGTTGGCACCACTTGGTCAGCCAAATGGAATGGAAAGGAAAGAAAAGTCAAGAGAAAAATTCAAATATTTTCACTCAGTCAACAAGTAGTAAAATCTCTTGTCTCTTTCCTTTTTCCTTCTCCCATCCTTTCCTTTCTTTTTTTGTGCACAATTCCCAACAAGCTCTCACATGTTGACCGGCCATGGAGAGAGAGAAAAAGAAAAACAAAAGTCAAAGCTTCTTTTGTAAGCTTTGACTAATCTAAATAGTAAAATTACCATTTAACCCTCTTAAGTTCTCATCCTTTTTTATTAAGTCCTCCCATCACTTCTTAAATTCTAATTTTTTTCTATTTCCTTCCTTGAAATGTGTATAAATAATATAAGGTTTGCACCCCATCAACGTGTCACCATAGTATGTAAATATATACTTACCCGCTTGTGCTCCATTTAATAAAGACACGTGAGTATATCTAACCTCGTTTTTCTTTCATATTCTTCTTTTTTTCATTTAACTAATAGCACTAATAAATAAAATATTAATATTTTAATAATATTTTATTCATAAAATATTTATTTTACCTATCACCGTTCTCTGACACTTAGACTTATGTCAAATAACCTTTCTTCTCATGAATAGAGTCTTATCAATTTTTAAATGAGGATACGGGGTGTTACATTGATAGTGTGGACTTCTTCAATTGTCGACACCAACTTGGCAACTTCAAAATGCAAAGATTTGAATTATCTTTAATC
>NW_018397276.1:2761356-2763869 GCF_002168275.2 Theobroma umbraticum
TTTGTTTTTTGGGTTGACTGAACTTTGCAATGAGACCAAACAGCCTATGTACCTTCTAATATGAAGGATCAAGTCGTAACATAGTTCTCAATTATTTTTTTTTTACATTTTAACTTTTGCCTAAGTCGCCTTTCTAAGGATTTCCAACTTAATAGTCATTCCTTTTTTGCATGACTTAATTTTTCCTAAGTCGTCCTATTAAGGATTTTTGGTTGAACGGGCTATTTTCTATTGGCAATTTAAGCTTTTACTGAGGAAGAACTAATATTCATGCATTGCAACGCTTTAAGAATTGGCAATTGATTGGGCCGACTATGAGTCATAGACTCAAGCAATTAGTCTTTTTCACTTCACTAGCAATTGGTAGTATGAACTTTTTCAATTATCGACATCAACTTGGCAATTTCAAAATGGCAATGACGTGAATAATCTTTAAGAAAAGAGACTTTTTGTTTTTGGGTTAACTGAACTTGGCAACGAGACAAAGCTGCCTACGTACCCTCTAATATGAAAGACCAAGTTATAATATAATTCTTGTGTTTTTTTTTTTAGATTCTAACTTTTGCCTAAGTTGTCATTTTAAGGATTCTCAACTTAATAGTCTTTCCTTTTTTGAAGGACCTAATTTTGCTTGAGCCATTCTATTAAGGATTTTTGGTTGAACGGGTTTTTTTTTATTGTCTGTTTAAGCTTTTACCGAGGAAGAACTAATATTCATGCATTGTAACATGTCAAGAATTGGCCATTGATTGGGCTGACAATGAGGAGTAGACTCAAGCAATTAGTCTTGTTCACTTCACTAGCAATTGATGGTATGAACTTCTTCAATTATTGATGCCAACTTAGCAGTTTCAAAATGGCAAAGATTTGAATTATCTATAATGAAAAAGACTTTTTTTTTTAGGTTAACTGAGCTTGGCTTTGAGACCAAGCTGCCTACATACCTTCTAATATAAAGGATCAAGTCATAATGTAGTTCTTGTATTTGTTTTTCTATTCTAACTTTTTCCTAGGTCGTCATTTTATGGATTCTCAACTTAATAGTCTTTCTTTTTTCATAGGACCTAATTTTTGCCTAAGCTATCCTATTAAGGATTTTTGGTTTAACGGGTTCTTTTTTATTAGTAGTTTAAGCTCTTACCGAGGAGGAACTAATATTCATGCACTGGAATGCTTCAACAATTTGCCATTGATTGGGCTGAGTGTGAGGAGTAAACTCAAGCAATACATCTTTTCTTCACTTGCAATTGATAGTTTGAACTTCAATTATCGATGCCAACTTGTCAATTTAAATATGGAAAATATTTGAATTATCTTTAATCAAAGAGACTTTTTGCGTTTTGGATTGATTGAACTTGACAATGAGACCAAGCTACCTACGTATGTACCCCCTAACATGAAGCATTAAGTCATAACGTAGGATCGAATTTTGGTTGAAAATACCTTAGGCTTGCTATTTGCTATAGCAAAGATGAATGGCTTGGACATCATGAGTTTATTCTGATGTTGATATGCTACAAGAGTATGAAAGGTAGAGTAAATAATGGAAAGCAAAAAGGGAGAAAAAGTAAAAGCACGTGACACCAGAGCACAGTAGAGGGGAGAACTCGGGCAACCCCAGTGCGAACTCCCCTCAAAACACCAAAAAATTGAATATTTTTATTAAGTTGGGGTGACCTACCATGCAAGCGCACTTGTCATGGCAAAGGTTAGGGATGACAAAGATAGATCAAGACTTAGGACCTTCCATGAATAAATTACTAGGATTGACATCTTACACATCTTTTGAAAAATCTTGACCCATCATAAACAAAAATTACCAAAAGATCATTTATACAAGAAAGTTGATTGAAAAAGAGAAGAAAAAATTAAATTAAATGGAACTCTAAAATCCTTAGCAATAGAAATAAAACAAGCAAAAAGGAAAAATTGAGTGAGATTATAGTTGGAAGAAAAGAGAGGAAAATTGGAAGAAGAAAAAGAGTTTAGTTACCATTGAAAAGAATGCTGAGGTAAATTTGAATAGAGTGAAGAAACTTCCAATGCGTTATCTTTCGAAGAGATTATTTCTAGAAGATAAAATAAATAGGGATTTCAAGTAAAGACTGTAACGACCTCTTCCCCTCGATCGCTACCGGCATTCGAGACTTGTGAGTGAACTCACCAAATCTCAAACAAGCCTTAATTTGATCTCCACATCACCTCACATATTAACACCAATAATTATTTACACCAAATATTCACATTTATTTAAAACATAACTATTTGATACAAACATCTAAGTTTAATAACTACATGTACAACCAGTCATAGTATTTAAACATTTCCACATAGTCTTATGCTTTAACATTTACATCTTTAAAGACTATCAATTTTTACACCCTAGATTATTGTATACACAATGACCCCTAGGCAGCGGAGTGACCCGGAGTGGAAATCTAGAGAGGCCATACCTAGGGCGTAGTCACCCTCGATATGTCGAACACAATCCTAAAGCTGATCACTTATCTGCA
>NW_018397276.1:2763879-2764708 GCF_002168275.2 Theobroma umbraticum
AAGTGGGGTGAGTCTCACAAACTCAGTGATCATTAACCCCGTGAGTAGGGTGAAGACAAAACACAAGCTAAAAGCAGAAGAATTGAAGGTTTAAAAACATAAGAATATACATATACCAACACTTTATTCAAAATGGGAATTTGTGCCTTATATGCAATTAAGTAAGTTTGTGCTAATTAACCATTCAAAACGGGTTTAAAGTAATCAACTATCACCATGCCTAGAAGTAAATCAATGCTGTCATGTAAGTAAAAAGGAGCAGTAGCAAAATATTATTTTTCATCGTGTAAAAACTACTTACGTATAAATCAAAAGAAATATCACTCTCAAGTAGGTAGAAAATAACAACACGTGGACCCGTTTCCATGTCATAACATCCGGGAGTTCTACTCCACTAGATCCCCACATGCCTATCTCAACGATGTTGGCCGACATCAAAGAAAATATCAAGCGGTCGCAACAGCATATAGTCATTTGTGGCCTAGTCAAGTAAAATCACAGACCTTGGCTCCAGCCATGTCTAACAGCCCATCGGCTACCCAACAGTTCTCTAGCTAGAGCTCAATTGTGCACAAAGGTCACACTTAACCAGAGTTACAACCACCCTACTCTCTAATTGTAACACCCCGTAACCTTATTTAATGATTGATGAGACTCTATTGAGGATACTAAAGGGTATTTGAGGTAAGTTTGAGTTTTAGAGAACGGCGGTGGGCGGAAAGAATATTTTTAAATAAAATAATAATTTTATGAATAAAATAATATTAAAATATTAATATTTTATTTATCAGTGGAAATAGTTAAAATAGAGAGTTATATGACTAATCCA
>NW_018397276.1:2764718-2764958 GCF_002168275.2 Theobroma umbraticum
GGGAAGAAAAGAGGAAAATTTGGAAGAAAACCATGAGGTTAGAGGGAACCCGTATGCATTAATGAAATAGAGCACCATCGGGTAAGTATATATTTAAATATTATGGTGACACGCAAAATGAGGTGCGAATTTCATATTATATTTATACACATATTAAGGAAGGAAGTAGAAGAAAAATTAAAATTTTAAAAGTGATGGAAGGAGTCAATAAAAAGAACTTAGGAGGGCTAAATGGTGATT
>NW_018397276.1:2764968-2765135 GCF_002168275.2 Theobroma umbraticum
GCTTGGTCAAAGCTTACAAAGGAAGCTACTTTTCTTTCTCTCATTCTTCTTTCACAGGGCCGGTCATCCATGTAATGGTTGTTGGAAAAATTGGTATATGTAGGGAAAGAAATGATGGGAAAAGAATTAAAGGGAAAAAGACAAAGAAACCTACATATGTTGACTAA
>NW_018397276.1:2765235-2768236 GCF_002168275.2 Theobroma umbraticum
TTTTCAAGTATAGTAATGCTTCAAGAATTTATTTACTGAATTTAACAATTATCTTCAAATTATCTTAATTTATTTAGTTATAAATTAGATGATTAATAGGTAACAATTGTTCTCCATTTGGAAATTTGCAATGTTCCTCAACTGCTCTGCTAAAGGAGGTCGCTAAAGGTCTTGAAGCTTCTGGACAGAAATTTTTTTTTTTGATTGTAAGAAAGGAAGCAAAATCGACAAGGAAGACAAAAATGAGTAGTAGCCATAAGGATTTTAGAAGAGGGATTAATAATAAGAAGAAGTTGTTAGATGAATTAAGATTGAACCCAACTTGAGAAGACTAAATAAAATCACCTAATATAGTAGTATTGCTTAAGTTTTGAAAAAAGATTGAATCAAATAATTTAAAAGTTGTATGAAAAGGGAGACTAATTATCAAAATCACATAAAAGGAACTTTTGAATATAATGATCATGTGCATCTCTTATTAAGATAAGTGCTAAATATATGTAAAATATGTAAAATATAAGTGCTAAATTTATTCTATAATCTTCAATGATAGTGAAAATCTTAAAACATGTAAAGAACACCTTGGCCTTGGGATTTGCTAGGGGAGATGATGAGCTTATTCCGATGTTGAAAATGTAAATAATGGAAAGCGAAAGGGTAGAAAGAGTAAAAGCACGAGACACCACAGCACAACATAGACAAATATAGATCAGGCCTCAACCCCCTTTCGTAAGGATAGATCAGCACAACATCTTACATATCCTTTGAAAACAAAGCTCCTTTCATCCCACATGGTTCTATGTTTCCCACCATCAGATGCATGGTTCCTTAACATGCTATAAAACAAATTTAAGATTGCAGCAAGTACCAAAGACTATGTAAAAGGTTTGTAGCCATTTCTAGAAACCAAGAAACATTTGGTTTTAAAAAAGAAAAACCTAGAAAATCTTGACTGATCATAAAGAGAGATTATCAAAAGATAATTTCTAGAAGAAAATTAATTAAAAAAAGAAATGAAAAAACTAAATTACATAACACTATAAAAAAAAAGAGGAAAACTTGAGTGAGATTATAATTGGAAAAAGAAAAAAAGAGAGGAACATTGGAAGAAGAAAAAGAGTTTAGTTACCATTGAAGAGAAAGCTGAGGAAAATTTGAGCAGAGTTATTTCCAAATGATTTGCGGTGACAACTCTTGGCTGATCATAACAAGAGAATATTCCAAAAGATTAGAAACAAATAAAGTTAAGAAAAAAAGATAAAGCAATACCAAACATACCATGTAATTGTTGATTGAATGCAAATTACATAATCATAGACTCATGAACTGACCAAGAAACATATATATGGCACTGTCATGGAAATCTTGACTTATCATAACCACTAGAAGAAAATTGATTGGAAATTGATTGGAAAAACAAATTAAGAATGTAGCAAGCAAAACCAAAGAAAAGAAAAATAAACTTCTTGATTTCACATGGAACTCTGAAATAAAACAACAACAGCAAAACTTTACTTGCATTATAATAAGAAAAGGAGAAAAATTTTCTTTAAAATGAGATCATTTTTATTGCCGTGATGAGTAAAGGAAAATCGGAAGAACAAAAACAGTAGTTACTTGTTGTTGAAGAGAAATTAATATATTAGGGAAATAATCTATTTATAGTGTTGTGAAATTGGCTGCTTTAAGGCAGTGGACTTGCAAAATATCAAGATTACATAGGCATAGGAAAAGGAGGGCATGGAAGCTGTCGACCCTACTTGCTTTGGTCCATTTAATTCTTTATTTTATTTATATTTATTTTTTAAGTATTAAAGATATATTTAAACCTACCAAACTTTAAAGCTCTTTCATCAATTGGATATTGACACATTTATAAATTCATAGACTGCATAACTAAGTATAATAATATTTAAAAAATATTATTCAAACAAATATGTTAAATTAATGATTCTAAATGGGTTATGAATTATTTAAGTCATCTGAATTATTCCTCATAAGGCTAATCAAGATTATTGCTGATAATCTTTTATTATATATATATATGTATGTATATACATGGAGTTTACAAAATTTTTCTTTTTGGAACGTAGAATGTTTCTTGTGTCTTTGTCAAATACATGATTTAGCTAAACTCAACGTATAGGAACAAGGAGTCTTACTCTTCAAGAAGCCTTCACCAACATATAGAACTTTTAAATATACTTATGAACATCTAATACCTGTTGTTACAATACTACATTAACCTACTATATTACATTTTAGTAATTCTTACACAAACTTAGACTGATCGATTTTTGTAATGTTTTTTGTCATTGCATTTTGGTTTGTCTTCTCATTCTAGTTGTGATCATTGTATTACATGTTGTGATTGCAGTCAAAGCAATTAGAAAGATTGATGACATTCATTGCCAAAAATTCAAGCTTCAACAATGCAAATGTTTTCGTCTGTAATACTCTATTGGTAAATTCTGATTGATTATCAACGAACTTTTGATCGACAACATCTATGCAATTCTATAATAAAACACTAAAAAAGGCCAATTTGTTAGCACTTGATCTGTGATTATTTGCTGTGCAATAAAAGTTATTGGCTTGAAGACTACTGACGCTCAACATCAGTCAGTATAGAAGGTGCCGATAAAAGTACTAACAAAAAATCAAAATGGAATTCTCGTCAGAAATGGCTACTTTGAAACATCAGCAATGCATCGACAGAATTTCCAAAACTAGTGACGAAATTTTTTTCGATCAAGAAGGTGAATTGAAACATCAATTATGCTTGCTGATTGAATTCTTCATGTTTACTTCCATTGGTAAATGGAAAAAAATAATTAGGGATAGAAACATTGAAACTAAAATGCCAATGAACACTCCATCGGTCAGGAATGCTAAACTTAAAGGTTAATCAAAGGTCAATCATGCTTGTCAATGGAAACACATATTGCAATTTTTGTCAATAAATGGAAACTAAAACTTCTAGGGTCAAAAAATAACAATG
>NW_018397276.1:2768246-2768836 GCF_002168275.2 Theobroma umbraticum
TGAAATTTCCAAAATGCCAATGAAATTTTCATTGATCGTGAAAGGTAAACTTAAGCATCGATCACATTTGCGGACAGCATTATTCATCGAATATTTTGTAAGTAATTGGAAAATGAAGCGCCAGGAGTTTGATACATAGCAATGGAAAAACCAACAAAATTTGAATCAGTAATGCCTAACCTAAATGTCAACGATGTATCGACTGATTTTTTCAAAATGCCGATGAATATTCCGTTTGGGAAGGTACGGTCAATCAAACATTAATCATGAACACCGACAAAAATTTTTCTCAACAATTGCATCATTAAATTTAGTTATATAACCAACTCAATCGCCTTACCTTCCACTGTTGTCTCCTTTCTTCTCCTTTCCTTCCTTTCTCTATCTCCCTTAACCTTGACTCTTCCCGACCCAAGCCCCCAAAGCCCATCCTTGTCATTTAACCACTGTCGACTTATCACATCCCATTTTCTAAAAGATCGAGACTAGCACTAAGTCCTATGTGGGTATGGCCCACTAGTGTTGGTTACGGTAAAATTGAATTAAGCGTAATAAAAAGGAATTTTAAATGATTAAACCTAACACTATGC
>NW_018397276.1:2768846-2771824 GCF_002168275.2 Theobroma umbraticum
ATGGATCACCTTAGTGTTTTTAACACAAATAAAACTTTAAAGGAAAGGAAAGTAACCAAAATAACTTTTTTAAGTAATGTGAGAATCACGATAGCTTCCTCTTCCTTTCATTCAACCCATGAACACCGAAAAGAAGTGGATAACCTAAACCACCTAAGCGTTTTGCCCTCAACAAACACATACACAGCTGCAGTAGAGACTTCTTCAGGGAGAGAGCTTTCTAATTAAGCCTTTGTGCTAGCAAAGTGGACAACCTATTATCCTCTTCTTTTTCACTCAATCTCCAGTCGAATCGCACAAGAAAAGCTCTTCTCAAGAGCTCTCACAGGGGGTGGTCGCACAAGAGAAAGACTTTTAATTTTTCTAATAGAACGATAAGGAATTTTTAGGAACAGTAATTTAATGAATAAAGACCTCATAATAATATCACAATACAGTTCATTTGCAATGATTATATAGTTTGTTAGGTTTTTTCTACACAAGTAAAAATAGTAATTAAATTGTAAGTTATGGATAAAGAACTACCTCATTGTTGTTATAAATAACAAAATATCATGCATGAATATCTCAAATTAGGATTCCCATACAACCACAGATTGGCATGTAAGGCTTATACCAAAAACTAAGCCCTAGTAAGCATCTTATCATCATTAAATTAACATTTATTCATAAGTGACGTATTTGTCACTATCATCATACATAAACACATTCATCAGAATGTACACAAACATCCATGCTTAGGCGTTAATACACCATTATGGTACTTTTCAACATAAACTTTGTATATGCATTTCATTAGCAACATCTGCAACATACACATTTCATATCAATTCTGTAATGCACCCTAGGTGCTCATATGGGCTCTCAGGCCATCCTTCTATAACATATACATTTTTCCATATAAGTATAATGCCATTGAATGGCTTCTTATCACAAACGTGAGAAGAAATCAATAATGCCGAATGAAATGCATAAAGCATTTTGTGAGTACAAAATAGAAAATTCAAATCACACCAAAAAGCAATTATTGAAAACATTATAGGAAATGACAAAGAATATTCAATTAAAGATCATAGTTCTGTACTGGTGCTTGTCTCATGCAAAGATGCACTCAAAGCAACAATCATATTGAACAATTTTCTCTCGCAATATCAGAACACTACACTAGTGCTTCTTTATGCACTAAGAAAAGTTAAAGATGAGGTCCAAGGAGACATCAATTTCAAGAAAAAACAAATTACGTTGGAGTCATATTTTATGAAGACCTCCTAACTAAGTTAAGTAAATATATATATAATATATTAGGTATAAAGAGATCATTAATTTATATATCAAATGGGACTTATATATTTTTTAAAAAATATATGATCTTATAAATTTAGTGAATTATTAATTTACCATGTTTATCCCAAGTCAGGACCAACGAAAAATATTGTTTAATCATGTTTATTAAGTATTAGTTTATTGAGGTTTTGTTGTATAATCATGCCTTTAAATACACATTCAAAATCATTTAGAATAAATACATAATCTTTAAATCATTGTGCAAAGAAATCTATCAAATATTGGTTTGATTTTCAAACACATGCGGAATCACATAATCCTTTAGAAAGCCATATGTGTGCAAAACCATTTGTATCACAACAAAAAGGGCTAACTTACTCATTCATCATTCTATTTCGTGGTATCATGACTTACTTTCTATAACTTGATGCCTAATCCATATGAACCCAGAGTTTTGGGCTGTTTTGATTCTCAACCATGTCATCTGACTATCTATGCTTTTGATCAATTTCAGGTCTTAACTATCATCCATGATTGACTAAGAAACTTTGTCTTAAACATTTTTAGATACCATACACTTTAGAACAGCTGCGCATCACAATCATACCAAACCAAAATCTAGTTAGTAACTAAGGAAATGTCCATCTCTTATAGGACATAACTTGATAACAATATGTCCCTTAGTTACCAATGGCATTTGATAATGGTATAGTGACAACTCTATGATGTAGAGTTATTTGATCTTAATCTTGAGAGTTGTTGTCAATTTTACACACGCAAGTATACGCATCGAACAAGTAATATAGTGTTGAAGTCGAGTATCATTCCCACGGAGATTTGTTCCTCAAGTTTCACTAATTACTAAAATTATAAAACAATTTAATCTTATTTAAGTAATCTGAAAATTGAAGAAAAACTAATTAAAAACAATTAAAAATCAACACTAAATAAACTAGCAAACTAAATAAGTTGAGAAAAATAGTATATTAAAGATCGAGGATTATGGGTTCATTCAACATTTCTTCTGATACTAGCTTTTCTAGCTATTTATCTTTCCTGGGTGGCTTTACTAACTTAGAATCCAAAGCTATGGACAAGTCTCCATCGAATTGCTTGTACAAATACCTAACTTAATTAGTTCACTATATGTCTATAGGAATCAATTAAATTAAGTTCATTAAGCAAGTGTACTAATGTGGCTATGTATGGCAATTGGGGTACGTCTACCCGAATCGCGACTCAGATCACCTAAGTGACGTAAACATACACTATTCAAACCTTTGTCCAATCTAAAATCTCTTTTTCGAGTCTCAATTAGATTCATAAATCAGTTAATTGTTGGCCAAGCAATCAAAAGTATTAAGAACATATTTGAACAAATAAAACTACACCTATTCATGATAAATAAAAAAGAAACTAATATTCAAATTGCATGTTAAAATCCATCATAGTCCTAGAAAGGCAATTTAGCTCATAATAACAAATAAAAACAACATCCAAAGAAATTTAGCCATGAATCCAAGTCAAAGAAAAGAAAAGAAACACAAAAGAAGAGAAAAAAACTAAGTGTTGAAGCTTTGCAATCTCAATTCTCTCTCAATTTCTCTTGTTTTCTTGTATTGTTCTTGGCTCCAATCTTTAGAATAGTTGTTTGCTGCCTCTCACTAAAATCTCTGAAAAAGGTCCCTTAAATA
>NW_018397276.1:2771834-2772734 GCF_002168275.2 Theobroma umbraticum
AACCTAATTTTCAAAATCCCATCAACTTTTTTTATTTTTGGAAAATCACCCAGCGTTGTAGAGCTACTTCTCCAGTGTAGCAACGCTGAGCTCTCTGGAAATTCGCATGGTGAACTTCCTTTCACCAACGCTGCAACCTTGTTCTCCTAGTGTTGCAGCAGTCTATCAACTTCAAATGGAAACATAAAAGTTGTAGTGCTATCTCTGAGCTTTCCAATGGCTTAAGAATCATGTCAATTAGACTTCCAAAGTGAAAGAAATGCTCCAAATACTACATCATCTTGAGTCCATGAGTACTGCTGCAAAGCTTCGACTTAGACAAACATTTTGACCATGATGCAATCAGAACTAGGCGAATTGGTAAACATAAACATTGTATCCCTTCTGCTGATAATTCTATTGGTCTAAAAATCACTTCATTTGGAGTTCTATAAAGAGAGATATGGTCAAAATACCGAAATATATATAGATAAAGCCATCACCATACTTGCACTGATTTTCATCAAAAGAGCCTTTTTCATCAAATTTCCTACAAACGCAATAAGTGAAATTAGCAATAACTACTCTTAAAGTATATAGAAAATTAGTCAGGAAACCAAGAAAATTTAATTTACTCATATCTAGGATAATTTTTAATTTGTAAAATAAAAGATTAAATTATTAAGTACTATTTGTAATTGCTTAAGTCGAATTACAAACTTAATACTATGAAAAGATCTATCTATAAAATGGTTTAATAGGGGAACATTATAAATTTTATAGTATATATTCTCATATAGTATTTAAACTACTTAAGCCCCTAAAATGTGTCAAAATAACTCTATATAATAGAGTTATTAATAGTAAATTGTCTTAGTTCTTAAAGTAATGCATAAAAATTAGTAGATTTTATTTAATTAT
>NW_018397276.1:2772744-2772925 GCF_002168275.2 Theobroma umbraticum
TTAATTAGTTGTGTCAATCTAATCTTAGTTAATTTTGCATTTAATTTGATTGTTATGTGCCTATGATAAGTTGTTCTTAGTCTATGGGTGCTTTTGTAGGTGTTTATTGAAGAAGGAGTTTTAATGGAAGAAGGGAAAATTTTGAGAAGTAGACTTCCACTGTACATGTCTCGGTATTTTG
>NW_018397276.1:2772935-2773272 GCF_002168275.2 Theobroma umbraticum
TCTCTATAACACTTCAAATGAGATGATTCTTGGACCATTAGAAAGCTAAGAGAAAAATTTACAACATTGATGTTTACCACTTCACCCATTACAGCCCAAAGAAGGTTAAATATCTTCTTGAAGTTTAAGCACTGTAGCAAGCCTAGAGCAATCGTCATTTTTGCTAATTAAATAGTCTAAGCGGCAGCCATGGGGGAGGTAGGCTGTGGCTTACATAGTCTAATGAGGAAATCCTAGTTAAAATTGACTTCTTTCTTCAGCCAACTTGGCCCAACTTCAAAACCTTATAAGAAAAACTTTTTGAACGACTTTTGGAGACACGAAGCACTAGATTTAG
>NW_018397276.1:2773282-2774241 GCF_002168275.2 Theobroma umbraticum
TAGCCACAAAAATCATTGAGAAAAGTCTCATAGGAGATGAGAAGAAATTGAAGGATTCAAAAAGATTTAGAGATTAAGATTGTAATTCTTGGAGATTCTTTATTCTTTTTGTTATTATTTATTTTTCTTGATTTGGTTACAATGTTTAAAATTTATTTAATGATGATGTATGACATTATGGGGAACTAATTTAGTTGTCTAAGATTATGATTAAACTCAATACGTAGTCTAAATTATTTGTCAATTTTACTTATGTTTGATAGTTTTAGGTTGTTTATTCTATTTTGTTCTTAATCTTTCAATTTACCTGATCACTAAATAGATTGATCTAGAAACCTAAGTTAAACCTTGGTGAAGTAGATTTAAAGCAGACCTTGAATAGAATAACGCATGATCATATGCACTCAATTGATTAGGTGGTTTGATTTGCATATAGGGTAGAGATACACCTATAAGCCATATGTAGCCAAGATTAGAGCATAAACATAATGAATCTTTCATTACTGTAATTTGCATAAACATATAGTAAGTTAATTAGAAAAAATATTTTTATGAGAAACTTGACAGAGACTTGTACATAATTTAGGACTTTAGGTTAGCAACTTAGTCCATTAAAGTAAGTTAAGAAAGAGAAAGACAATATTTAGATGAAGTATTAAGAGATATCATAATCTTAGGTCGAGTAGTTAATTAAATCCTTAAAACAAATTCACTAATGAATTTTAGATTAGTTTTATTTTCAGTTATTAGTTTTAATTTTAATAAGTTAAATTTAATTGTTTGGATAAGATCAAGGTGTGTTAATTTTAGTAGTTAATAGTAGAAATTAAAATAATTCTTTGTGGGAATGATATTTTGCTTCATCACTATATTACTTGTTTACGATACGTGCACTTGCGTGAGAAATCAACAAGAAGATTTTGGCACCATTGCCAAGGAATTGATTTTTAATTCTTTCT
>NW_018397276.1:2774317-2774431 GCF_002168275.2 Theobroma umbraticum
GATTAATTGTTATAGTTATCAGTGGGCTTCTGAACAATTTGAGCCTTGGAAGGTTGCGAGTAATTATGAATTGGATGCAATCAATGCATCAACCGCCCAAGTAGATGCTTTGTC
>NW_018397276.1:2774441-2774546 GCF_002168275.2 Theobroma umbraticum
GACACTTGGGGTGTTAATGTTTTTTTTAGTCCTTTTGTCACATGAGAACTTTATGGGGATGGGTATTCAAGTGATTGTTGTCTAGCCTATTATGAATCATCACAA
>NW_018397276.1:2774557-2774870 GCF_002168275.2 Theobroma umbraticum
CTTCAATAGGCTTCATACTCCAACAGTTACAACTTAAGGTGGAGTCACCCAAATTTTTCATTGAGTAATGATCAAGGTCCTACATATTCATAATGGTCTGCTTTCCACCATGATTTTCCATCATAAGTTAGAGCCCTTGTACCCAAGAAAAAGCCAACCATGGAAGAGATGTTGATCCAATTCATGACAATGACTAATGCCTTCATAACAAAGAATGATGCCTTCATGGCAAATACGGATGCAGTCATTCAAATTCAAGAAGCTTTAATGAGAAATATTGAGACACATGTGACTCAAATTAGTAATGACATCA
>NW_018397276.1:2774880-2775737 GCF_002168275.2 Theobroma umbraticum
TAAGGAAATTTTACCAACTGACACTAAGTCTAACCCTAAAAGAAAAGAATATGGTAAGCATCTTGATAAGATAAATGGCAAAAATGTGGTCAATGATGGAGACAAATTATATCAAGGAAATACTTAGAGCAATCAAGTTCAAGATGAAGAAATTAAGCAAGAAGAGGAAGTATCTACTCCACCTCAAGTCAAGCCATATGTGCCTCCCATTCATTTTCTGGATATAGTTGATGAGTTACCTAAGGAGGTTGTTGATATGGACAACTCAAAGAAACTTTTTAAAGCTTGTTTGATTGAAGATGCAACAACAAAGGACAAGAATGAAAAACTCACAAATGTTACACATGGCTTAAAGGCCACACCAAAATTGCATTATTAATGAAGAACTCAATTTGGGAAGTTTGATAAAAGTCAGCCTATTCCACCACCTTGGGTTGAACAAGCACCAAATCTTGAGTTAAAGCCACGATAACCTCATCCAAGGAAGATACTTTCATACCTCAAGCTTTTTTGATGCAAACTCAAACTTTCTTAAAGGGTGAAGGACCACCACAACCAAAGTCAAGATATTAACTCTAAAGAAGCGCTTCTTGGGAGGCAACCCAAGCTTTGGGACCTCTTATTTTTCATTTTTTTGTAATTTTTTATTTTATTTATATTTCTACATTAATCTCTATTTATTTTTTAATAAAAAAATCCTAGTACAAGTGACAATGAGGAAGATGATGATAAGGAAAAAGAGAAAGATTAAAGTTTCTCAAGATTCATCTAACTACTAGGGAAGTGTCATTTTACCTTTGCTTTATTCTTTCCAACATTGACGACAATTTGTAGCTTAAGTTTGGGTGGGGGGGGGG
>NW_018397276.1:2775747-2775893 GCF_002168275.2 Theobroma umbraticum
TGAATATATTTTTTTGGTGGTTAATATTTTGTGGAAGCTTTAGACTTAATTTTGATTATTTGCATGCTTTTAGGATTAGTTTATCATTTATATTTTGAAGCTTGCTTAACACTTTAGGAATTTAGAGAAGAATTGTGTCAAATTTT
>NW_018397276.1:2775903-2776024 GCF_002168275.2 Theobroma umbraticum
TCCTTATCTAATGATGATAATTAGTTGTCTTGAATCTTGAACTTTCGGTGAATAAGGTTTTTGTTTAGATTCATGCTAAATTCTTTTGTTTAGTATCATTGTTAGGATGTGATTTTCACAA
>NW_018397276.1:2776047-2791968 GCF_002168275.2 Theobroma umbraticum
TTGAAGTATTGTGAATATTTAGAGAAAGCTTATGTTGATATAAAATTTAGATTACGTATAGAGAAAGTAATACTTTATTAGGGAAATGATTTAGGCTAGCTTTGGATTGTTTGAGCCTTTCATGCTAACATTGATATATTTTTATCCATAGTATACCTCATTGAGCCTAGTTTCCCTTTTCTTTGTTTAACCACATAATAATGAGCCTAGCTTTAAAATTAAATTTCCAATTTTGGAACCCTTACTCCTAAGCATGTATATTGTTTTAAGAAATATATATAGAGCTAAATGCAATTGGTAGAAAAGTGATGCTGATTTGAAAAAGTTCAAAACATTAAAAAATAACCCCACTACTTATGATTCGAAGAAAATAAGTTTGATGGTGTAAAATTGTGAAATTATGAAAAAATAAAAGAAAAATGAAGTATAATACAGTGTTGAATAAAAGAAAAGTTCAAATAAGGAAGAAAGGGTGTATGTGGAGAAGGAAAAATAAAGATCTATATATAGGTCCTAGAATAATTATGTGCTTAGGGCAATTTGAGCCATATTATTGTCCTTTATCCTACCTTGACCCTAGCCATACATTACAAGCTTAATAAAGACCTCTTGATCCCTGATTTAGCATCACTCTACATTAGTGGAGAGAGGGAGAGAGAGATGAAAAGCAAACTTACGGAGTTCTAGAGCTAATTTGAAATTTTGCATTGGCTTAAACTAATCCAAATGTCATGATATTCTCTGTAAAAAATTTCACAAACACATGAAACACTAGATTTAGAGCTACGATTTAGCCACAAAAATCAATGAGAAAAGTCTTATTAGAACTGAGAAGAAATTGAAGGATTCAGAAGAAATTGAAGCACTTCAACTATTTACCATTGTTTGGGGCAATTGTGAGGAGTAGACCCAAGCAATTGGTTTTTTTTGCGTCAGTTGCAATTTGATAGCTTAAACTTTTTTAATCATCAACATGAACTTGGTATTCTCAACATGGCAAAGATTTGAATTATCTTTAATCGCAAGAAATTTTTTTTTTTGGGTTGACTGAACTTGACGAAGAGACCAAATTGCGTATGTACCTCCTAATATGAAGTTGTTATATAAGTTTTTATCCATGCAAGTGCACGTATCAAACAGATAAGATAATGGTATATAGAGTATCGATCTCACGAAGAATTTATCTAAAATTTTCACTAAGTGCTAAAATTAGCACAATTCAGTCTTATCCAAACAAACCCATCAAGTAACTAAATAAATTATAAACTAACTATATCTAATTAACAAGAATATAAACAAAAAAAATCAAAATAGTAATAAAATTGGATAAATATAAACTCAAACAAGCCTAGGATTACAATATCCCCTACAATTCATCTAAATTTTACCTTTCTCTCTTTACTTATTTCAACGGTTTGAATTGCTAACCTAAATTCTTAATTATTTATAAGCCTCTTTCGGAACTCTTGTAAAAATATCTTTTTTAATCAAAACACTATATCTCTATGCGCATTAAAATTAAAACAAACTCATTAAGTTTAGGCTTTAATACTAGCTACAGACGACATATAGGTATATCTCTATCCTATACACAAATCAATTTATTCATCCAAGAAAATAAATATGATCATATGCTATTCAAACCTTGGCCAACACTAAACTCCCTTTCTCAAGTTATGTTTAGGTTTTCAAATCAATTTAATTGGTGATCAAGCAATGAAATTCATTAAGAACAAATAGGAATAAACAATTCAATTTCATTGAAAATCAGCAAGAAAAGAGATTAAAAATTTAAACTACATGTAACTTCAATCGCAATCTAGGAGAAAAGAAATTAGCTACTCATAATTGCAATAGTAAATAAAAACATATGAAGTTTAGCCATTAAGAGTTACAAGAATAATAAAAGCTAAGGAAAAATAACAAAAAACATATATTGGCTGCTTTAACCTTTAATCTTTAATCTTCAATCTTCAACCTCAACTCCTAACTTAGGATTGTCTTCTTACGAGTAACTCATCCTTAAGTTCTGTTTAAATACCACTAAATTAACCTAATATCCCTAATTTTACCTACTTGGCTCTTCATATAAGCTTTAAATAATTATAGAACCCATAAAACCTTAATCAGCCCGTAACTTTTTCTTTGCCTCACTAATTCTTCATATTTTCCCTCTCAATGCTATAAAACTGCCCCTCGATGTTGTGACGCTGGCCTAGCTTTCAAGTCCTCTCTTGTTAACTATTGCACTTCATGAACTGGCAATGTGATTTTCTCTGTCTTTAAGGTCGAAATTGGGCAAAGTGATCTGCATGAAAGTTGTAACTCTGCTTCTTACATTTCCAATAGTCTGAGGTAGTGTTTGGTACGAGAAAAGTAGGAGCGCATTCCTTGCAATGTGTCCAAGTAAATTACAATACAGTGTTTGTTTTGCAACAAACTGCTGTAATGTCATATTGCAGCGTGATCACATTACAACCAATGGATGTAATGTGATTGCTGTCCAAAACTAGTACAATCAAATTGCATTGCACTCTGCAATGTTCTTAAAAATGTTTTTCCCTTTCAACGTTGTTACTTTGTTAAAAACATTTTGCAATTCTATAATTTGCTTTTTTCATATAGATTTTGAGGATGTTTTTTTATAATTCTCAATATTCATGGCCACTATCAATAAACTTTATATTGTCTTTGAAAGGAAAAAAGCAAAATAAAATATATAATATAAAAAATTATATTAATAACTGAAAATAAAATATATAAGATTGCAATAAAATTAAAAATAAAATATATGATATTACAAATATATATATAAGAGATGATATTATATAAAAGTTAATAATAAAAAAAAAACACAAATATATTACATTTGTATTTTAATAAATAGGGGTAATTTTGAAAATTGATATTACATTCCCAGCAAAGTACTTGTAAACCAAACATTACAATGTTATTGTCCCTACATTTTATTCATTACTTTGCTTATATATGAAATATTGTAATGCTGTCTTCCCTATAATCACACTGCTTGCAATTACATTATCTGTAAGCACATTATATTGTAAAGTTCCAAACACCACCTAAGAGTCATGTCATTTGGACATCTAGAGTGGAAGTTATACTCAAAATACTCTGCAACATGTATGAATAGAGCCTTAGTCCTTTAATCACCTTTCTTCACCAATTTGAAGCCTTATTCCTTAAAATTTTACAAAACCATAAAAACTAATAAATAATAATTAAAATAAAATAAATAAAAATAAAAATAATATAATATAAAATAACTTAATAAAAGTAAACTAATTAGAAAACAACTAAATTCTAACCTAAACTCATCACCTTAGCTAACTTGTAAGAACAAATGACACAAAACTTAAGATAAAATAGAATAATCACACCCCCAAACTTAAGATTTTACTAATCCTCAACCAAAAGAGAAAAAGATAAAGAAAACAAAGGAAATTAATAAAAAGACTCTGCAAGAGATAAAAATTTACCAACTCATGATTTCTCAATTTGTTTTCAAAAATTATCCCATAATTCCGACTTAAGGTAAAATATCAATAATCTTCAAACTCATGTATCAATACAAGTTAAAGCTCACTTTCAAATGGACTTCTTCTATGTATGTGAATAATTATTCTTATAAAGAATATTATACAATTCAAATTAGTTTATGCCAATTCTAAGAACAAATTAGTACTAGGATCCCATAAGTTTGCTTTTAATCTTTCTTTCTCTATTAATATAGACTAACACTTATTCAAAGGTCAATAAGTATTTATTAAGCTTGTAACACAAAGTTAGGGTCAAGGTATGATAAAGGAAACTACTTTATCTAAAATTCACCTTAAGCACTTAATCAATCGAGAAGTACTTAAGAGCTCAATTCTTTTTTTGACATAGCACTCGTCAAACCTATGATAAACTATCTTTTGTACAACACACTTCATTTCTTTTTTTTTTCTCTCTACACCCCCAAACTTATTATTGACAATTATGAACAAGGGGTAGATTTTGAATACTAATCACATTTTTTTATCATTGCACCCTTCTCCTTTAATTTAACTATAACCCCAAAATGCTTCCTAGAAAGATCAAAATACTTAAGGGTGAAAGTTTCAAAATAAAAAATACATAAAAAGGCTAATGCCAATATAAATATTAGTTCATCGAAGAAAAGGAAGATTAGGCTTAAAAAAGTTATTAGGGATAAATAGTAACAAGGTAGGCTCAAAAAGGATTAAATGATCCAATGATGGCCTAAATCATTCCCTATCCTAAGTGTTATCTAAAATTTCACCTCGTGAGAGTATCAAACAAATTCTAAAATTCTTGACTTCAACATAGGTTTTATCAGCATAAACTTTTTTCTAAATTACATAACAATTTTATGAAAAAGATATTGTATGCAAATTATTGGAAGCCTTATCCTACAATGAAGCTAACACAAGAATATCAACACAAACTTATATCATATCCATATTTTTTTCAAAAGCTACAATAATAAAATGATCAAAATATTATCCTAGGATAGGGAAAATCATAAAGAAGGTTTCAAAATAACTCAATCAAATTTTTTATTTTTTTTTATTTTTATATTTTTGTAGGAATGAAAAATAATAGAATTATTAAAATTAAAGCTAACAAAATATGGAAAACAGAAAAAAATATTAAAAGAAAATAGAATAAAGACAAGAAAATCTTAAAAATAAAGTCACCCACTAAACAAGATCTAAAAACACCATCGAAACATGAACTGAAGCATTGTCCCCAATGTTTAATAAAAAGAAAGAGAAGGTAAAAAAAAACTTCTCTAATTCTTGCAGAAGTAGAAGAGAGACCTCGTTATTATGGTCATCAATTTAATCAACATTGTTGGGATAATCTGGTGAAAGAGGTTTAAATAGAGGGATTAGGGCTTGATTTTTTTTAATTTCTTTAATGGGGTCGCTAAATAGGCATACCCCATTTATCGCAACACCTAGCCACTCCCTAGTCTACGTAGCAGTGTCACGCATATTCTTAATAGCCAACTTGCAATCATTGCAGAGTCACCGCGCTCTTCCTTTGTGCCACGATATCATGTTCTTCGCCTTGAAACCACAAGCCTGGATTGCTGCTGCACCACAGCATGAACGGTTCTGTTCTGTGGTGTGAAGATGTTGTTTTTGATTTGGTGTCCCTATTATGCATAGTGCCAAGCCACCTCTCTTGTGTTGTGGCGTCATTTTCATTTTCTATCAACCCTACACTAAGCCATAAAATACTTGATTAATTAAAGTTGATTGATAACAATACGAACCTAATTGACTATGAACAAGAAAATAAAATAAATGAACATGAAAACATCCTACAACTATTTAACACACTAAGAATAATTGTAAAACTTGGGTTGCCTTTCAAGAGGCGCTTCTTTATAGTCATTAGTTCGACCAATACTCCTTTTTCTCAACTAATTTGTAAGGCTCGAGGATTTGTTTATTAACCTTGATGGCTCTGGTAAGTGCATTTTTAATTTCAATAAGATCATAAGGATGAACTTTTACTACCTTGAAGGTTTTCCACCAATATACTTTAAGATCCAATGGCAAAAGAAGGAGTTGTGAATTAGAAATTACTATCCCTTGCCCAACCAGAAAATCAAGATGGCTAGAAAGTGGTAGTTTTGACTCTAGAATTGATGCTTGGTGCATTGATTGTGGTGAAATAAACTTACCTTTACCTTTATGAATTACATTCTCATTATAACAACTATTTATAAAGGAATGAACTTTAGTTGTATTGAAAATGTCAAACTTAACTTCCTTTTCTCTAACTTTGAAAGTTATTTTTCCATTCTTCAAATCAATAATTGCTCCAACTGTAGCCAAGAATGGTGTTCCCAAAATAAGAGGAATTTTGACATCCTTTTTCATCTCAAGCACAAAATAGTCCACTAGAATGTACAACTTCCCAACTTTAATCAACACATTCTCTATAATTCCAATAGGGTGTTTGATTGATCTGTCTGCTAATTGCAAGTTAATTGTTGTAGGTTGTATCTCTTCAAGTCCAAGTTTCCTAGCAATAGACAAAAGCATAAGTGAGACACCAACACCTAAATCACTCAAAGCTTTAGAGAATTAAAAGTTACCGATAGTACAAGGGATAAAACTCCTTAGATCCTTAAGCTTTAGTGGAAGCTAATTATGAATTATGGCAATGCACTCTTTAGTAAGTGCAATTGTTTTAAACTCACCTAATTTCCTCTTTTTGGTAAAGATGTCCATCAAAAACTTCACATAGCTTGAAATATTTTTCAAAGCTTCAGCAAAAGGAATATTAATGTCCAACCTTATAAATATATCAAGAAATCTTTGAAACTATTTGTCAAGCTTTTACTTTTGAAAATAATGAGGAAAGGTGGTTGAGGTGTTGGAACAAGTTTTAATTATGATTTTTTCTTCAAATTTCTTAGCAGATTTTTCAATCACAACTTCATTTTCAGCATCTTTTTCAATAAGCTTGATCAAATTTACAAATTTAAAATCACTACCACTTGCCTTTTTTACATGGTGGAGAGTAATTGGATTGCAATGCTCTTTACCTTATCATATTGAATCGGCTTCAGTGTTGGTTGGTAATGTACCTTGAGTTCTATTGTTGATGGCATTGGCTAATGGGCCTAGTTGTGTCTCAAGATTTCGAATTCATATCGCCTGACTTGGAATGATGGCATCATTCGTTTCCATGTATGCATTATTCTTTATCATGTATGCATTATTTTTGGCCATGTATTCTTGACTCTATGTCATAAATTGCATGAACATCTCTTCCATTGTTGGCTTTTGTTTCAAGGACTAGTGGTTTTGCTTGTTGTGGAAAGCCAAGAGGGATGTTTGGCCTTAGATTTGAAGGTTATTATTCCATGAAAAGATGGGATGATTCCTCCAACCAGGATTGTAGGTGTTGGAATATGGATTATTTTATTTCCTATTGACGTTCCCAAGAAACTATACTAATTTAGGATTAGATGGACATTGATCACTTAAATGGTTATCTCCACACCAATCATAAGTTATAAAGGAGTTTTGGATGACATTAACTCCCATTGCATCAAATTTTTTGGTCAACACAGCTACTTATGCAGTCAAGGCATTAAGTACATCAACTTCACATACAATAGTAATTTTTCTAGAACCAAATCGTTTGAAAGCCGTAGGTAATTATTAGAAGCTATATTTTCCAACAAGTTATAAGCTTTAGCAAGATTCTCACCTATTAATCCCCCACCAGCAACAACATAATTGTAGATCCAATTGAACTTACCAACCCATTATAGAATGTCTAAACTTGTAGCCATTGAGGAAGGCCATGATGTGGACATTTGATTAAACTTACCACTCAATGCGATGGTGTTATCCTAGCTTTAGGCCTTCCCCTACTGAGTGTTGCACTCTACCAAATTCCAATGTGATGTTTACCATCTTCAAGGTAGAACTACACAAAGTGATCTTCATGAAATTTGTAGCTCTCTCTATTAACTATCCAACGGTCCAAGAATCATGTTATTTGGACATATGTAGTGGATGTTATGCTCAAAATACTGCACCATGCATGAATAGAGCCTTGGTCCTTTAATCACCTTTCTTCACCAATTGGAAGCATTATTCCTTAAAATCCTAGAAAACCATAAAACTAATAGATAATGACAAAACTAAAATAAATAAACATAAAAATACCATAAAATTAAATAACTTAATAAAAGTGAACAAATTAGAGAAATATCAAAATTTGGACCTAAGCTCGTGAACTTAGCTAACTTTTAAGAACAAAATGAGACAAAATAATTATATAAAACAGAATTGTCAGAAGGATTAAGTGATAGCATAGTTCTTTTTTTTTTTTTGATGTCTTAAGTTTTGCCTAACTCAACACCTTATTGATTTTCAACTTAATAGTTCTTTTTTTTTTGGGGACCTAACTTTAATGTTAAGGATTTCTAACTTAATGTGCTTTCTTTTAATGGTAGTTTAAGCTCTTATCAATGAGCAATTAATAGTCATGCATACTAGTGCTTCAAGAATTTGCCATTGATTTGGCTGAACATCTTCAATTATCAACATCCAGTTTTTGGTTTCGACATCGCAAAGATTTGAATTATCTTTAACCGAAAAGACTTTTTCTTCTATTTTTTTTAGGGTTGACTGAACTTGGCAATGAGACTAAGTTGCATATGTAATATGAAGGATCAAGTAATAATGTAGTTCATCTTCTTCTTTTTTTAACTCCCTAACTTTTGCCTAAGTCATCCTTTTAAGGATTTTCAACTTAACTTGCTTTTTTTGGGCCTCAACTTTTTTATAAGCTATCTTGTTAAGTATTTTCGACTTAGCAAGCTTTTTTTTTTCAAGGATAGCTCAGATTCTTATTGAGGAGCAACTGATCTTCAAGTGTAGCAACACTTCAAAAATTTGACACTGATTGGGTCGATTGTGAGGGGTAAACCCTAGCAATAAGTCTTCTTTGCTTCACTTGCAGTTTGATAGTTTAAGCTTCTTAAATTATAGATGTAAACTTGGTGGATTCAACATTGCAAAGTTTGAATTATCTTTAATAGAAGAGACCTTTTTTTTAGAATGACTAAACTTGGCAATGAGACCAAGTTGCCAACGTACCTCCTTATATGAATGATTGAGTCATAATGTAATTCATCTTTTCGTTACACGCTAATTTTGGCCAAAGTCATCTTTTTAAGGTTTTTCAACTTAATAAACATTTTTTTTAGTCCTTACTTTTGCCCAAGCCGTCTTTTTAAAGATTTTTTTACTTAATGGGCTTTTCCTAAAAGCTATTTTAGGCTTTTATTGAAGAGCAACCGATATTCAAGCATAGTAATACTTCAAGAATTTGTAAATTAATTAGGCTGATTGTGACGAGTAAACTCTAGCAATAAGTTTTGTTTGCTTCACTTGTAATTTCATAGTTTGAACTTCTTCATTTATTGACATCAACTTGGCAATTTCATAATCATATGTCGAGTAGTTAATTAAATCCTGAAAACAAATTCACTAATAAATTTTAGATTATTGTTATTTTCATTTTATTAGTTTTAATTTTAATAAGTTATATTTAATTATTTGGATAGTATTAAGGTGTGTTAATTTTAGTAGTTACCGGAAGGAATTAAAATAATTCTCTATGGGATCGATATTCTACTTCATCACTATATTACTTGTATGTGAAACGTGCACTTGCATGAGAAATCAACAAGAAATTTTTTGCGCCATTGCCAGGGAATTGGTTTTTCATCTTTCTTGTTAATATTAATACCAAGCATTTTTAATCTTACTTCAAACTTTTTCTTTAATTTTCATGTACTTTTGGTTTAGGTGATTAATTGTTATAGTTATCAGTGGCCTTCTAAACAATTTGAGCCTAAGAGGGTTGCGAGTAATTATGAATTGGATGCAATCAATGCATTAACCGTCCAAGTGGATGCTTTGTCTTAAAAAATTGACACTTGGGGTGTTAATGTTATTTAGAGTCATTTTGTGACATGTGAACTTTGTGGAAATGGGATTCAAGTGATTATTGTCTGACCTATTATGAATCAATGCGATTTGATGGAAACTTCAATGGGCTTCATACTCCAACAGTTACAAGTTATGGTGGAATTACCCAAATTTTTGATAGTGTAATGATCAAGGTCATACATATTCATCACAACCTGTTTTCCATCATGATTTTCAGTCACAAGTTAGAGCCCTTATACCTAAGAAAAAGCCAACCATGGAAAAGATGTTCATGCAATTTATGACAAAGACTAATGCCTTCATAACAAAGAATGATGCAATCATGACAAATACAAATGTAGTCATTCTAAGTCAAGAAGCTTTAATGAGAAATATTGAGACACACGTAACTCAATTTAGTAATGACATCAATAAAAAAAATTCTTGTTCAAGTGACAATGAGGAAGATGATGATAAGGAAAAGGAGGAGGATTAAAGCTTTTCCAGTTTCATCGAGCTACCGGGGGAGCGTCGTTTTACGTTTCCTTTATTCTTTCTAACATTAAAGATAATGTGTAGTTTATGTTTGGGGGAAGTGAATTTATTTTTGTGGCAGTGAATAATCTATGGAAGCTTTAGACTTAATTTTAAGTATTTTTATACTTTTAGGATTAGTTTATCATTTATTTTTTTATGCTTGCTTGATACTTTAGGAATCTAGAGAAGAGTTGTGCCAAATTTTTTGATGATTTTCCTTATTTAATTATGATGATTAGTTGTCTTGAAACTTTAGCTTTAGGTGAATAAGGTTTTTGTTTGGATTCATGCTAAATTCTTTTGTTTAGTATCATTGTTAGGATGTGATTTTCACAATTTTGAGCACTTTATCTTTTTCTTTGAAGTATTACGAATATTTAGAGAAAGCTTATATTGATATAAAATTTAGATTATGTTATTAATTCTAGAATTTGCTTAATTCTCTCACTAGGCGAAATTTTAGGCAATACTTAGTTAGGGAAATGATTTAGCCTATCTTCAGGCTGTTTGAGCATTTCATGCTAACATTGATATATTTTTATCCCTAGTATACCCCTTTGAGCCTAATTTCCCTTTTGTTTGTTTAACCACATAATAATGAGCCTAGCTGTAAAATTAAATTTTCAATTTTGCAACCCTCGCTCCTAAGCATGTATACTATTTTTGAAAATATATATTGAGCTAAATGCATTTGGTAGAAAGGTGATGCTGATGTGAAAAAGTTCAAAATATTAAAAAATCACCCCACTACTTATAATACAAAGAAAATAAGTTTAAGGGTAACTTGTGAAATTGCGAAAAAAAAATACAAGAAGTAGAATAAAGGGTTGAATAAAAGAAAAGTTGAAATAGGGAAGAGAGGATGTATATGGAGAAGCAAAAATAAAGATCTATATATATGTCCTAGAATAACTATGTGCTTAGGGCAATTTGAGCCACATTATTATCCTTTATCCTACCTTGACCCTAGCCATACATTACAACCTTAATAAAGACTTATTGATCCCTGATTTAGTATTAGTCTACATCAGTGGAGAGAGAGATGAAAAGCAAACTTATAGAGTTGTAGTGCTAATTTCAAATTTTGCTTTGGCTTAAACTAATCCAAATGTCATGATATTCTTTGTAAAAAATTTCACAAACACGCGGAAATCTCTTTGGCAATGTGCATGCATTGTAATTGAAACTTAAATTTGAATGATGCATATATTTTTCTCAAAGCTAGAGGTTGATAGACGTACTTTTGAGGAAATTATGAGAGATCATTTAGTTGGTGCACTTTATCTCCCGCAGTTGCTTTTGTTTATTTTGTTTTCACCATTTAAATTCTTTTTCGTAAGTTCATTTCTTTCCTATGTTTTGCTTGAGGACTCACAAATATTAAGTTTGGAAGTGTGATAACTCTATAATATAGAGTTATTTGGTCTTAATTTTGATAGTACATTGACTTAGTTCTTGTAATAATGCATAGAAAATAGTTTGTTTTATTTAATTATTTTAAGTTAGTTAAGTAGGTGAGTCAATCCAATTTTAGTTAATCTTGTGTTTAAACAGATGGTTATGTGCCTAAGATAAGTTGTTATTGATCTATTTAAGTCTTAGTAGGTCTTTATTAAAGAAGAATTTTTAATGGAAAAAGGAGAGAAATATTAAGACGTAGACTTTCACTATACATATCTTGGTATTTTGACCATAACTCTCTCTAGAAAACTTCAAATGAGATAGTTTGAACTTCTTAAACTTTCGACATCAACTTGGTAGATTCAACATGGGAAAGTTTGAATTATCTTTAATGGAAGGGACCTTTGTTTTTTAGATTGACTGATCCTGGCAATGAGACCAAGTTGCCTACATACCTTCTTATATGATTGATTAAGTCATAATGTAAGTCATCTTTTTGTTACGCCCTAATTTTGGCCTAAGTCACCATTTTAAGGATTTTCAACTTAACGGACTTTTTTTTTATATCCTAACTTTTGCCTAGGCCATCTTTTTAATGATTTTTTTACTTAATGGGCTTTTTTGAAAAGCTATTTTAGCCTCTTATTGAAGAGCAACTGTTATTCAAGCATAGTAACGCTTCAAGAATTTGTAAATTAATTAGGCTTATTGTGAGGAGTAAACCCTAGCAATAAGTTTTGTTTGCTTCACTTGTGATTTGATAGTTTGAACTTCTTCAATTATTGATGTCCACTTGGCAATTTTAACATTGCAAAGATTTGAATTACCTTTAATCAAAGAGGCTTTTTGTTTTTTGGATTGACTGAACTTGGTGATAAGATCAAGTAGAAATAAGTTTTCTTTGCTTCAATTGCAATTTGATAGTTTAAACTTCATCAATTATCATTGTCCACTTGCCAATTTCAACATCACAAATATTTGAATTATCTTTAATCAAAGAGGCTTTTTCATCTTTTTTCTTTGGGCTGACTGAACTTGGCAATGAGACCAAGCTGCCTATGTACCTTCTAATATGAAGGATCAAGTCATAACATAGTTCTTGTCTTCCCTTTTTTTTTTTCACATTCTAACTTTTGGTTAAGTCGTCATTTTAAGGATTCTCAACTTAATAGTCTTTCTTTTTTCGCAGGACCTAATTCTTGCCTAACCCATCCAATTAAGGATTTTTGGTTTGGCAGGTTCTTTTTTATTGGCAGTTTAAGCTTTTACTGAGGATGAACTAATATTGAAGCACTGGAACACTTCAAGAATTTGCCATTGATTGGGCCAAATGTGAGGAGTAGACTTGAGCAATAAGTATTCTTTCCTTCACTTGCAATTGATAGTTTGAACTTCCTCAATTATTGACGTCAACTTGGCAATTTAAAAATGGTAAAGATTTGAACTATCTTTAATCAAAAAGACTTTTTGCATTTTGGATTGACTAAACTTGGTAATGAGATCAAGCTACCAACGTACGTGCCCTGTACCATAAAGGATCAAGTCATAATGTAGGATTGAATTTTGCTTGAAAATACCTTGGGCTTGCTATTTGGTATAGTAGAGATGAATGGCTTGGACATCATGAGCTTATTCCTATGTTGATATGTTGCAAGAATATGAGAGGTAGAGTAAATAATGGAAAGAAAAAGGGGAGAAAGAGTAAAAGCACGAAACACCATAGAATAGCAGAGGGGAGAACCCAGCCAACCCTCATGCGAACTCCCCTCAAAACACTAAAATATGAATATTTTTATTAAGTTGGGGTGACCTGCCATGCAAGCGCACCTGTCATGGCAAAGGTTGGGGATGACAAAGATAGATGAAGACTTAGCCCCCTTCCATGAATAAATTACTAGGATTGACATCTTACACATCCTTTGAAAAATCTTGACCCATCAAAAATAAAAATACCAAAAGATAATTTGTACAAGAAAGTTGATTGAAAAAGATAGAGAAAAATTAAATCTAATGGAACTCTAAAATCCACAGCAACCGGCATAAAACAAGAAGTGAAAAAGAAAAATTGAGTGAGATTATATTTGGAAGAAAAGAGAGGAAAATTGGAAGAAGAAAAAGAGTTTAGTTACCATTGAGGAGAAAGCTGAGGAAAATTTGAACAGAGTTAAGAAACTTCCAATGCTTTATCCTTCCAAAAGATTATTTCTAGAAGATAAAAGAAATAGGGATTTCAAGTAAAGACTAAAACAAATAAATTAAAGAAAAAAAGATTACAGCTTCAAATAATATTTCTTAATATATTTCCAAGATAAAGCAATACCAAATTACCAAGAAACATATGGCATTGTCAAGAAATTTGACAAAACATTTGCAAATCTTGACTGACCCTAACGTAACCACTAGAAGAAATTTGATTGGAAAAGCATATCAACATTCCATGTGAAATGGAACTATGAAACAAAACAACAACAGTAAAACTTTAATATGTACTATTTATAGTGTTGTGAAATGGGTTGTGTTGTGGCGGTGGATCTGCCAAGTATCAAGATTACATTGGGCTTGGGAAAAATGGGGGCGTAGAAGCTGTCTGCCCTAGTTGCTTTGGTCCAATTAATTCTTTATTCTATTTATATTTATTTTTAAAGTATTAATTAATGAAATATTTAAACTTACCAAACTTTAAACCTCATGGCTTTCATAACTAATTATAATAATATTTAAAGAATATTATCCAAAATAAATCTATTAATGTAGTGATTTCAAATGCCAACGATTTACCAACAAAAACATCTAGTTCATTGCAAGTGTCATTTCTGTCCACATCCTATCGAATTTATAAACTACCCCATCCATAAGGCTAGGTAATATGAATTATTTAGGAGATATGAATTATTCCTCATAAGGCTAATCAAGATTATTTCTAATAATCTTAGATATATATATACATGGAGTTTACAAATATATATTTTTTTGAAATGTACAATCTTTCATGTGTCTTTGTCAAATACAGTATTTAGCTAAACTCAACATGTAGGCTCTTACTGAAGAGAAACTGATATTCAGTAACTGTAATGGTTTAAGAATTCGCCATTGATTAGGCCAATTTTGAGGAGTGGACTCAAAGAAGAAGTCATCTTTAATTCCCTTGCAATTTGAGCTTCCTTTCGCCAGCCCTGCAGCCTTGTTCTCCAAGTGCTGCAGCGGGGTCTGTCAACTTTGAATGTGATTTTCACCATGATCAACTGAAAACTGAGAAAAGTAGTAACCATTATAGTCCTGTCTCTTAGCTTTCCAATGGCTTAAAAATCATGTCAATTGGACTTTCAGAGTGAAAGTTATGCTCCAAATACTTCATCATGTTCAGTCCATGAGTACTGCTGTAATGCTCCGATTTAAACAAATAATTTGACCATGATCCGATTGGAATTGGATGAATTGATAAACATAAACATTGTAGCTCTTCTTCTTAAAATTCTAGTGGTCTGAGAATCACTTCATTTAGACTTCTGTAAAGAGAGATACGGTAAAAATAACAAAAAATATGTGAAGAAAGCTATCGCCATACTTGTACTAATTTTCATCAAATGAGCCTTTTCCATGAAATTTCCTACAAACACAATAGGAGCAATTAGCAATAACTACTTTTAAAGTAATTTAAAATAAAATAACAAAATAATATAAAATTTAACTGAAATAACTTAAATAAATCACGTAACAAGCAATCAAAATTAAAGTAGAAAGACACCTAAAATGGTAAAATCTGAACCTCAAATCTTAAAGATATAGCTACTTAAGCCCTCAAAATGTGTCAAAATAACTCAATATATTAGAGTTATCAATAGTAAATTGGCTTAGTTCTTATAGTAATGCATAGAAATTAGTAGGTTTTATTTAATTATTTTAATTTAGTTAATTAGTTGTGTCAATCTAATCTTAGTTAATTTTGTATTTAAATTGATTGTTATATGCCTAAGATAAGTTGTTATTAGTCTATTTGTGCTTTTGTAGGTGTTTATTGAAGGAGTTTTAATGGAAGAAGAAGAAATTTTGAGAAGCGGACTTCCACTGTACATGTCTCAATATTTTGATATAACTCTCTCTATATCACTTCAAATGAGATGATTCTTGGACCTTTGGAAAGCTAAGAGAAAAATCTACAAATTGATGTTTACCACATCATCATTACAGCCAACAAATGGTTAAAAATCTTCTCAAAGTTGAAGGCCTATAGCATGCCTAGAGCAATCACCATTTTTGCTAATTAAATAGTCTATGCTGCAGCCATGGCGGAGGTAGGTTGTGGCTTAGGTAGGCTGATGAGGAATCCTAGTTAGAATCAACTTCTTTCTTCACCCAACTTGGCTTAACATCAAAACCCTATAAAAACAACTTTTTCAAGGACTTTTGGAGACACGAAGCACTAGATTTAGAGCTAAGATTTAGTGACAAAAATCATTGAGAAAAGTCTCATTGGAGATGAGAAGAA
>NW_018397276.1:2791978-2792497 GCF_002168275.2 Theobroma umbraticum
TCAAGAAGATTTGGAGATTAAGATTGTAATTCTTGGAGTTTCTTTATTCTTTTTGTTATTTTTTATTTTTCTTGATTTGGTTACAATGTTTAAACTTTATTTAATGATGGTGTGTGATATTATGGGGAACTAATTTAGTTATCTAAGATTATGATTAAACTCAATGCCTAGTCTAAATTATTTGTCAATTTTGATTATGCTTGATAGTTTTAGGTTGTTTATTCTATTCTGTTCTTAATGTTTCAAATTGCTTGATCACGAATTAGATTGATCTGGAAACCTAAGTTAATTCTTGATGAAGGAGATTTAAAGTAGACCTTGAATAGACTAATGAATGATGGAATGCACTTCGTTAATTAGGCAGTTTGATTTTCATATAGGGTAGAGATACACCTATAAGCTATATGTAGCCAAGATTAGAGCATAAACTTAATGAATCTTTCATTACTGTAATTTGCAGAGACATATAGTAAGTTAATTGGAAAAGATAGTTTTATGAGAAACTCGACAGAGACTTGT
>NW_018397276.1:2792507-2792662 GCF_002168275.2 Theobroma umbraticum
GGACTCTAGGTTAGCAACTTAATCCATTGAAGTAAGTTAAGATAGAGAGAGAGACAATATTTAGATGAAATATTAAGGGATATCATAATCTTAGGTTGGGTTGTTAATTAAATCCAAAAAACAAATTCATTGATGAATTTTAGATTAGTTTTATT
>NW_018397276.1:2792672-2792905 GCF_002168275.2 Theobroma umbraticum
AGTTTTAATTTTAATAAGTTAAACCTAATTCTTTAGATAAGATCAAGGTGCGTTATTTTTAGTAGTTAATAGTAGGAATTAAAATAATTCTTTCTGGGAATGATATTCTATTTCATCACTATATTACTTGATTGCAATACGTCCACTTGCGTGAGAAATCAACAAGTTTTTGGCGCCATTGCCGGGGAATTGATTTTTAATTCGTTCTTGTTAATATTAATACCAAGCATTCT
>NW_018397276.1:2792915-2793294 GCF_002168275.2 Theobroma umbraticum
TCAAACTTTTTCTTTAATTTTCAAGTACTTGTGGTTTAGTTGATTAATTGTTATAGTTATCAGTGTCCTTCTAAACAATTTGAGCCTATAAGGGTTATGAGTAAATATGAATTAGATGCAATCAATGCATTAACTACCAAAGTAGATGCTTTGTCTCAAAAAATTGACACTTGGGGTGTTAATGTTTTTTAGAGTCGTTTTTGTGACATTGAGAACATGTTGTGGAGAATGGGGTATTTGCAAAGTTATGTTGTCTAGCCTATTATGAATCAATGCAAATTGATGGACTCTTCAATAGGCTTCATACTCCAACAATTACAACTTAAGGTGGAATCACCCAAATTTTTCATGGACTAATGATCAAGGTCCTACATATTCA
>NW_018397276.1:2793304-2793491 GCF_002168275.2 Theobroma umbraticum
TTTTCCACCATGATTTTCAATCACAAGTTAAAGCCCCTATACCCAAGAAAAACCAACCATGGAAAAGATGTTCATGCAATTCATGACAATGATTGATGCCTTCATAACAAAGAATGATGCGTTCATGGCAAATACGGGTGCATTCATTCAAAGTCAAGAAGCTTTAATGAGAAATATTGAGACACAT
>NW_018397276.1:2793501-2797026 GCF_002168275.2 Theobroma umbraticum
TTAGTAATGACATCAACAATAAGCCTAAGGAAATTTTACCAACTAAAATTGAGTCTAATCTTGAAAGAAAAGAATATGGTGAGCACTATAGTAGCCCTAGAGGAATCACAATTTTTTCTAATTAAAGGGTTGATGCCACAACCCTGGTAGAGGTAGGCCACAACTCACATAGTTTGATTACTAAAACCTAGTTAGAATTGACTTCTTTCTTCACCCAACTTAGCCTCAACTTCAAGGTCTTATAAAAATAACTTTTTGGAGGACTTTTCGAGACATGAAACACTAGATTTAGAGCTAAGATTTAGCCACAAAAATCAATAACAAAAGTCTTATTGGAACTAAGAAGAAATTGAAGGATTTAATAAGAAATTGAAGGACTTCAACTATTTACCATTGATTGGGCCAATTGTGAGAAGTAGACCCAAGCAATTGGTTTTCTTTACTTCACTTGCAATTTGATAGCTTAAACTTTTTTAATCATCGACATGACCTTGGTATTGTCAACATTGCAAAGATTTCAATTATCTTTTATCGAAAAGAAATTTTTTGTGGGTTGACTGAACTTGACGATAAGACCATATTGCCTACGTACCACCTAATATGAAGGTGTTATCTAATTTTCTATCCATGCAAGTATACATATCGAATAGATAATATAATGCATGTGAAGTATCGATCTCGCAGAGAATTTATCTAAAATTTTCACTAAGTGCTAAAAATTAACACAATTCAGTCTTCTCCAAGCAAACCCATCAAGTAACGAAATAAATTATAAACTAACTATATCTAATTAACAAGAATATAAGCAAAAAAAATCAAAATAGTAATAAAATTGGATAAATATAAACTCAAACAAGCCTAGGATTACAATATCCGTCACAATTCATCTAAATCTTACCTTTCTGTCTCAACTTAGTCCCATAGGTTGAATTGCTAACCTAAAGTCCTTAACTATTTATAAGAATCTTTTTGGAACTCTTGTAAAAATATCTTTTTTGATCGAAACGCTATATCTCTATGTGTATTAAAATTAAAGTAAACTCATTAAGTTCAGGCTTTAATACTAGCTACATAAAACATATCGGTATATCTCTATCTTATACGCAATTCAATTTATTCATCCAAGTAAATAAATATGAGCATATGCTACTCAAACCTTGGTCTCACTAAACTCCCTTTCTCAAGTTATGTTTAGGTTTCTAAATCAATTTAATTGGTGATCAAGCAATTAAATGCTTTAAGAACAAATTGGAATAAACAATTCAATTCCATTGAAAATAAGCAAGAAAAGAGATTAAAAATTTAAACTACATGTAACTTAAATCGTAATCTCAGAGGAAAGAAATTAGCTGCTCATAATTGCAATAGTAATAAAACATATAAAGTTTAGCCATTAAGAGTTGCGAGAATAAGAAAAGCTAAGGACAAAGAAGAAAAAACATATATTGGCAGCTTTAACCTTTAATCTTCAATCTTTAGCCTCAACTTCTAACTTCTTGAATCTCTCTTAGAATTGTCTTCTTACGATTAACTTCTCCTTAAGTTCTGTCTAAATACCACTAAATTAACCTAATCTCCCCAATTTTACCTACCTAGCTCTTCATATAAGCTTTGAATAATCATAGAACCCATAAAACCTTAATCAGCCTATAGCCTTTTCTTGGAATGACTTTCTTTTGATCGTTACGAGCATCGAGACTTCCAACTAAACTCGTCAAATCTCGAACAAGCCTTAGTTAAGATTTTGGATAATTTAAAATTAACTAACATCACTGAAACTATTGTTTACTTAAACCAAATAAACAAAATATTTAAAACTTAGCATTCTGATACCAAAAACCATATTTAACAACTCCAAAGTAATTTCAACATCACAAGTGGTATTCATTACACAACCTCTAGTTTTATCTAATACAATTCTGATAGACTATTAATCTTTACAAGTTTGACTATTTGACATAACACGACCTCTATGCAGTAGAGCAACTCTGAGTGGAAGTCTAAGAGATGCCATACCCTACATTGCAACTAGTCTCACTGTGCTAAACGATGCACTTGAACCTATTACTTATTTGTAAAAGGAAATAAGGGGGCTAAGTCTCTCAGACTCAATGATCATCAACTCCATGAGTATGGTGTAGATGGGAAACAAGCCAAGGCAGACGTTTTGAATATTAAAAATATAAGAATATATGTAAACAATAGAGCTCAAAAGGAAGATTGTGCTTTATATGTAAAATCAGAATGTTATTGCAAGATAATCATTTAAAACAAATATCAAATCAATGCAAGTAAAGATCTCTACCAGTAAAATCATTTAACAACTTATTTAAAACAAATCGATATAAGTACAAGATTTTCAATCTTTGAATTCATTCAACACTTTACTCAAACCAGTCCATCATAAACACGCATGCTCTCCTAAAATCAAGAGTTATCAAAGCTTACACACAATTTCACAAGTCACCTCATACGCAAGGAGTTAAATCCAACATCATAGTAAAAATGAGGGAGTTACGGAAAGTTTTATAGGTCGACTATGCGAAAGAACATGTATTGAAAACCCAAAGAGATATCACTCTTGAGTAGGTAATAGAAACAAAGAACTAGTGGACTCATTTCCATGTAATAACATCTGGGAGTTCTGCTCCACCAGATTCCTATAGCCATGGCAGTCTCAACAATGCTAGCTGACATCGAAGAAATCAAGCGATCACAACCTCGTATATCAGTTGTGGCCTAGCCATTTATATCAACCCCTGACCTTGCCACACATATATCACAGACCATGGCCCAAGTTGCGTCTAACAGCCCGTCAGTGACCCAAAGGTTCTCTAACTAGAGCTCACTTGTGCACAAGGGTAGCATTATCCCAATGTGGCAGTCAACCTACTCTCGAATCTCTCGGTTTGGTAAAATCATTTAAAAATCAAGTTGGGTTTTCAAAAAGCTTATTTTAAAAACCATCTCTAAAAATAATCACTGGTAACAATGACAAAATCCCTTACAAGACTTTAAAACATAAACCTTTGTGCATGAGGTTAAAATGTCAATCCACATGGTGGATATGTGTTTCAATCATGAATGCACATCAAACAAACTAGAAGGCACATTTTGACCTAAATCATATTAAAAGCTTGTTTCTCGATTTTAAAAACCCTTTACATATATATAGCATACATATATATATTCAAAACCATTTCCAAAATCATGGCATCCACAATTTCCTAGCATTTCTACCAGCTCATGCTTTCCACAAATTTGTATTTAAAGTAAATCAACACATATATATTTGCCTAGTTATAGGAATTTTAAAATAGACACCCCCTACTCACCGTACAATAGTGGGACGCTACGTCGTTATTGATTTAATTACATATCTAACTAATTTCTACTTGCCGGTCTCTTGTTATCTCATTCGTCACACCACGACGGTAACCTTTTCTTACTTATTCCTTTCCTAGCAACCATTCAACCCTAGTACATTTAATTGTATTAATACATGTCAGCATATCAACCAATAAT
>NW_018397276.1:2797036-2797262 GCF_002168275.2 Theobroma umbraticum
GTCTCATAGTTTTTATCAACATTACACACAAGCATTTATCATACAATCCATATACTTCAACCAACCAAAGCTTATATAACACAATGTAGTCAGTTTGCATGCTTACCTCTCGGTTCAAGCTTGAATTTCCAAATATGATTCATAACATCCTCACATCTACGGGCACCATTGCTGCCACAAATATAGACAATCAATACACATCTTATTTTTCCTTTCTACTTATGAT
>NW_018397276.1:2797272-2797417 GCF_002168275.2 Theobroma umbraticum
AAACACTTACCCATTGCTTATTTACCTCCAAAATCATCATGCATTCTAAGATCTACCTACATGCATGCCTCGAGTTCTTTAAATCTTTGTAGATCCTTGTTACCACAAATACAATCCCACATCACAATTGATTTACAAAGCATGC
>NW_018397276.1:2797427-2802736 GCF_002168275.2 Theobroma umbraticum
AAATGACAAATCTTTTTACCTTCCTTGTGTCAGGTTCACTAGGTCGAACCTTCTCTTTATCTTTTCTTCTTTCTCCTCTCTTCCTTTCTTCTTTCTTTCTTTTTGCCTTTGCTTCCTAGCCGAATCTCTCTTTTCTTTCTCAAATTTTTGACTTTCTCAAGACAAAGCCATTTTATTTGCTATTTCTTTGGTGTGGGTAGATATCACAAGGATGAACTTAAAATGGCCTTATGAAAGCTTTCTTTTCCTTTCCTTTTTCTTTCATGGGCAGATTGCCTAAAGCTTGATGACTTTTGACATATTTCTTTTATCTTTTATGGGGTTAAAATCACAAGGCAAAGGCATTTGAAACCTTTCCACCCGCCACCTCACTTTTCATTTTTTTTTATTTCTTATTCCATGTCTCATATTCACCTTATATTTTATTTAGCTACCCTTTGACCATTCAAGTCACATGCAACCTATTTTCTTCTTTCTTCATTTGAGCACCTAATCCATCAATCACATTACATGCAAATAAATTTTAATCTTATTCTCTCTTTTACTTAGCATGGTGGAGGTCCCACACTTTTTCTTTTGCATACCATAATTTTCATGTAATAGTAACTTTCACATGTATATCTCACATTCCACATAATTTAACTCCCCTTGGTTAGTAAATGCCCCTTGGTTAGTAAATCCAACATTTCCATTTTTTACCATGTGATCCTCCAAACTTTTCATCCTTCTTAATTTGGTCCTTCCAACACTTTTTAAATTCCAGTTTCTCCTATTTTGCTCCCCTTACATGTGTACAAACAAAATATAAAATTTTCACTTGAGCAACGTATCACCATAATATTTAACTATATACTTACTCAAACTAGTTTTTTTTAATAAAGAAACGCAGACCACACTAACTTCATTTTTCTTCAAAATCCTTTATTACTTCTCCTCTCCCACTTAAATTAGTCATATAATCCTCCTTCATGACTAATTCCATCAGTAGATAAAGTGTTTATATTTTAGTATTATTTTATTAGTAAAATATTATTTTTTAAAAAAGTCCTCAACTTGTCTCCTTGGGTCCCAAAGTATCTCACTTTATCCCGATTCACTTGTAAATCACCTTTTAACGTGCTAATTCATTTTCGTTAACAATATTATTATTTCATTATTATTCTTTCCTATACAAAATATTTTATTCCAAAATATTCTTTTTACCTATCACTACTCTTTGGCATTTAAATTTATGTCAATTGTCCCTTCATCTTGTCAATACGGTCTTATTGACTCTATACATGGGGTGTTACACTTCTTTTCCTCACTAATTATTCATATTTTCCTTCTCAACGCCGCAACACAACCCCTTGATGTTGTGACACTAGCCTAGCTTTCAAGTCCTCTTTTGTTGACTATTGCACTTTATGAATTGCCAATGTGATTTTCTCTATCTTTAAAGTCAAAATTGGGCAAAATGATCTTCATCAAAGTTATAGCTCTGTTTCTTACATTTTCAATGGTCTAAGGTAACGTTTGGTATAAGGGAAGTGGAAGCACATTCCTTGCAGTGTGTCTAATTAAATTACAGTATAGTGGTTGTTTTGCAGCAAACCACTACAATATCGATTGCAATGTGATCACATTACAGCCAATGGATGTAATGTGCTTGCTATCCAAAACCAATGCAATTAGATTACATTGCATTCTACAATGCTGTTGAAGACATTTTTGCCTTTTAACATGGTTACTTTGTTAAAAACATTTTGCAATTTTATAATTTGTTTTTTTAATAACAATTTTGAGGATTTTTTATATTATTCTCAATAGTCATGGCTACTGTCAATAAACTTTATGTTGTCTTTTAAAGGAAAAAAATAAAATAAAATATATAATATAAAAAATTATATTAAGAAATGAAAATAAAATATATAGGATTATAATAAAAAATGAAAATAAATATATGATATCAAAAATATATATAAGAGATGATATTATATAAAAATTAATAATAGAAAAATATAAATATATTAAACTTGCATTTTAATAAGTAGAGGTAATTTTGAAAATTGACATTACATTCCCAATAAAGTACTTGTAAACCAATCGTTGCAATTTTATCGTCCTTGCATTTTATTCATTACTTTGTTTATATATCAAATATTGTAATGTTATCTTCCTTATAATCACATTACTTGCAATCACATTACCTGTAATCACACTGTATTATAAAGTTCCAAACGCTACCAAAGAGTCATGCCATTGAAACATCTAGAGTGGAAGTTATACTCATAATTCTGTAACATGTATGAACAGAGCCTTAGTCCTTTTATCACCTTTCTTCACCAATATAAAGCCTTATTCCTTAAAATCTTACAAAAGCATAAAAACTAAAAAATAATAATTATACTAAAATAAATGAAATAAAAGTAGAATAAAATAAAATAACTTATTAAAAGTAAACTAATTAGAAAAATAACTAAATTCTAACCTAAACTCATGACCTTAGCTAACTTTTAAGAACAAAATGAGCTAAAATAATTTTGTAAAGTAGAATTATTGCACCTCCAAACTTAAGATTTTGCTAGTCCTCAAGCAAAAGAGAAAGAAAACAAAGAAAAGTAAGAAAATTAATAAAAAGACTCTACTAGAGATAAAAATTCACCAAGTCATAATTTCTCAATTTGTTTTTTCAAAAATTATCCCACAATTCCGACATAAGGTAAAATATCAATAATCTTCAAACTCATGTATCAATTCAAGTTAAAACTCACTTTCAAATGGACTTCTTTTGTGTATGTGAATAATTATTTTTATAAAGAATATAATACAATTCAAATTAGTTTATGCCAATTCTAAGCACAAATTAGTACTAAGATCCCATAGGTTTGCTTTTCATCTCTCTTTCTCCACTAATATAGACTAACACTTATTCAAAGTTCAGTAAGTCTTTATTAAGCTTGTAACACAAGGTTAGGGTCAAGGTATGATAAAGGAAACTAATTTATTTAAAATTCACCTTATGCACTTAATCAATTGAGACTTACTTAAGAGCTCAATTTTTTTTAGCATAACACCCATTAAACCTATGATAAACAATCTTTTGTACAATACACTTCATTTCTTTTTCTTTTCTTTTTTCTCTCTATAGCCCCAAACTTATTATTGATTATTATGAAAAAGGGGTAGATTTTGAATACTAATCACGTCTTTTCATCACTGTACCCTTCTCTTTTGATTTAACCATAACCTCAAAATACTTCCTAGAAAGATCAAAATACTTAAGGGTGAAAGGTTCGAAATCAAAAGTACATAAAGGGCTAATGTTAACATAAATGTTTGTTCATAGAAGAAAAGGAAAATTAGGCTAAAAAAAGTTATTAGGGACATATAGTAGCAAGGTAGGCTCAAAAGGGCTTAAACAATCCAATGATGGCCTAAATCATTTCCTTATCCTAAGTGTTATCTAAAGTTTCACCTCGTGACAGAATCAAACAAATTCTAAAATTCTTGACTTCACGATACTTTTTATCAACATAAACTTTTTCTAAATTACATAACAATTTTACGTAAAAGATATTGTGTGCAAATTATTGGAAGTCTTATCCTACAATGAAGCTAACACAAGAATATCAACACAAACTCAAATCATATCCATATTTTTTTCAAAAGCTAAAATAATAAAATAATCAAAATATTATGCTAGGATAGGGAAAATCATAAACAAGGTTTCAAAATAACTCAAGCATATTTTTTATTGGTTTATTTTTAAATTCTTTATAGGAACAAAAAATAATAGAATTATTAAAAGTTAAAGCTAACAAAATATGGAAAACAGAAGAAAAAATTAAAAGAAAATAGAATAAAGAGAAGCAACTCTTAAAACTAAAGACATCCACTAAACAAAATCTAAAAACACACCCCAAACATGAAATGAAACATTGTCCCCAATGTTTAATAAAAAGAAAGAGAAGGTAAACAAAAACTTCTCTGATACTTGCAGAAGTAAAAGAGAGACCTCTTTATTATGGTCATCAATCGATCAACATTGTTGGGATAATCTGGCAAAAGAGGTTTAAATAGAGGGATTAGGGTTTGATTTTTTTTAATTTCTTTAATAGGGTTTCTAAATAGGCATACCCCATTTATTGCAACAACTAGGCACTCCTTAGTCTACATCGCTGTGTCGAGCATATTTTTAATAGCTGTCCTGTAATCATTGTCGAGTCACGATGCTCCCATGTGCCACGGCATCATGTTCTTCACCTTGAAAGCACAAGCTTGGATTGTTGTTGCGCCACAGCGTGAACGGTTCTGTGCTGTGGTGTGAAGATGTTGTTTTTGATTTAGTGTCACCATGATGCCACAATGCCATGCCTCCTCTTTTGTGCTCTGGCATCGTGTTCATTTTCTTTCAATATCTAATTAACTAAAATTTAAACTAATAGGAAAAAGCAAAATAATAATAACTTGAGTAAGTATCAAATCAAACAAGCCTAGATTTACAATATCCCTCACACTTCATCTAAATCTTATCTCTTTTCCATAACTTATTTCAATGGTTTGAATTGCTCACCTATAGTCCTAAATTCTTTATAGGGGTCTCCCGACTCCTCTTATTAAAATATTTATTTTAATCAAAATACTATATCCCTATGTCGATTGAAATTAAAATATATTTATTAAGTTCAGGCTCTAATTTGGCTATATATGGCCTATAGGTATATCCCTATCCTATATGCAAATCAGGTAATATGATCATATGCTATCTCAATTTTAGTCTGCACTAAACTCTCTTTCCCAAGTTTGTTTAGATTCCTAAATCAATTTAACTGGTGGCTAAGCATTAAAAGCGTTAAGAACAAATTGGAATAAACAATTCAAATCCCATTGAAAATAAGCAATAAAGAGATTAAAAATTTAGATTACATGCGAGTTCAATTGCAATCCTAGAAAAATAAATTAGCTCATAATATCTAACAAAGACAATATCCAAAGAAATTTAGCCATGAATCCAAGTCAAAGAAAATAAGAAAAACATAAAAGTAAGAGAGAAGTTTAATAGTTAGAGTTTTGTGATCTTGATTCTCCCTCTAATTCTCATCTTTTCTTGCTTTGTTCTTGCCTTCAAATCCCCAGAATAGTTGCTTGCTGCCTCCTCTTTAGAATCTCTGAAAGAGGCTCCAAATGGCCTAATTTCTGAAATCTCGTTAACTTTCTTTATTTTTGAAAAATCGCCCAATGCTGTGGCCTTACTTTTTCAAAGCTGCAGCGCTGAGCTCTCTGGAAATTTGTATGTGTGCTCCATTTCATCAACGCTGCAGCCTTGT
>NW_018397276.1:2802746-2802869 GCF_002168275.2 Theobroma umbraticum
TTGTGGCAGTCTATCAACTTCAAATGTGAGTTTCACCATGATATGCTCCGAATTGGACAAAGTGGTAAATAAAGAGGTTTTATTTCTGTCTCTTAACTTTCAATGGATCAAGAATCACATCAA
>NW_018397276.1:2802879-2803145 GCF_002168275.2 Theobroma umbraticum
GGATTGAAAGATATGCTCCAAATACCAAATAATGTTCAGTCCATGCATACTGCTGTAGTGCTTCGAATTTGACAAATATTTTGACCATGATACAGTTAGAACTGGGTGAATTGGTAACACAAAGTTCTATTCCTTCTTCTTATAATTCTAGTGGTCCAAGAATAACCTCATTTGGAGTTTTGTAGAGAGAGATATGGCCAAAATACCAAAACATATACGAATGAAGCCATCACCATACTTGCATGATTTTCATCAAATGAGCCTTT
>NW_018397276.1:2803155-2803457 GCF_002168275.2 Theobroma umbraticum
TCCTACAAAAGCCATAAGAGAAACTAGCAATAACTACTCTTAAAGTAATATAAAATAAAACAACATAAAATTTAACTAAAATAACTAAAATTAGTCATTTAACAAGTAATCAAACTTAAACTAGAAAAACACCTAAAATGCTAAAATCGGAACCTAAAATCTCAAAGATCTAGCTACTTAAACACCCAAAATGTGTCAAAATAACTCTATATAATAGAGTTATCACACCCTAAACTTACGATTTTGCTAGTCCTCGAGTAAAACATAAAACAACATGCAATAACTTAAACATGAAAACATTT
>NW_018397276.1:2803467-2803553 GCF_002168275.2 Theobroma umbraticum
CAATTGCATCATTTCATTAATTACCTTTAATATCCTCAATAGTTAATCTGTATTCATAACTCTAGGCAACACATAAATATTATTCA
>NW_018397276.1:2803563-2803697 GCF_002168275.2 Theobroma umbraticum
TCAATTCAAATGCAAACTCATCAGTAAGTGAAATTCTGTGTGTGTGTGTAACCTCCTCACTTACAATATTGTACAATCTTGATAAGTTTATATTCATGCAAAATTAAAACTAGTAATTAACTCCATAAGTTTGC
>NW_018397276.1:2803707-2803795 GCF_002168275.2 Theobroma umbraticum
TCTCTCCACTAATGTAGGCTAACACAATATTAAAGATCAATAGGACTTTAATTAGCTAGTAAAGTGTGGCTAGGGTTAAGGTTGGATA
>NW_018397276.1:2803805-2803880 GCF_002168275.2 Theobroma umbraticum
TATAGCTCAAAGCACCCTAAGCACATAGTCAATCTAGAACCTATTCATAGCTTTATTTTCCATCACCTAGTATAC
>NW_018397276.1:2803890-2804148 GCF_002168275.2 Theobroma umbraticum
TCAACCTTTTTCTTTTGTTCAACACTTCATTTTTTCTTTCCCTTTTTCTTTTTCTCAAATTCACACCCCCAAACTTACTTCTTTTATTAGGTATTGAAATGAATAGAATTATATTTTTGAACTTTTCATCAATTTTTTTTCCTCTTGACCACCTCTTTCACTCTCATAACGCATCCTAAATTGACTTATGCACTTAGGAATGAGGGATGCATGAATTGTTGGAAATATCAATATAAGGGTCTAGGCTAAAAATTAAGT
>NW_018397276.1:2804158-2804229 GCF_002168275.2 Theobroma umbraticum
AGAAAAGATGTCATTAGGCTCAAAGGGGGGAACTAAGGATATGTTATGTAAAGGAAGGCTACAAAAGGCTC
>NW_018397276.1:2804239-2804658 GCF_002168275.2 Theobroma umbraticum
AAAATGGCCTAAATCATCTCCTTAATTAAGTATAGCCTAGGATTTCACCTCGAGAAAGAATCAAACAAATTCTAGAACTTAATACATAATTCAAAAATTTGCATTCACATAAACCTTTTCTAAATATGTACAACAAATCTAAGGAAAAGACATAGTGCTCAAAATGTAGAAATTTCAACCTAATAGTAAAGCTTAGCATGAGAATCTACATAACACACAAACAATATTCACATGTTTTGAGGAACCAAGATAGGAATATAACTGAGTTCTCATCATTCGATAGGTAAATTAAATGAAACTAGCACAAGTAAATCTAGTTGAAATAAAAAAAATTAACAAAAATAAACTAACCTAAACTATCCAAAAACTAATAACAATAAAAACTTCCTCCAAACATAAATTGCACATTGTCCTCAATG
>NW_018397276.1:2804668-2809195 GCF_002168275.2 Theobroma umbraticum
AAAAAAATAAGAAAAAGAAACTTTCCTATCAATGGTGGTAGTGCTTTGAAAGCTATAATCTTCTTCCTCCTCATCTTCAGGCTTTCCAAATCCACATACACAACAAAACAAGCTAGGGAGAGGTTATAACTACTTATTTACTTTAAAAAATAGAAAGGAACTAGAATAACAACTAAATCCAAAAGGATATAGCTTGGGTTGCCTCCCAAGAATGCTTCTTTATAGTCACTAGCTTGACTTTGGTTGAGGTCTTCATTCACACTTTAAGGAGGTTGGAGTTCGCATGGAAAAAGCTTGAGATGTGAAAGTTGTCTCCTCTTAAGATGAGGATGAAGTGGCTTTAACTCAAGATTTGGTGATTGCTCAACCCATGATGGTGGAATAGGCTGGCTATTACCCAACTTCTCAAATTGAGTTCTTCTTGGATAATGCACTTTTGGTGTAGCCTTCAAATCATGTGTAACATTTGTGAGTTCTTCATTCTGGACCTTTGTTGTTGCAACTTGAACCAAACAAGCTTCAGGGAATTTCTTTGGATTTTCCATACCAATAGCCTCTTGAGGTAACTTATCAATTGTATCTAGGAAAAGAATAGGAGGCACATATGGCTTGGCTTGTGGTTGTGTAGTTACTTCCTCCTCTTGCTTAAGTTTTTCGTCTCGAACTTGATTGCTGGAAGTGTTACCTTGATCTACTTTATCTTCATCATCCACCACATTCTTGTCATTTACCTCATCAAGATGCTTACCATATTCTTCTTTTCTAGGATTAAGCTCAGTGTCATTTGGTAAATTTTCTTGAGGCCTATTGTTCATGTAATTGACAAGTTTGTCTAATTGAGTCTCAAGATTTTGGATTGATTCTACTTGACTTAGAATGATAGCATCATTCTTTGTCATGAACTGCATCAACATTTCCTCCAAAGTTAGGTTCTTCTCCAGTATAAGCGCTCTAACTTGTGACTAGAAATCATGCTGAAAAACAAGTTGTGATGAATATGAAGGATCTTGATCATTACTCCATCAAAAATTTGGGTGATTCCACCATGAGTTTTAATTGTTGGAGTATGAATTGTTTTGCTGCCCATTGAAGCTTCCATCAAATTGCATTGATTCAGAATAGGTTAGACAACAATCACTTGAATGCCTATCTCAACAAAGCTTGCATGCCCCAAAAGGACTTTGAAAAACATTAATACCCCAAGTATCAATTTTTTGAGACAAAGCATCAACTTCAGTAGCCAAAGCATTGATAGCCAATTCATAATCACTAGCAAGCCTCCTAAGCACAAATTGTTCAGATGTCCACTAATAGTTACAATAATTCATCACCTCAACCAAAAGTACCTAAAAATAAAATAAAAAAAATTGAATTAAGACTAATTTACTTGGTATTAGTATTAGTAAAAATTCTAAAAATAATTCCCCTGCAACGGCGGTAAAAACTTGTCAGTTAAAATTTCACTATGCAAGTATACATATCAAATAGACGGTATATTAGCAAGCAAAGTGTCGATCCCATAGAGAATTGATCTAAAATTTTACTAAGGACTCAAATTAGAACAAATTAATCTTATCCAAACACTCAAAATTAATTGATTAAATAAAATATAAACTAATAAGAAAAATCAAAATAATAATAACTTGAGTAAATATCAATTCAAACAAGCCTAAAATTACAATATCCCTCACGCTTCATCTAAATCTTACCTCTGTTCCTCAACTTATTTCCATGGTTTGAATTGCTACCCTAAAGTCTTAAATTATTTATAAGGGTCTCCCAACTCATCTTATAAAAATATCTATTTAAAACAAAACACTAAATCCTAATGTGGATTAAAATTAAAATAGATTCATTAAGCTTAGGCTCTAATCTGGATACATATAACCTATAGGTATATCCCTATTCTACATGCAAATCACATCAATTGGACTTTTGGATTGAAATATATACTCCAAATACCGCATCATGTTCAGTCCATGCGTACTGCTAAAATGCTCTGACTTTGACAAATATTTTGGCCATGATACAATCAGAAGTGGTGAATTGGCAAACATAAAATTCTATCCCTTCTTCTTATAATTCTAGTGGTCCAAAAATCACCTCATTTGGAGTTTTGTAGGGAGAGATATGGCCAAAATACCGAAACATATACGAATGAAGCCATCACCCTACTTGCGTGATTTTCATCAAATGAGCCTTTTTCATCAATCTCCTATAAAAGCCATAAGAGAAATTAGAAATAACTACTTTTAAAGTAATCTAAAGCAAAACAACATAAAATTTAACTAAAATAACTTAAATTAATCACTTAACAAATAATCAAACTTAAACTAGAAAACATCTAAAATGCTAAAATTTGAACCTAAAATCTCAAAGATCTAATTGCTTAAACCCCCAAAATGAACCAAAATACCTCTATATAATAGAGTTATCAACGTTGAGATCTGTTGTTGATGGCATTGGTTAATAGGCCCAATTGTGCCTCAAGATTTTGAATTCATGTCACCTAACTTGGAATGATGGCATTATTCTTTGCCATGTATGCATTATTCTTGGCTATGTATTCATTACTCTGTGTCATAAATTGCATGAACATCTCTTCCATTATTAGCTTTTTTTCAAGGACTAGTGGTTTTGCTTGTTATGGAAAGCCAAGATGGATGTTTGGCCTTGGATTTGAAGGTTTTAGTTATTATTCCATGAAAAGATGGGATGATTCCTCAAACTAGGATTATAAGTGTTAGAATATGGATTATTCTATTACTTATTGACGTTCCCAAAAAACTGTACTAATATACGATTGGATGGACATTGATCACTTAAATGGCTATCTTCAAACCAATCACAAGTTATAAATGAGTTTTGGATGACATTAACTGCCATTTTATCAAATTTTTTGGTCAATGCAGCTACTTGTGCAATCAAGGCATTAAGTGCATCAACCTCACAAATAACAGCAATTTTTCTACAACCAAATCTTTTGAAGGCCGTAGAAAATTATTAGAAGTTTTCTTTCCCAACAAGTTATAAGCTTCAGTAAGATTCTCACCCATTAATCCCCCACCAGCAACAGAATCAATTGTAGATCTGATTAAACTTACCAACCCATTATAGAATGTCTGAACTTGTATCCATTAAGGAAGTCCATGATGTGGACATTTGATTAAACTCACCCCTCGATGTCACGGTGCTAGCTTGGCTTCAGGTCTTCTCTTGTTGAGTGCTACACTCCATCAAATTCCAATGTGATGTTTGCCATCTTAAATGTAGAACTGCACAAAGTGATCTTCATAAAATTTGTAGCCCTCTCTATTAACTTTCCAATGGTCCAAGAATCATGTCATTTAGACATTTGGAGTGGAAGTTATGCTTAAAATACTACAACATGCATGAATATAGCCTTGGTCCTTTAATCACCTTTCTTCACCAATTTGAAGGATTATTCCTTAAAATCCTAAAAGCCATAAAAACTAATAGATAATAACTAAATTAAAATAAATAAACATACAAAATATCATAAAATTAAATAACTTACTAAAAGTAAACAAATTTGAAAAATATCTAAATTCTAACCTAAGCTTGTGAACTTAGCTAACTTTTAAGAACAAAATGAGACAAAATAATTATATAAAACAAAATTGTCAGAATGACCAAGTGATAACATAGTTCTTCTTTTTTTTTATGTCTTAAGTTTTGCCTAACTCATCATTTTAATGATTTTCAACTTAATAGTCTTTCTTTTTCGAGGACCTAACTTTTTCCTAAGCCATCTTGGTAAGGATTTCTAACTTAATGGGATTTCTTTTAATGGTAGTTTAGGCTCTTATCGATGAGCAATTAATATTCATGCATAGTAACACTTCAAGAATTTTCCATTGAATGGACCAATTGTGAAGAGTAAACCCTAGCAATAAGTCTTCTTTGCTTCACTTGCAATTTGATAGTTTAAACTTCTCAAATCATTTATGTCAACCCAGTAATTTTAACATCACAAAGATTTGAATTATTTTTAATCGAAGATAATTTTTTTGGGTTAACTAAACTTGGCGATGAGATCAAGTTGCCAATGTACCTCCTAATATGAAAGATCAAGTTATAACATAGTTCTTTGTATTTTATCTTTAATGTCTTAACTTTTGGCTAACTCATCTTTTTAAGGATTTTCAACTTAATAGTTTTTATTTTTTGGGGCCTAACTTTTGTCTAAGCCATACTGTTAAGCATTTTCGACTTAACGGGATTCTGTTTTAGTGGCAATTTAAGCTCTTACTAAGGAACAACTGATATTCAAGCATATTAACACTTCAAGAATTTGCCATTAATTAGGTTGACTTTGAGGAGTAAACCAAGCAATAAGTCCTGTTTACTTCACTTGCAATTTGATAGTTTGAATTTCTACAATTATCAACATCAATTTGGTAGTTTCAACACCACAAAGATTTGAATTATCTTTAATCTAAAAGACATTTTTTTTGGGTTGTTTGAACTAGGCAATGAGACCAAGCTGCCTACATACCTCCTAAT
>NW_018397276.1:2809205-2815542 GCF_002168275.2 Theobroma umbraticum
AAGTCATAACTTAGTTCATCTTTTTTTGATTCCTTAACTGTTGCCTAACTCATCCTTTTAAGTATTTTTAACTAAACAGGCTTTTTTTCAGGTCCTAAATTTTGCTTCACTTGCAATTTGATAGTTTGAACTTCTTCAATTATCTACGTCCACTTAATAGTTTCAACATAAAAATAATTTGAATTCTCTTTAATTGAAAAGACTATTTTTTGGGGTTAACTGAACATGGCATTGAGACGAAGCTGCTGACATACCTCCTAATATGAAGGTTTAACTAACAACATAGTTCTTTTTTTCTTTAAGGTTTTAACTTTTGCCTAAGTCATCATTTTTACATTTCAACTTAACAGTGTTTCTATTTTTGGGATCTCACTTTTTCCTAAGCCATCTTGTTAAGGATTTCTGACTTAATCAACTTTTTTATTTATGGTAGTGTAGGTTCTTATTGAGAAGCTACTGATATTAAAGTATAGTAGCGGTTGGAGAATTTGCTATTGATTGGATTGATTGTGATGAGTAAATGCGAGTAATAAGTCTTCTTTGCTTCACTTGTAATTTGATAGTATAAACTTCTTCAATAATTGACATCAACTTAGTAATTTCAACATCGCCAAGATTTGAATTATCTTTAATCAAAGAGACAGTTGAACTTGGCAATGAGACTAAGCTGCCTACATACCTCCTAGCATAAAAGATGAAGTCATAATGTAATCTTGTTTTTTTTATGTTCTAACTTTTGCTTAAGTTGTCAGTTTAAAATTTTCAACCTAATAGTCTTTCTCTTTTTTTTGGGACGTAACTTTTCCCTAAATCATCCTTTTAAAGAATTTCGCCTTAACAAGGTTTGTTTTATGGCAATTTAGGCTCTTATTGAGGATCAACTGATATTAAAGCATATTAACACTATAAGAACTTCCCATTTATTAGACCAATTGTGAGGACTAGAAATGAACAATAAATCTTCTTTGCTTCACTTGCAATTTTATAGTTTGAATTGCTTCAATTATTGCTGTCAACTTTTTCTTTTTGTGTTGGTTTACTGAACTTGGTAATGCAACCAAGCTGCCTACATCCCTCCTAATACAAAAGATCAAGTCATAACGTAATTCATCTTTCTTTTATGTCCTACCTTTTGACTAAGTCGTCATTTTATGGATTTTCAACTTAATGGGCTATTTTTTGAGGTCCCTACTGTTTGTTCTCCCTAACCCTCATCCAGTTATTAGTTTTGAACATCGCAAAGATTTGAATTATCTTTAAATGAAAAGACTTTTTCTTCTATTTTTTTATAGCTGACTGAACTTGGCAATGAGACTAAGCTACGTATGTAATATGAAGGACCAAGTAATAATGTAGTCCATCCTTTTTTTCTTGTTACTCCCTAACATTTGCCTAAGTAATTATTTTAAGGATTTTCAACTTAACTTGCATTTTTTGGGCCTTAACTTTTGCTTAAGCTGCCTTGCTAAGTATTTTCGACTTAACAAGCTTTTTTTTTCAGGATAGTTCAGACACTTATTGAGGAGCAACTGATCTTCAAGTGTAGCAACACTTAAAAAATTTGCCACTAATTGGGTTGATTGTGAAGGGTAAACCCTAGAAATAAGTCTTCTTTGCTTCACTTGCAGTTTGATAGTTTAAACTTCTTAAACTATCGACATCAACTTGGTAGATTCAACATCGCAAAGTTTGAATTATCTTTAACGGAAGAGACATTTTTTTAGATTGACTAAACTTGGCAATAAGACCAAGTTGCCTACGTACCTCTTTATATGATTGATTAAGTCATAATGCAACTTCATCTTTTTGTTACGCACTAATTTAGGCCTAAGTCATCTTTGTAAGGATTTTCAACTTAACAGACTTTCTTTTCTGAGTCCTAACCTTTGCCCAAGTCTTCTTTTTATAGATTTTTTACTTCATGGGCTTTTTCTAAAAGCTATTTTAGGCTTTTATTGAAGAGCAACTGATATTCAAGTATAGTAACACTTCTAGAATTTGTAAATTAATTAGGCTGGCTGTGAGGAGTAAACCTAGCAATAAGTTTTGTTTGCTTCACTTGCAATTTCATAGTTTGAACTTTTTCAATTATTGACGTCAACTTAGCAATTTCAACATTGCAAAGATTTTTGTTATCTTTAATCAAAGAGACTTTTGTTTTTAGGTTGATTGAACTTGGTGACAAGATAAACTATAAATAAGTTTTCTTTGCTTCACTTGCAATTTTATAGTTTGAACTTCTTCAATTATCGATGTCCGTTGGCAATTTCAACAATGCAAATATTTGAATTATCTTTAATCAAAGAGGCTTTTTCATCTTTTTTTTTTGGGTTGACTAAACTTGGTGATGAGACCAAGCTGCCAATGTACCTCCTAATATGAGGATTAAGTCATAACATAATTCATGTTCTTTTTTTTTTTACATCCTAACTTTTGCCTAAGTCATAATTTTAAGGATTTTAAACTCAATAATATTTCTTTTTTGGCTAGACCTAATTTTTGCCTAAGCGATCCTATTAAGCATTTTTTGTTTAACGAACGTATTTTTATTTGTAATTTAAGCTTTTGACTGAGAAGGAATTGATATTCAAGCATTGTGACTCTTCAAGAATTGGCCATTTATTAGGTCAATTGTGAGGAGTAGACTCAAGCAATAAGTCTTCTTTACTTCACTTGCAATTTATAGTGTGAACTTCTTTAATTATCGAGCTTAACTTGGCAATTTCAAATTGACAAAGATTTGGATTATCTTTAATCAAACAGACTTTTTATTTTCTACGTTGACTGATCTTGGCGATGAGACCCACCTTCCTATATCCTTCTAATATGAAGGATCAAGTCATAACGTAGTTCTTGTTCTTTTTTTTTTACATAATAACTTTTGCCTAAGTGGTCATTTTAAAGATTTTCAACTTAACAGTCTTTCTTTTTTCATGGGGACCTAATTTTTTCCTATGCCATCCTATTAAGGATTTTTGGTTTAACAGGCTCTTCAAGGATTTGCCCTTGATTGGGACGATTATGAAGAGTAGACTCAAGCATTAGGTTTTCTTTACTTCACTTGCAATTAATGGTGTGAACTTCTTCAATTATCGGTGCCAACTTGGCAGTTTAAAAATGGCAAAGTTTGAATTATCTTTAAGGGAAGAAACATTTTTCTTTGGATTGATTGAACTTGGCAATGAGACCAAGTTGCTTACGTACCTCATAATAGGAAGGATTAAGTAATAATGTAATTCATCTTTTTGTTATGCCTTAACTTTTGCCTAGGTCATCATTTTAAGGATTTTCATCTTAATGGACTTTTCCTTGGGCCCTAACTTTTGCCTAAGTACTCTTTTAAAGGATTTTTTACTCAAATGGATTTTTTGCATAGATATTTTAAGCTCATATTGAGGAGCGACTGATATTCAAGCATAGTAACGCTTCAAGAATTGCAATTGATTAGGTCAATTGTGAGGAGTAAACATTACCAATAAGTTTAATTTGCTTCACTTGCAATTTTATAATTTGAACTTCTTTAATTATTGACATCAATTTGGCAATTTCATCATTGCAAAGATTAGAATTATCTTTAATCGAAGAGATTTTTGTTTTTGGGGTAACTTAACTTGGCGATAAGACCAAGTAGAAATAAATCTTCTTGGCTTCACTTACAATTTGATAGTTTAAATTTCTTCAATTATCGACGTCCACTTGGCAATTTCAACATCGCAAATATTTAAATTATCTTTAATCAAAGAGACTTTTCATCCTTTTTTTGGGTTGACTAAACTTGACAATGAGAACAAGCTACCTGCATACCTCTTAATATGAAAGAACAAGTCGTAACGTAGTTCTTTTTTTTTTTTAGGTCCTAACTTTTATGTAAGCCATTATTTTAAGATTGTCAACTCAATCCTCTTTCTTTTTCTACAGAACCTAATTTTTGCCTAAGTTACCCTTTTAAGAATTTTTGGCTTAATAGGCTCTGTTTTATTTGCAATGTAAGTTCTTATTAAGGAGGAATTAATATCCAAGCACTCTAATGCATCAAGAATTTTCCATTGATTGGGTCAATTGTGAGGACGTGACTCAATCAATAAGTCTTCTTTACTTCACTGGCAATTGAAAGGGTGAACTTCTTCAATTGTCGACACCAACTTGGAAATTTCAAAATGGCAAAGATTTGAATTATTTTTAATGAAAGAGACTTTTTGTTGTTTAGGTTGATTGAACTTGGCAATGAGACCAAACTACCTACATACTTTCTAATATGATGGATCAAGTCGTAATGTAGTTATTGTTTTTTTTTCTTTACATTTTAACTTTTGCCTAAGTCATCTTTTTAAGGATTTTCAACTTAATACTCTTTTTTTTTTAGGGACTTAATTTTGCCTAAGCTATCCCATTAAGGATTTTTGGTTGAACGGGCTGTTTTCTATTAGCAGTTTAAGCCTTTATTGAGGAAAAACTAATATTCATGCTTTGCAATGCTTTAAGAATTGGCAATTGATTGGGTTGACTGTGAGTCGTAGACTCAAGCAATAAGTCTTTTTCACTTCACTAGCAATTGGTAGTATGAACTTTTTCAATGATCGACATCAACTTGGTAATTTCAAGATGGCAAAGATGTGAATAATCTTAAAGTAAATAGACTTTTTGTTTTTTGGGTTAACTAAACTTGGCAATGAGACCAAGCTGCCTACGTACCTTCTAATATGAAGAATCAAGTTATAACATAGTTCTTGTGGTTTTCTTTTTTTTAGATTCTAACTTTTACCTAAGTCGTCATTTTAAGGATTCTCAACTTAATGGTCTTTCCTTTTTTGCAGGACCTAATTTTTGCCTAAGCCATTCTATTAAGGATTTTTGGTTGAACGGGGTTTATTTTTATTGGCTGTTTAAGCTTTTATCGAGGAAGAACTAATATTCATGCATTATAACGCTTCAACAATTGGCAATTAATTGGGCTGAATGCGAGGAGTAGACTCAAGAAATTGGTCTTGTTCACTTAACTAGCAATTGATAGTATGAACTTCTTCAATTATCGACATCAACTTAACAGTTTCAAAATTACAAAGATTTGAATTATCTATAATCAAAGAGACTTTTTTTTTTGGGTTGACTGAACTTGGCTTTAAGACCAAGCTGCCTACGTACCTTCTAATATAAAGGATCAAGTAGTAATATGGTTCTTGTATTTTTTTTTCCATTCTAACTTTTGCCTAAATCATCATTTTATGGATTTTTAACTTAATAGTCTTTCTTTTTTCACATAACCAAATTTTTGCCTAAGCTGTCCTATTAAGGATTTTTGGTTTAACGGGTTATTTGTTATTGGTAGTTTAAGCTTTTACCGAGGAGGAACTAATATTCATGCATTGGAATGCTCCAAGAATTTGCCATTGATTGGGCCGAGTGTGAGGAGTAGACTCAAGCAATAAGTCTTCTTTTCTTCACTTGCAATTGATAGTTTGAACTTCTTTAATTATTGACTCCAACTTGGCAATTTAAAAATGACAAAGATTTGAATTACCTTTAATCAAAGAGACTTTTTGTGTTTTGGATTGATTGAACTTGGCAATGAGACCAAGCTACCTACATATGTACCCCCTAACATGAAGGATTAAGTCATAACGTAGGATCGAATTTTGGTTGAAAATACCTTGGGCTTGCTATTTGCTATAGCAGAGATGAATGGCTCGGACATCATGAGCTTATACTAATGTCGATATGGTGCAAGAGTGTAACGACCTCTTCCCTCAATCGTTACCAGCATTTGATACTTACCAGTGAACCCGCCAAATCCCGAGCAAGCCTTAGTTAAGCCTTTAGACAATTTAAACTCAACTTACAATTTTAACACCATAATTCATTTGCACTAAATAATCACAATATTTAAAATGTGGCATCTAGATACTAATAACCAGGTTTGATAATTCCATACAATTTCAACATAATATGTAGTAATCATTACATAACTTTAAGTTTTAGCAAATACATTTCTAATAAACTATTAATCATTATAAGCCTTACTATTTGACACAACCCGACCTCTAGGCAATGGAGTGACTCGGAGTGGAAGTCTAAGAGATGCCATTACCTAGATTGCAATCGGTCTCGAAGTGCTGAACAATGCACTTGAATTGATTACCTATATACAAAAGGAAATAAAGAGGGTGAGTCTCACAGACTCAGTGATTATCAACTCCGTAAGTAGGGCGTAGATGGGAAACAAGCTAAAGGTAGAAGATTTGAATATTAAAAATATAAGAATATATGTAAACAATTACTCAAAAAGAGAAGTTTGTGCCTTATGTATAAAAGAAGTAAGTTAATACAAAATAGTCATTTA
>NW_018397276.1:2815552-2815760 GCF_002168275.2 Theobroma umbraticum
CAAACCAATTCATGCAAAGATTTCTGCCGTCGAAATCAGTCAACAACTGACTTAAAGCAATTTAATATTATCACGCATGCTCCCATAAAATCCAACATTAACAAAGTTTATATGGAAATTCATAAATCACCTCGTACACGAGGAATTAAATCCAATGCCATCATGTAAGTAAGGGAGCTGCAGGAAAATTGTTATTGCTCACCATGCA
>NW_018397276.1:2815770-2817419 GCF_002168275.2 Theobroma umbraticum
AACCACGTGCGTGAAAACCCAAAGAGATATCATTCTCGAGTAGGAATAAAAATAAAGAACACGTGGACCCGCTTCCCCGTAACAACATTTGGGAGCTCCGCACCATCAGATCGCCACATGCCATGGCAGTCTCAATGATGTTGGCCGACATTGGAGAAAATCAAGCGATCGCAACCGCATATCACAACTTGTGGCCTAGCGAAGTAAAATCACAGACCCTAGCCCCAGCCATGTCTAACAGCCCGTCGGTAACCCAAAGGTTCTCTAGTTAGAGCTCACTTGTGCACAAGGGTCACACTTAACAGAAGTGACAATTGGCCTACTATCGAATCTCTCGGTTTGATAAAACCTTTTTAAAATATTCACGTAGTAACATGATAAGATCCCTTATAAGACTTTAAACATGAGGTTGAAATATTAATTTTAGTATGGTGGAATATGTTTCAATCATGAACACATCACACAAACTATAAGGCACATACTTGACATAAATCATATTAAAAACTTGCTTCCCAATTTCAAGAACCTTTACGTATATATATATAGCTTATATATATTCAAAGCCATTTTGAAAGTCATAACATCCACAATTTCCTAACATTTCTATCAACTCGTGCTTTCCATAATTTTTCATTAAAATAAATCAACACATATTTATATATATATTTACATAGTTATGGGAATTTTTAAAATGGACACCCCCTACTCACCTCACAATAGCGGGACACTACGTCGCTATTAATTCGGGTATGCAAATAACTAATACTACATGTCGATCACCGGTTATCTTGTCCAACATGCCACCTCCGCACACTTCCTCTACTTATACACTTCCTAGAAACCATCCAAACCCAATTCACTTAATTGCATGTATACGCATGGCAGCAACTTAACCAACAACTTTCTTAGTCAAATTTCATAGTAAATTCCATGCTTATACATTCATACATGGTAACAATATTTCCCAAAGAATTCTTAAATCTTTGCATGCATTCAACCGAACTAACAATTTTCACATTCCTTATCTTGAAATTTTTAAGCCAAACCACCAAGCTCTCCTTAGGTTCGGTTATAAGGGAGGAAAAAAGGAAGACAACTCAGGAGGAGGAAAGAGAAAAGAAAAGAGCATGGAAGAAAAATGGTAAGACATGATGCATAGTTTTCCTTTGGAGGTGAAGCCACGATTGAAGAAATGAACAAGGAAGAAAAAGTGGCATTTGAAAAGAAAGAAAAAGGATGCATAAAGTGATGGAAAATGAAGGTTCTGGAAGCTCATTGGGATAAAAAGAAAAATAGGAAAAGTTGGTATCAATTGGCCTGCCAAGTTGAAAGAAAAAGAGATAAAAGTTAAAAGAAAAAAAGGAAAGCTTTCCACTTAGTCAATGTGTAGTAAAATTTCTTGTCTCTTTCCTTTTCTTCTCCCATCCTTTCCCTCATTTTTTTTTATAAATTTGCACAATTTTCAACAATCTCACATAGGCTGGCCGACCATGGAAAGAAGAGTCAAAGCTTTCTTTGGGAGCTTTGACCAAGCTCAATGGTAAAATTACCATTTAACCCTTAGAAGTTCTTATCCTTTTTATTAAGTCCCCCATCATTCCTTAAAGTTTAATTTTCTTCTATTTTCCTTCCTTGACATGTGTACAAAT
>NW_018397276.1:2817429-2817626 GCF_002168275.2 Theobroma umbraticum
GTTTGCACCCCATCAACATGTCACCATAATATTTAAATATACACTTACCTGCTTATGCTCTATTTAATAAAAACGCGCAGGTCCCTCTAACCTCGTTTTTCTTCTGAATTCTTCTTTTCTTCTTCTACCCCACTTAGATTAGTCGTATAACCCTCTCTTTTAACTAATCTCATAAATAAATAAAATATTAATATTTT
>NW_018397276.1:2817636-2818587 GCF_002168275.2 Theobroma umbraticum
TATTCATAAAATATTATTTTATTTGAAAATATTCTTTTTACTTATCACGATTCCCTAACGCTTAGATTTATGTCAAATGACCCTTATTCTCATTGATAAAGTCTTATTAACTTCTAAACGAGGGTACGGGGTGTTACAAAGAGTATGAAAGGTAGAGTAAATAATGGAAAGCAAAAAAGAGAAAGAGTAAAAGCACGAGACACCAGAGTACAGCAGTTGGGAGAACCTGGGCAACCCCCGTGTGAACTCCCTTCAAAACACCAAAAAATTGAATTGTTTTTATTTTGTTGGGGTGACTTGTCAAGCAAGCCCACCTTCATCAGATGGCTCCTTTGAAAATCTTTAAAAGGACAACTTCCTAGTAAATAAATACTAGGACTAACATCTTACATATCCTTTGAAAACAAAGCTCCTTTCATCCCACATAGCTCTATGTTTCCCACCATCAGGTGCATGGTTTCTTACCTTACCCAAATGAAACCTTCATCAGAAAGTACTAAAGACTATGTAATTACAAATAAATGTAATTAACTTGCTATAAAAGAAATTTAAGATAGCAGCAAGTACTAAAGACTATGTAAAAGGTTTGTAGCTATTTCTGGAAACCAAGAAACATTTGGTATTATGAAGAAAAACCCAAAAAATCCTAACTGATCATAAAGAGAGATTATCAAAAGATAATTTCTAGAATAAAATTGATTTAAAAAAATAAATTAATTAAATAAATTAAAGAGAATTTTCCAAAAGATTAGAAACAAATAAATTAAAGGAAAAAAGATAAAGCAATCAAAGATTACAACCTCAAATAATATTTATGAACATATATATTTCAAAGATTACATAAGCATAGACTCATGAACTGACCAAGAAACATATGGCATTGTCAAGAAAATCTTGACCAATCGTAACAACTGTTGACTAAAACAAATAAATTAAAGAAAAAAAGATAAA
>NW_018397276.1:2818597-2821231 GCF_002168275.2 Theobroma umbraticum
AATATTTATTAACATATTTCACTTTCCAATGGGCCAATACCAAACTTACCAATAAAATAGTTAATTTGCAAATTATGCTTCGATGAACTGACCAAGAAACATATGGCATTGTCAAGAAATTAAACCCAGCAAATCTTGACTGATCCTAACGTAACCACAAGAAGAAAATTGATTGGAAAAGCATATCAACATTTCAAGTGAAGAACGTGGCAAGCAAACCAAACAAAAGAAAAGAAAAATAAAGCATCTTGATTTGACATGGAATTATTAAATAGAACAATAACAACAAAACTTTACTCAGATTATACCAAGAAAAGGAGAAAACTTTTCTTTAAAATGAGATGGTTTGACTTGAGAAAAATTTTTGTTAGTCAAGAATCTAAATTCGAACGTCAATCACGGTTGCCAATGAAATTTGCCATCGTTACTTCCATCGGTCAATGGAAAATAAAGTCTCTAGGGATAGAAACATTTCAATGGAAATAGCAACAAAATTTTCAAAATGTCTACAAAAATTTCATCAATCAAGGTTGGTAAACTCAAAGGTTAATCAAACATCAATCACGCTTGTCAATGGAAACATTTGTTTCTATTTCCATTGGTAAATGAAAAAAAAAGGCTCCTAGGGCCAAAAGAATAGCGACAAAATTACTAACAAAATTTCTAAAATGCCGATGAAATTTTTGTCGATCGTGGAAGTTAAACTCAAACGTCAATCACACTTTCTGATGGAATCATCCATCGTTATTTTTGTCAATAAATGGAAAATGAAGTGTCAGGGATTTGAAACATAGCAATGGAAATACCGAAAAAATTTGGATCTATGATGCCTAACCTAAATGTTAGTTGTTTACAAAAAAAATTTTTCAAATGTCGACGGATGTTCGGTCAAGTAAAGTATGAACATACATGAATCAAACGTCAATCACGAGCACCAATGAAAGCTATCTTTCTACAATTACATTAGTAAATTTAATAATTATAACCAACTAGCACTACAAAACGACAAGGCATTATTGACAAAAATGTTCATTTGTAATTGTAAAGATTATCGATGAAAATTTCCCTCAAAATTTCATCAATAGTAGCATGGTCAATAATGGGAAATCCATCAATGATGGAATATTGGTTTGGTATGTTACCCATGGAGTATTTTATCAGCCATTCGGTCAGTAATGGATCTGATCTATCGACTAATTTGTGATTGCTAATGTGAGAAATTTGTTGGTATTGCTAACAAAAATTTATGTCGGTAATTCCATGAGCAAATTATTTTTTTTCCCAAATTAGAACTTAGATTAACAATACAAAATTGGATTTCATATTGGAGAAGTGGTCTATAAAAGCTAAAGTTATGGCTTTCTATAATGGGTAGAAAGATCATGGCAACCTCAACTTTAGGTCTAGAAAATATCATTTTTTTCAAGGTAATTCGAAGGAAAGCTAATGATTATGGAAAACTGGTGAGTCATCTTTTCTCAATTGAGAAAAGATCAATTGCTAGTTTTACATAATCGATAGCATTCCTTATAATTACCTTAAACAAAAAAAGGTTTTTTGGACTTAAAGTTGATGAGGCTGTTATGATGCTTATCTTTTTAACCACTATAACAAGCCATATAGCTTTAGCTTTTACAAAGCATTACTTCTCTAATATTGAAACCAAAGCTTAGATTGTTAATCTAAGTTTTAATTTGAGAAAAAAGAATTAACTTATACATACCACATAACTTTTAGTTGTAAACTTGGTCACGTTGCCACCTCTTCATCCTATAGAACCGACTAAGAAACATATGGCATTGCCAAAAAAATCTTGACTAATGGTAATCAGTAGAAGAAATTTGATTAAGCATATCAATTTAAGAATGTAGCAAGTAAACCAAAGAAAAGAAAAATAAAACATATTGATTTGACATGGAACTCTGAAATAAAACAAGAAAATCAAAACTTTACTTGCATTGTAACAAGAAAAAGAGAAAACTCTTCCTGATTTCGGTCTTAGTTGATTTGGTCCATTTAATTCTTTATTGTATTCATATTTATTTTGAAAGTATTCATGAAATATTTAAACCTACCAAACTTTAAAGCTCTTTCATCAATTGGATATTGGCACATTTATAAATTCATGGCTTGCAAAACTAATTATAATAATATATAAAAACTATTATCTGAAAAAAAATCTGTTAAATTAGTGATTCCAAATGCTAATGATTTACCAAAAGAAACATCCAATTCGTTGCAAGTTTCATTTCTATCCACATCCTATGGAATTTACACACTACTAAAACAAAGATAATTCATATCTCTCAGAAAAGAAAAACAAATATAATCCATGGGAATTCTAGCTCAATAAGGACAACACATAGTTAAGGGTAAATTTTTTTTTGAACCAAATGTTGAATTTTATTAAATATCAAAGTGATACTAATTGATTCAAAAGCATAGATCATTAAGGGACTTGGGAAAACACCCATGTGCAGAAAGTAAAGAGAAATAAACGCTCGATTAAGCACTGCTGTTAACATTCAAGCATAAAGTACATAACATTTATATTTGAATTATCGACGTTAACTTGGTAACTTCAAAATTGCAATGATTTGAATTATCTTTAATCAAAGAAACTTTTTGTTTTTT
>NW_018397276.1:2821241-2821479 GCF_002168275.2 Theobroma umbraticum
AACTTGGCAATGAGACCAAGCTGCCTACGTACCTTCTGAATTGAAAGATCAAGTCGTAACGTAGTTCTTGTTTTTTCTTTTTTTTCTTTTGTTTTTTTTACATTCTAAGTTTTACCTAAGTCCTCTTTTTAAGGATTTTCAACTTAATAGTTATTTTTTTTTGCAGGACCTAATTTGGCCTAAGCCGTTCTATTAAGGATTTTTGATTGAACGGGTTGTTTTTTATTGGCAGTTTAAG
>NW_018397276.1:2821489-2822009 GCF_002168275.2 Theobroma umbraticum
GAAGGAACTTATATTCATGCTTTGTAATGCTTCAAAAATTTGCAATTGATTGAGCCGACTATAAGGAATAGACTCAAGCAATTAGTCTTTTTCACTTCACTAGCAATTGATAGTATGAACTTCTACAATTATTGACGTCAACTTGGCAATTTCAAAATGGCAAAGATTTGAATTATCTTTAATTAAAGAGACTTTTTTTTTGGGTTGACTACACTTGGCAATGAGACCAAGCTACCTACATACCTTCTAATATGAAGGATCAAGTCGTAACATAGTTCTTGTGTTTTTTTTCTTAGATTCTAACTTTCGCCTAAGTCATCATTTTAAAGATTCTCAATTTAATAGTCTTTCTTTTTTTGCAGGACCTAATATTTGCCTAAGGCATCCTATTAAGGATTTTTTGTTTAACGGGTTCTTTCTTAATGGCAGTCTAAGCTTTTACCGAAGAGGAACTAATATTAATGCCTTGTAACGCTTCATGAATTTGCCATTGATTGAGCTGAGCATGAGGAGTAGACTC
>NW_018397276.1:2822019-2822379 GCF_002168275.2 Theobroma umbraticum
TATTCTTTTCTTCACTTGCAATTGATAGTTTGAACTTCTTCAATTATCGACGCCAACTTTGCAATTTAAATATGGTAAATATTTGAATTATCTTTAACTAAAGAGACTTTTTACTTTTTGGATTGATTGAACTTGGCAATGAGACCAAGCTACCTACATATGTACCCCTAACATGAAGGATTAAGACATAACGTAGGATCAAATTTTGGTTGAAAATACGTTGGGCTTACTATTTGCTATGGCAGAGATGAATGGCTTGGACGTCATGAGTTTATTCTGATGTCTATATGCTGCAAGAGTATGAGAGGTAGAGTAAATAATGGAAAGCAAAACGGGAGAAAGAGTCAAAGCACGATACAC
>NW_018397276.1:2822395-2822520 GCF_002168275.2 Theobroma umbraticum
GGGGAATCCGAGTAACCCTCGTGCGAACTCCCCTCAAAACACCAAAAAATTGAATGTTTTTATTAAGTTGGGGTGACCTGCCATGCAAGCTCACTTGCCATGGCAAAGGTTGGGGATGACAAAGA
>NW_018397276.1:2822530-2825919 GCF_002168275.2 Theobroma umbraticum
CTTAGCCTCCTTCCATGAATAAATACTAGGGCTGACATCTTACACATCCTTTTAAAAATCTTCACCCATTAGAAACAAAACTTGCCAAAGGAAAATTTGTACAAGAAAGTTGATTTAAAAAGAGAGAAAAAATTAAATTAAATGAACCTCTAAAATCCACAGCAGCCGAAATGAAACAAGAAGTAAAAAAGAAAGATTGAGTGAGATTATAATTGGAAGAAAAGAGAGGAAAATTGGAAGAAGAAAAAGAGTTTTGTTACCATTGAAGAGGAAGCTGAGGAAAATTTGAGAGAGTTAAGAAACTTCCAATGCTTTATCTTTCCAAAGAGTTATTTCTAGAAGATAAAATAAATAGGGATTTCAAGTAAAAGCTGAAAAAATAATTAAAGAAAAAAAGATTACAGCTTCAAAATATTTATTAATATATTTCCAAGATAAAGAATACCAAACTTACCCATAAAACATGGAATGCAATTTATGGTTGGATTTGAAAGCCACGTAGACTGCAAAGCCCCTAAGCACCAGCAACTAATTTTTAAAATAAAAAAATTGGGGAAAAAAAAGAACAGACTCATGAACTGACCAAGAAACATATGGCATTGTCAAGAAAATTGATTGGAAAATTAAGCATATCAAGATTTCAAGTGAAGAATAGACTCATGAACTGACCAAGAAAACCTCTAAGCATAAACTCATGAATTGACCAAGAAAGACTGAAGCAAATAAAATAAAGAAGAAAAAGATAAAGCAATCAAAGATTACATAAGCATGTAAGTGTCGTAGTTACATATTTATTAACATATTTCACTTTCCAATACCAAACTTACCAATAAAATAGTTAACAATGTAAGTGTCGGTGGAGTGCAAATTACATAAGCAAATTAAGAGAAATTACCAAAAGATCAATTTTAGAAGAAAGTTGATAACTTAAAAAATTAAATAAAGAAAAAATTTGGAAATAAGAAATAAAACATTAAATTAAGTAAAACAAGAAATAAAAAGAGAACTTGAGTAACATTGGAAAGAAAAGAGAGCAACATTGGAAGAAGAAAAAGAGTTTAATTACCATTGAAGAGAAAGGTTAGGAAAATTTGAGAAAAGTTTAGAAACTTCCAATGCTTTAGATTTGTAGTGACAACTCTTGACTGGTCATAACAAAAGAAATAAATAAAGCAATCAAATCATATTTATTAACATACTTCACTTTCCAATGTGGCACTACCAAACTTACCAATAAAACAGTTAATTTGCAAAGTATGCTTCGATGAACTGACCAAGAAACATATGGCAAATCTTGACTGATCTTAACGTTAATATATTAGGGAAATAAAGCATCTTGATTTGACATGGAACTATTCATATATTAGGGAACTATTCACAAAGAATTTGTTAAATTAATGATTCTAAATTCCATTGATTTACCGAAAGAAACATCCAATTTGTTGCAAGTTTCATCTTTATTGACAACCTATCGAATTTACATACTACTAAAACAAAGATAATCCATATGTCTCTAAAAAAGAATAAAACAAAGACAATTCTTGGGAATTTTTGTGCAATATGGACAACACATAATTCAGGGTAAAATCTTTTTTTTTTTGTCAAATGTTAAATTTTATTAAGTGTCAAAGTGATACAAATTGATTCGAATGCATGGATCAGAAAAGGACTTGGGAAAACACCTATGTCCAAAAGGTACATAACACCAATCTGGGAAAAACCCCATCCATGAAGTTGTGACACATTAAAACAATAATCATGGCTATTTTTTTTTACCAGCTCAAATAACTCAAGAAGCGTATATGTCTATATTTCAAAAGTTTTGGGTGATATGAATTAATTAGCCAAACCAAAAAATAGCTTACGAATTATTTAGGTGATATGAAAAATAACTTTTGAATTATTTAGGTGATATGAAAAATAGCTTATGAATTATTTAGGTGATATGGAAAATAGTTTATGAATTATTTAGGTGATATAAATTATTCCTCATAATACCAATCAAGATTACTGCTGATAATTTTTTACATATATATATATATGAAGTTTTCAAATTGTTTCTTTTTTTTGGGAATTTACAATCTTTCATGTGTCTTTGTCATTACCAAGAATTGAGTCAAATACATGATTTAGCTAAACTCAACATATATGAACAAGGAAACTTAATCTTTAAGAGGCCTTCACCAAGATAAAAAAGTTTTAAACATATATACTAACATCTAATACCTGTTGTTACAATACTACATTAACCTTTTACATTACATCTTAGTAATTCTTACACAAACATAGGCTGATAAGGAAAACCCGCGGCTGATATTACATTAATTAAGACACTCAGTGTCACTATTCGAATCTAAAAAGTTGATCTCCCTATGTCCATCAAGCTTGACTAGAAAAGTTCCACAGTTCTCTTCATGCCATTGAATACCTTCCTTTTCCAGAAGCTAAATGATCAAATGTGTCAGTTTTGACTTCCATATACCATGTGTCCCGCATCTAATGATAGCACCCAGAGTTTGAACGAAGGCACGTTGATTCTAATAAAAGGTACAATTTCAAATGTCTAATTGCTTGTTTGACATGTTGCCCATACAAAATAAGGCCCATGACAAAAACATCATCAAGACGAAAAGGATATCTCAACTATGGATCACTGCAAAAGTCTAGACGCAACTAATCGATGACCTTTGGGGCACCAAAGAGTGACTACACCTACTGTAAAAGGCTAAGTAGAACTACTTGACAGTGAAGGAAGGCGATACACCAAAACACATAGGTGGTTCCTTACCTTTTGTTGGACATCAAAGAGAATGGTATGTCTTCTTAATTGATCAACTTTTTAGTTTGATTTTTGTAATGTTTTTTGTCAATGCATTATGGTTTGTCATCTCATTATTGTTGTGATCACTATATTACATGTTGTGATTGCAGCCAGAGTAGCAGCAGAGATCAATGAAGTTCATTGCAAGAAATTCAAGCTTCCACAACATAAATGTTTTTGTCGGTAATACTCTATCGGTAAATTCTGATTGATTATCGATGGATTTTCAATAGACAACATCAATGTAATTTTCCAATAAAACATTGACAAAAGCTAGTCTGTCGATACTCAATTAGTGTTTGTTTGGCATGCAATAAAAGTATGCCATCACTTGCATGTAATAGTGAATTTTACATGCACATTTTATTGTCTTACATAATCTAACTTCCTTTAGTTAGTTAATGTCCACTGAGCTTCAAATATGGCATTTGCACCAAAGTCCTCAACTTTTCCTTATTTACCTTTTGTTCCATCAAACTTTCTATTCTTGCAATTTGGTCCTTCAACCATTTCTTCTAAACTCCAATTTCCTTCTATCTTTTTTCCCTTACATGTGTACAAATAAAAT
>NW_018397276.1:2825929-2826380 GCF_002168275.2 Theobroma umbraticum
CACTTCACCAAAATATCACCATAATATTTAAATATATGCTTACCCACTCATCTTCTATTTAATAAAGGCACGTGGGCCCTGTTTATGTAGTTTTTCTTCAAAATTCAGTCTCACTTCTTCTCCCCCACTAAGATTAGTCATATACTTCTTATTCACGACCACTTTCAATCATAGATAAAATATTATTATTTAATTATCATTTTCTCACATATGAAATATTTTAATCCAAAATAATTGTCGTTTTCACCTATCACTATTCTTTCACACTTAGATTTACATCCATTAACCCTTTAACAGATCGATGAGATTGTGGTGGCTCTTATACGAGGATATGGGGTGTTACAAAAGGAGGAACTAATATTCATGCATTGTAACACTTCAAGAATTTCCAATTGATTGGGCTGACTATGAGGAGTAGACTCAAGCAATTAATCTTTTTTAGTTCACTAGC
>NW_018397276.1:2826390-2828830 GCF_002168275.2 Theobroma umbraticum
ATGAATTTCTTCAATTATTAGTGTCAACTTGGCAATTTCAAAAGGGCAAAGATTTGAATTATCTTTAATCAAAGAGACTTTTTGGTTTTTGGGTTGACTGAACTTGGCAACGAGACCAAATTGCCTACATACCTTCTAATATGAAGAATCAAGTTGTAACATAGTTCTCGTGTTTTTTTTTTTAGATTCTAACTTTTGCCTAAGTTGTCATTTTAAGGATTCTCAACAAATATTTTTTCTTTTTCTGCAGGATCTAATATTTGCCTAAGCCATCCTATTAGGGATTTTTGGTTTAACGGGTTCATTTTTATTGGCAGTTTAAGCTTTTACCGAGGAACGAACATTCATGCATTGTAACATTTCAAGAATTTGCAATTGATTGGGCTGACTGTGAGGAGTAGACTAAAGCAATTAGTCTTTTCCACTTCATTAGCAATTTAAAGTATGAACTTCTTCAATTATCGACACCAACTTGGCAATTTCAAAATGGCAAAGATTGAATTATCTTTAATTAAAGGGACTTTTTCATTTTTGGGTTGACTGAACTTGGCAAAGAGACTAAGCTGCCTACATACCTTCTAATATAAAGGATCAAGTTGTAACGTAATACTCGTGTTTTTTTTTTTGGATGTTCACTTTGCCCAAGTCGTCATTTTAAGGATTCTCAACTTAATATTCTTTCTTTTTTTGCAGGACCTAATTTTTGCCTTAGCCGTCCGATTAAAGATTTTTAATTTAACGGGTTCATTTTTATTGGCAGTTTAAGCTTTTATGGAGGAACTAATATTCGTGCATTGTAACGCTTCAAGAATTTACAATTGATTAGGCCGGCTGTGAGGAGTAGACTCAAGCAATTAGTCTTTTTCACTTCACTAACAACTGATAGTATGAATTTCTTCAAATATTGACGTCAATTTCACAATTTCAAAATGGCAAAGATTTGAATGATCTTTAATGGAAAAGACTTTTTGCATTTTGGATTGATTGAGCTTGGCAAGGAGACTAAGATACCTATGTGCGTACCCTTAACATGAAGGATCAGGTCATAATGAAGGATTGAATTTTGGTTTAAAATACCTTGAGCTTGCTATTTGGTATAGTAGAGATGAATGGCTTGGACATCATGAGCTTATTCCGATGTTGATATGGTGCAAGAGTATGAGAGGTAGGGTAAATAATGGAAAGCAAAAGGGGAAAAAGAGTAAAAGCACGAGACACTAGAGCACAATAGAAGGGAGAACCCAGGCAACCCCCATGCAAACTGCCCTCAAAACGCCAAAAAATTGAATATTTTTATTAAGCTGAGGTGACCTGCCATGCAAGTGCACCTGTCATGGCAAAAGTCGGGGATGACAAAGATAGATCAAGCCTTAGCCCCCTTCTATGAATAAATACTAGCACTAACATCTTACACATCTTTTGAAAAATCTTGATTCATCGTAAACAAAAATTGCCAAAAGATAATTTGTACAAGAAAGTTGATTGAAAAAGAGACAGAAAAAATTAAATTAAATGGAACTCTAAAATCCACAGCAACAGAAATAAAACAAATTAAAAAGAAAAATTGAGTGAGATTATAATTGAAAGAAAATAGAGGAAAATTGGAAGAAGAGAAAGAGTTTAGATACCATTGAAGAGAAAGCTAAGGAAAAGTTGATCTTAGTTAAGAAACTTTCGATTCTTTATCTTTGCAAAAGATTATTTCTAGAAGATAAAATAAATAGGGATTTCAAGTAAAGACTGAAACAAATAAATTAAAGAAAAAAGATTACAGCTTCAAATAATATTTATTAATATATTTCCAAGATAAAATAGTTAATTTGCAAAGTATACTTCGATGAACTGAACAAGAAATATATGGCATTGTCAACAAATGAAAACCCAACAAATCTTGACTAATCCTAGCGTAACCAGTGGAAGAAAATTGATTGGAAAAATATATCAACATTTCAAGTGAAGAAAGTGGCAGGTAAACCAAACAAACGAAAAGAAAAATAAAGCATCTTGATTTGCCATGGAACTATGAAATAAAACAAGAAAAGGAGAAAACTTTTCTTTGAAAACAGATCATTTTTATCGCTGCAATGTGTAAAGGAAAAAGGGATTTTATAGCGGTCGATCTGCCAAGTGTCAGCATTACATTTGGCTCCGGAAAAAGGGCGCACAGAAACTGTCGCCCTAGCTGCTTTGGTCCAATTAATTCTTTATTCTACTTATATTTATTTTTAAAGTATTAATTAATGAAATATTTAAACTTAACAACCTTTAAAGCTCTTTCATTTATTGCATATTGACACATTTATAACCTCACAGCTTTCATAACTAATTATAATAATATTTAAAGAATATTATCTCAAAAAAATCTATTAATAGTGATTCCAAATGTCAATGATTTACCAATAAAAACTTCTAATTCGTTGCAAGTTTCATCTTTGTCCAC
>NW_018397276.1:2828840-2829223 GCF_002168275.2 Theobroma umbraticum
ATTTATATACTACCTCATCCATAAGGCTAGGTAATATGAATTATTTAGGAGATACAAATTATTCCTCATAAGGCTAATCAAGATTATTGCTAATAATTATATATACATACATACATGGAGTTTACAAATATATATATTTTAAAATGTACAATCTTTCATGTCTCTTTGCTAAATACATTATTTAGCTAAACTCAACATGTAGACTCATACTGAAGAGCAATCGATATTCAATATCTGTAACGGTTTAAGAATTTGCCATTGATTTGGCCAATTTTGAGAAGCAGACACAAAGAGGATGTAACGACCTCTTCCCTCGATCGTTACCGGCGTCCGAGACTTACGAGTAAACCTGTCAACTCCCGAACAAGCCTTAGTTAAGCCCT
>NW_018397276.1:2829254-2829679 GCF_002168275.2 Theobroma umbraticum
CATGTAAACCAAATATTCACAACATTTAGACGTGGCTTCTAAATACAAACAACCCGATTTGATACTTGCACACGATTTCAACATAATATGCAGTAGTCATTACATAACCTTAAGTTATAGCTAGTACATTTTCAATAACTATTAATCATTACAAGCCTTACTATTTGACTCAAACCAACCTCTAGGCAGCGGAGCGACTCTGAGTGGAAATCTAGAGACACCATTACCTAGGCCGTAGCCAACCTCGCGATGCTGAGCAAAACTCTATAATTGATTACTTATCTGCAAAAGAAAATATGAATGGGGTGAGTCTAACAAACTCAGTGATCATCGACTCCGTGAGTAGGGCGTAGATGGAAAACAAGCTAAAAGCAGAAGATTTGAAAATTTTAAAAATATAAGAGTATATGTAAACAATTTACCCA
>NW_018397276.1:2829744-2829899 GCF_002168275.2 Theobroma umbraticum
TAAATAATCATTTAATATTGGATTTAAAGTAAGTAAATGTTATCATGCATGATCCCGTAAAAATCCAAAATTTCATAGAGTTTACACATAAATTTCATAATTCGCCCCATACATAGGGAATTAAATCGAATTTCATCATATAAGCAAGGGAGCAA
>NW_018397276.1:2829983-2830406 GCF_002168275.2 Theobroma umbraticum
ATATCACTCTCGAGTAGGTATAGAAATACAAGCACGTGGACCCGCTTCCACGTACTAACATTCGGGAGCTCCGCTCCACATGATCCCCACATGCCATGGCAGTCTCAACAATGTTGGCCAACATTGGAGAAATAAGGCGGTCGCAACCGCGTATAACAACTTGTGGCCTAGCCACGTAAAATCATATACCCTGGCCCCAGCCATGTCTAATAGCCCGTCGATGACCCAAAGATTCTCCAGCTAAAGCTCACTTGTGCACAACAGTCACACTTAACTGGAGTGATAAACGGCCTACTCTCAAATCTCTCGATTTAATGAAACCATTTAAAAGTTAAATCGAGGTTTCAATATATCGTTTCAAACCATTTCCAAAATACCGATCATGGTAATACACTAAAACCTCTTTTTGTATCACCTTGCAAT
>NW_018397276.1:2830464-2830651 GCF_002168275.2 Theobroma umbraticum
TCATGAATGCACATCACACAATCAATAAGGCACGTTTTTGACATAAATATATTGGAAAGCTTGTTTCTCGATTTCTAAGATCCTTTACGTATATGACTTGTATATAGATATATAGTCAAGCACATTTCAAGTTCTTGGGCATTCACAAACTCTTAGAATATCTACCAGCTCATGCTTTCCACAAATT
>NW_018397276.1:2830668-2830974 GCF_002168275.2 Theobroma umbraticum
AACACATATGAATATATATATACATTTACATAGACACAGAAAGTTTTAAAATGGATACCCCTTACTCACCTTACAATAGCGGGACACTATGTCGCTATTAGTTCAAATGCGTATTTAGCTAATTCTACTTGCCAATCTGTTGTTACTTCCTTCAGCACACCTTCTCAACAACGTTACTGACTATACTTTCCCTAGCAATCATTCAAACCCAATACTCTCAATTATACTCATAACTTTTATCAACATCCCACACAACATTTGTTACACAATCCATATACTTTAATCAACCAACTCATACCACACAAT
>NW_018397276.1:2831123-2831574 GCF_002168275.2 Theobroma umbraticum
TACAATCAATTTACAAAGCATGCTTTCAACCAACTAACAATTTCTACTTCTTTACCTTGGAAATCTTGAACCAAACCACCAATTCTCCTTAAATTTGGTTATGGGAAAGGAAAAAGGGAAGAAACTTTATGTGAAGGAAGGACAAAAGGAAGAAACATGGGACGAGATAGGGAAAAGAGCTTAAGATCCAATTGGTTATGGTGGAAGCCACGATTTGGAGGAAGAAAATTCCATAAGGGAGAAAGTGATGGTGGAGTTGAAGAAAGAGAAGAAAATGCCTAAGGATAAAGAAAAGTGAAGGTTCTAGTACTTAATATGATAACAAGAAGAAAATAGTAAATATTACTCCTTTTTGGCCAGCCATGATGTGTACATAGAAAGAAAATTCAAGAAGGTTTCAAGGTTATCCATTTAGTCAATCATGTACGAAGTTCTTTGTCTTTTTCCCTTT
>NW_018397276.1:2831584-2831942 GCF_002168275.2 Theobroma umbraticum
CCATCCTTTCCTTCCCTTCTTGTATCAATTTTTCCCAACAAGTCTTACATAGGTGACCGGCTATATGGAAAAGAATAAGAGAAAGAAAACTTAAAGCTACCTTTGTAGGCTTTGACCAAGCTAAATAGTAAAATTACTATTTAGCCTTCTTAAGTTTTCATTCTTTTTATTGAGTCCTCCCATCACTTTTCAAATTCCAATTTTTCTTCTATTTCCTTCCTTGATATGTATGTAAATATAATATAAAGTTTACACCCTATTAGCATGTCACCATAATATTTAAATATATGCTTACCCGATTATGCTCTATTTTATAAAAGCACGCAATTTTCCCCTAACCTCATTGTTTTCTTCCAAA
>NW_018397276.1:2831952-2832052 GCF_002168275.2 Theobroma umbraticum
TCTTCTCCTCCCCCACTTAGATTAATCATATAACCCTCTATCTTAACTAATCTAACTGATAAATAAAATATTAATATTTTAATATTATTTTATTCAAAAA
>NW_018397276.1:2832152-2832242 GCF_002168275.2 Theobroma umbraticum
TTTATGTACTTTGTAATAGCCTAACAAATTTAGCTTACATTTAAGCTAGTCCATCTGTTGAACCTCTCAGGCTATATCAAAGACACCAAG
>NW_018397276.1:2832252-2832383 GCF_002168275.2 Theobroma umbraticum
AAAGATAAAACTTTATGAATGAATATCAAGACTATAATCACTTACCTTTAATCTAACAGCATTATAATCAACTTGTTTACTGCCAAAATACCAATAGATCATCTTAGTCATTATCTAGTGCTATAGCTTCT
>NW_018397276.1:2832393-2832548 GCF_002168275.2 Theobroma umbraticum
CATCACCGAATAAAATTATAACCAACTCCATATGAGTTTTTCTGCCGATATGCAACATATATATATTTCAAAAAATTTCAACTTCAAGTAATCTTTGGCAAAACAAGCCCAATAAGCCATCTGAAAAACCAAAATAACCGACGATCAAGTTTAGA
>NW_018397276.1:2832776-2832914 GCF_002168275.2 Theobroma umbraticum
CAAAACTTGAAACAGTGTTTTGTTTAAATACTTCTCAATATCATTGCAAGTATCGACTTACAACTTGCAACTTCCTTTTTGTAACTATACAACTTAATGCTTATTTTCACAAGATTCATAACAAGATTCCTCTTGAAT
>NW_018397276.1:2832924-2833058 GCF_002168275.2 Theobroma umbraticum
AATTGCCCACCATAATTTATATCTCACATCATGCAACCACATAACCCGTTGTTTAGCCTTTGGGTTCCCTAGCAAGTTCCAAATGCCACAGTACATCAATATGCATATAAAATATTTCTAAGTAACATCAATTA
>NW_018397276.1:2833068-2833209 GCF_002168275.2 Theobroma umbraticum
CACGTATAGTTTGGTATATACTTTTCAAAACTTTGGTGCAATTTCCAAATACTTAATTACTCTTTTATCCATTGTCCTTACAAGCATATTTATTCCAAAAGCGTGCACTTTCTCTCCAAGATATTCGAATGTGTACTCATC
>NW_018397276.1:2833656-2833888 GCF_002168275.2 Theobroma umbraticum
GGCTTGCAAATTCATCATAATGCCCCATTATTAAGCCAAGCACTCTTTATTCTTATCAAAAATCCACTAGAAACAAATATCCTCAGCGCTGCGGCGCTCGCCAGTCAGCGCCGTGGCGCTGTATTTGCTGGTTTTAGCGCCGCAGCACTGGCTTTCCAGTGCTGCGGCGCTGTGGTTACTGGATGTGAGGCAACTTCAGCGCTGCAGCGCTGAAGAATCAACGCTGCGGCAC
>NW_018397276.1:2834063-2834271 GCF_002168275.2 Theobroma umbraticum
CTAATTATTCACCATTTACAACATTCCACAATTCCTTAATCAACACTTTATGCTTACCTTACTATAAATTCCAAGAATTCATATTTCTTTATTTCCATAATTACTTCCATTAACATATATTGAGGCATTCCCAATTTTATGCCACGCCTATACACAAGTACCCACCAATTAAGCTGAATCCTTCTATGGAATACCCCTTCCATATGAT
>NW_018397276.1:2834602-2834737 GCF_002168275.2 Theobroma umbraticum
TACCTCCACCATAACATTTAACGCAAACTTGGTTAAACGATGGTCTCCAAATTACTCTTAAGTACGTGCATATGAAATTATACACCACTTAGTGTTAAGATCTTGACTTTTCTCATCAATCTTAACCACTTACAT
>NW_018397276.1:2834747-2834892 GCF_002168275.2 Theobroma umbraticum
AACAATTCACTTAATTACTGCATCTCGCCTTTACAGTCATAAGACCAAAGTCTCTTAAACTTAGGATGCAGCAACTCCCTCTCAAAGCTTATCCAAAATCAATATTCTTCTAAGTCCTTCACCTTTGGAGAATCATATTTAAGAC
>NW_018397276.1:2834902-2835009 GCF_002168275.2 Theobroma umbraticum
TATCATAGGTTGCACATGATCCAAAGAGTTTTTGAAATTGATCTTTAAAGCAATTTGTATGTCAGATTCAATATAGAGCTCCATATGGCATTTGAACTAGAATCAAT
>NW_018397276.1:2835019-2835222 GCF_002168275.2 Theobroma umbraticum
TATTTGACTTCAAGCTACCAAATCCACATGTAGTCCTTTCAACTTCTAGCTTCACGCTAGCATAGTAAAATTCGAACTCATCCTTAGAGCAAATTTGTTTACTAGCTGCTTACTTGGCGACCTCAAATCAATCATAACATTTACTGATTTTTTTTTTTTTACCCTTGGCTAACTTATATACTTATAACTATAAACCATATTGG
>NW_018397276.1:2835390-2835619 GCF_002168275.2 Theobroma umbraticum
CATATCCAACACATATATAGTATAATATATCTCAAAGGCCCAACACTATTTATATATGGGCATGGCAAACTCAATTCATGTAGTGCACTCACGTCCATGCACATGAGTATTGGTTTACAATTCCCTCAATGCTCAAAGTCATAAACCTTGAGTGAATCACAACAATTAATATTCACTCTAGCAAAGTGTGCCCATTATCATCATTATCGTTCATGGTCCTTTATATTGA
>NW_018397276.1:2835629-2835783 GCF_002168275.2 Theobroma umbraticum
AACCCAATGTCATCCAATTTCTTCCTATTGATAACCATGTAATCAAGTCATAGCTCCACTAGATGAATAAGTTACTATGGGCCTAGTAGTCCAACTTCACCTTCCTCCATCCTTAATCAAAGGAATATATCATTATATTAACCTTTCATAAGGA
>NW_018397276.1:2835793-2835895 GCF_002168275.2 Theobroma umbraticum
TTTACAATCTTTCCAACAATGGCTCGTCTCTCGGGTGTCATCTCAAACCCAGACGACGGCACTACTTAGAACCTTTATATGACGTTAGTAAAAAGGTAGGTT
>NW_018397276.1:2835995-2836134 GCF_002168275.2 Theobroma umbraticum
TTTTTTTTAATGTCTTAAGTTTTGCCTAACTCATCATTTTAATGATTTTCAACATAATAGTCTTTCTTTTTCTTGGACTTAACTTTTTCCTAAGCCATCTTGGTAACGATTTCTGACTTAATGGGCTTTCTTTTAATGG
>NW_018397276.1:2836144-2836280 GCF_002168275.2 Theobroma umbraticum
TCTTATCGATGAGCAATTAATATTTATGCATAGTAGTGCTTCAAGAATTTGCCATTGATTAGGCCTTGGTAACGATTTCTGGCTTAATGGGCTTTCTTTTAATGGTAGTTTAAGCTCTTATCGATGAGCAATTAAT
>NW_018397276.1:2836349-2836867 GCF_002168275.2 Theobroma umbraticum
AGTAGACCCTAGCAATAAGTCTTCTTTGCTTCACTTGCAATTTGATAGTTTAAAATTTTCAAATCATTCATGTCAACCCAGTATTATTAGCATTGCAAAGATTTGAATTATCTTTAATGGAAGATTATATTTTTAGGTCGACAAAACTTGGCAATGAGACCAAGTTGCTAATGTACCTCCTAATACGAAAGATCAAGTCATAACATAGTTCTTTGTTTTTTTATCTTTTATGTCTTAACATTTGGGTAACTCATCTTTCTAAGGATTTTCAACTTAATAGTTTTTATTTTTTAGGCCCTAACTTTTGTCTAAGCTGTACTGTTAAGCATTTTTGACTTAACGGGATTTTGTTTTAGTGGAAATTTAAGCTCTTACTGAGGAACAACTGATATTCAAGCATATCAACACTTCAAGAATTTGTCATTAACTGGGTCGACTTTGAGGAGTACACCCAAGCAATAAGCCCTTTTGCTTCACATTTTGATAGTTTATATTTCTACAATTATCAACATCAATTT
>NW_018397276.1:2836997-2837995 GCF_002168275.2 Theobroma umbraticum
ACATACCTCCTAATATGAAATATCAAGTCATAACTTAGTTCATCTTTTTTTGATGCCCTAACTTTTGCCTAAGTTATCCTCTTAAGTATTTTTAACTTAACATGCTTTTTTTTAGGTCCTAAGTTTTGCTTCACTTGCAATTTGATAGTTGAACTTCTTTAATTATCAACGTCCACTTGATAGTTTCAACATACAAAAATTTGAATTATCTTTAATTGAAAAGACTTTTTTTTAGGGTTAACTAAACATGGCATTGAGACCAAGCTGCCTACATACCTCCTAATATGAAGGTTCCAGTCATAACATAGTTCATTTTTTCCTTAAGGTTTTAACTTTTGCCTAAGCCATCTTGTTAAGGATTTATGACTTAATTGACTTTTATTTTAATGGTAGTGTAGGCTCTTATCGAGAAGCTACTAATATTAAAGTACAGTAGTGGCTCAAGAATTTGCTATTGATTGGGTTGATTGTGATGAGTAGATGCAAGTAATAAGTCTTCTTTGCTTCACTTGTAATTTGATAGTATAAACTTCTTCAATAATTGACATCAACTTATAATTTCAACATCAAAGAGATAGTTGAACTTGTCAATAAGACTATGTTGCCCACGTACCTCATAGCATAAAAGATCAAGTCATAACGTAGTCTTTTTTTTTTATTTACGTTCGAACTTTTGCTTAAGTTGTCATTTTAAGATTTTCAACCTAATAGTCTTTTTTTTTTGGTACCTAACTTTTCCCTAAACCATCTTTTTAAGGATTTTTGCCTTAACAAGGTTAGTTTTAGTGGCAATGTAGGCTCTTATTGAGGATCAACTGATATTAAAGCATATTAACGCTATAAGAATTTCCCATTTATTAGACCAATTGTGAGGGCTAGAAATGAACAATAAGTCTTCTTTGCTTCACTTGCAATTTTATAGTTTGAATTTCTTAAATTATTGTTGTCAACTTTTTCTTTTTGTTTTGGTTTACTGAACTTGGTAATGCAACCAAGCT
>NW_018397276.1:2838095-2838636 GCF_002168275.2 Theobroma umbraticum
GTAGCAAATTAGTGTTCCACTATTTTAAGGTGAGTAGGGGGTGTCCATTTCAAACTAATCCCATAATTCGGTATGTATGTATATATGTGTTTATGAGCATCAAATGATTTATTTTAAATGAAAATTGTGGAAAGCATGAGCTGGTAGTGATCTTAGGAGTTTGTCATTGCCAAGTGTTGAAATGGGTTTGACTATACATATATATATACGGGTTATATACGTAAATGATTTAAAAATCGAGAAGCAAGCTTTTTAATGTATTTATGTAAAAAACGTGCCTTGTGGATTTTGTGAAGTGCATTCATGAATAATTTCTTATTTACCATGCAGATTAGGCATTTAACCCTATACAAAAAGATTTACATGACAAGGTGATACAAAAGAGGTTTTAGAATGTTACCATGATCGGTGTTTTGCAAATGGTTTGAAACGATCCATTGAAAACTTGATTTAATTTTTCGAATGGTTTTATTGAACCGGGAGATTCGAGAGTAGGCCGGTTGTTACTCCGGTTAATTGTGACCCTTGTGCACAAGTGAGC
>NW_018397276.1:2839160-2840163 GCF_002168275.2 Theobroma umbraticum
AATTAGCACAAACTTACTTAATTGCATATAAGGCACAAATTCTCATTTTGAATATAGTGTTGGTATATGTATATTCTTATATTTTTAAACCTTCAATTCTTTTGTTTTTAGCTTGTTTCCCATCTACACCCTACTCACGGGGTCGATGATCATTGAGTTTGTGAGACTTACCCCACTTTATTTTCTTTTGCAGACAAGTAATCAGTTTTAAGATTTTGTTCAGCTTCTTGAAGTTGGCTACAATCTAGGTAATGGCATCTCTAGGCTTCCACTCAGAGTCGCTCCGCTGCCTAGAGGTAGGTTTGTGTCAAATAGTCCGGCTTGTAATGGTTAATAGTTACTGGAAATGTACTAGTTAGAACTTAAGGTTATGTAATGACTACTACATATTATGTTGAAATCGTATGGAATTATCAAATCTGGTTATTAATATCTAGATGCAATGCATCAAATATTGTGATTATTTGGTTTAAATGAACTATGGTGTTGAAATTGTAATTTGAGTTTAAATTGCTGGGAGGTTTAACAAAGGCTTGTTTGAGATTTGGTGCGTTCACTCGCAAGTCTCAAACGTTGGTAATGATCAAGGGAAGAGGTCATTACACAAATCTCCCGGTTCATTAAAACCATTCAAAAAAAATCAAATCAAGTTTTCAAAGGATCGTTTCAAACCATTTGCAAAACACTGATTATGGTAACCTTCTAAAACCTCTTTTGTATCCCCTTGCTAAAAAAATCTTTTTGCAAAGGGTTAAATCCCTAATCCACATGGTGATAAGAAATTATTCATGAATGCACTTCACAAAATTCACAAGGCACACTTTTGACATCAAAACATTGAAAACCTTGCTTCTCAATTTTTCAATCCTTTACGTATATAAACCATATATATATATGTATAGTAAAGCCCATTTTAAACATTTGGCCTTCACAAACTCCTAAAATCACCATCAGCTCATGCTTTCCACAATTTGCATTGAAAATAAATCATTTCACATTCACA
>NW_018397276.1:2840263-2840420 GCF_002168275.2 Theobroma umbraticum
ATGATGTGGAGATCAAATTAAGGCTTGTTTGAGATTTGGTGGGTTTACTCACAACTCTCGAATGCCGGTAGCGATCGAGGGGAAGAGGTCGTTACAATAATCTTTGATTGCCCTATCTTGTTTTCTTTGTTTTATTTGCTTCAGTCTTTCTTGGTCA
>NW_018397276.1:2840430-2840755 GCF_002168275.2 Theobroma umbraticum
CTATGCTTGGAGGTTTTCTTGGTCAGTTCATGAGTCTATTCTTCACTTTAAATCTTTATATGCTTAATTTTCCAATCAATTTTCTTTTAGTTTTGATCACTCAAGATTTTTTCATAATGCCATATGTTCCTTGGTCAGTTCATGAGTCTATGCTTTTTTTTTTCTTGACAATGCAATATATTTGTTTATTTTAAATAGTAGTTGCTGGTGCCTAGGGGTTTTCCAGTCTACCTAGCTTTCAAATCCAAGCATAATTTGCATTCCATGGTTAACATCACAAATTAACTGTTTTATTGCTAAGTTTGGTATTGCTTTATCTTGGAAA
>NW_018397276.1:2840765-2840857 GCF_002168275.2 Theobroma umbraticum
AATACTATTTGAAGCTGTAATCTTTTTTTCTTTAATTTTTTATTTCAATCTTGTAACACCCTGTAACCTTATTTAATGATTGATGAGACTCT
>NW_018397276.1:2840867-2840963 GCF_002168275.2 Theobroma umbraticum
ATAAAGGGTATTTGAGGTAAGTTTGAGTGTTAGAGAACGGCGATGGGCGGAAAGAATATGTTTGAATAAAATAATATTTTTTGAATAAAATAATAT
>NW_018397276.1:2840973-2841167 GCF_002168275.2 Theobroma umbraticum
ATATTTTATTTATCAGTAAAATTAGTTAAAATAAAGAATTATAGGACTAATCCAAGTGGGGAAGGGGAAGAAAAGAGGAAAATTGAAAGAAAACCATGAGGTTAGAAGGAAGCCGTATGCTTTGATAAAATAGAGCACTCTCGGGTAAGTATATATTTAAATATTATGGTGACACGTGAATGAGGTACGAACCT
>NW_018397276.1:2841440-2841562 GCF_002168275.2 Theobroma umbraticum
CAAAGAAAGCTTGACCTTTCTTTCTCTCATTCTTTTCCCACATGGCCAGTCATGTATGTAATGTTTGTGGGAAAAATTGGTATAGGTAGGGAAGTAAAGGATGGGGAAAGAATTAAAGGGGA
>NW_018397276.1:2841572-2841682 GCF_002168275.2 Theobroma umbraticum
GAACTTACCTATGTTGACTAACCAAAAATTGTCTTGAAACTTCTTGAATTTTCTCATTTCTTCCATTCTTTATTCGGTCAGAAAGGGAGAGAATTTTTTATTTTTTTCCT
>NW_018397276.1:2841782-2842776 GCF_002168275.2 Theobroma umbraticum
AAAAAAGCCCATTAAGTTTAAAATCTTTAACAACATGGCTTATGCAAATGTTAGCGTCCAAAAAAAAAAGCTCGTTAAGTTGAAAATTCTTAAAATGATGACTTAGGCTAAAGTTAGGGGGTAAAAAAAAAACAAAGGATATAAGGCCATATATAGGTAGCATGGTCTCATTGCCAAGTTCGGGCAACCAAAAAGAAAAAGAAAAGAAAAAAGTCTCTTCCATTAAAGATAATTCAAATCTTTGCTACATTTAAACTACCAAGTAATTGTCAATAATTAAAGAGGTTCAAACTATAAAATTGCAAGAAAAGCAAAGAAAACTTATTGCTAGGGTCACTCTTCACACTCAGCTTAATCAATGGCAAATTCTTAAAGCGTTACAACGCTCGAAAATCAATTGCTCCTCGATAAAAGCTTAAACTGCCCTTAACAAAAAAAAACTAGTTTGCTAAGTGAAAAGTACTTAACAAGACAGCTTAGGTAAAAGTTAACGCTCAACTAGAAACTTGTTAAGTTGAAAATCCTTAAAAGGACAACTCAGGCAAAAGTTAGGGTCTGGAAAAAAAGATGAACTACGTGATGACTTGATCTTTGATATTAAGAGGTACGTAGTTAACATGGTCTCATCGCTAGGTTTAGTCAACCCAAAAAATAAAAAGTCTTTTCGATTAAAGATAATTCAAATATTTGCAATGTTGAAATTGGCAAGTTGTATTTGATAATTAAAGAAGTTCAAATTATCAAATTGCAAGTGAAGCAAAGAAAACTTCTTCTTTGAGTCTACTCCTCAAAATCGGCCTAATCAATGGAAAATTCTTAAACCATTACAGTTATTGAATATCAATTGCTCTTCAGTAAGAGCCTACATGTTGAGTTTAGCTAAATAATGTATTTCACAAAGACACATGAAAGATTGTACATTTCCAAAAAATATATATATTTGTAAACTCCATGTATATATATATATATAATTATTAACAATAATCTTGATTAG
>NW_018397276.1:2842786-2843082 GCF_002168275.2 Theobroma umbraticum
AATAATTCATATCTCCTAAATAATATATATTACCTAGTCTTATTATATAAATTTGATAGGATGTGGATAGCGATGAAACTTGCAACGAATTAGATGTTTCTGTTGGTAAATCATTCGCATTTGGAATCACTACATTAATAGATTCTTTTTTAATAATATTTTTTAAATATTATTATAATTAGTTGTGCAAACCATGAGTTTGTAAATGTGTCAATATGCAATTGATGAAAGAGCTTTAAAGCTTGGTAAGTTTAAATATTTCATTAATTAATACTTTAAAAATAAATATAAATAGA
>NW_018397276.1:2843214-2843499 GCF_002168275.2 Theobroma umbraticum
GCCCCCTTTTTCCTATAAATATGCAATTGATGTAATCTTGATGCTTGGCAGATCCACCGCCATAAAACAACCCATTTCACAACACTATAAATAGTAAAGTTTTGTTGTTGTTTTGTTTCATAGTTCCATGCCAAATGAAGATGCTTTATCCTTTTTTCTTTAATTTACTTGTTTCAGTCTTTATTTATTTATCTTGTTGATATGCTTTTCCAATCAGCAGTTAATTTACTTGTTACGTTAGGATCAGTCAAGATTTGCTGGGTTTTAATTTCTTGACAATGCCAT
>NW_018397276.1:2843582-2844059 GCF_002168275.2 Theobroma umbraticum
TGTTAATAAATATTATTTGATTGCTTTATCTTTTTTTCTTTAATTTATTTGTTTCAATCTTTATTTATTTTTCTTGTTATGATCAGTCAAGAGTTGTCACTGCAAATCTAAAGCATTGGAAGTTTCTAAACTTTGCTCAAATTTTCCTAAGCTTTCTCTTCTTCTTCCAATGTGGCTCTCTTTTCTTTCCAATGTTACTGAAGTTCTCTTTTTATTTCTTCTTTTACCTAATTTAATTTTTTATTTCTTATTTCCAATCAACTTTCTTCTAGAAATGATCTTTTGGTAATTTCTCTTAATTTGCTTATGTTATTTGCATTCCACCGACACTGCCATTGCTAACTATTTTATTGATAAGTTTGGTATTGGAAAGTGAAATATGTTAATAAAAATGTAACTACGACACTTACGTGCTTATCTAATTGTAACACCCCGTAACCTCATTTAATGATCGATGAGACTCTATTGAGGATAATA
>NW_018397276.1:2844152-2844281 GCF_002168275.2 Theobroma umbraticum
TTTTTGTGAATAAAATAATATTAAAATATTAATATTTTATTTATCAGTGGAATTGGCTAAAATAGAGAATTATAGGACTAATCCAAGTAGGGGAGGGGAAGAAAAGAGGAAAATTGGAAGAAAACCATG
>NW_018397276.1:2844493-2844611 GCF_002168275.2 Theobroma umbraticum
TTAGAATTTTAAAAGTGATGGAAGGACTCAATAAAAAGAATGAGAACTTAGGAGTGCTAAATGATAATTTTTTGATTTTAGCTTGGTCAAAGCTTACAAAGGAAGCTTGACCTTTCTT
>NW_018397276.1:2845117-2845325 GCF_002168275.2 Theobroma umbraticum
TAAGTTCTTCTCTCCATTTCTTCCCTTGTTTCTTTCCTTTTATCCTTCCCCTACCTGAAGTCCTTTCCTCTTCCTTCCCCACAGCTGAGGTTGAGGTGAATTGGTGAGACGATTCAAGATTTCTAAGGTAAGAAAGTAGGAAGTTGTTAGTTGCTTGAAAGTGTGCTTTTAAATTGACTTTTAAAGTATAGTTGTATTGGTGGCAGCA
>NW_018397276.1:2845407-2845540 GCF_002168275.2 Theobroma umbraticum
CTATAAATCGGTATGTAGTTATATATGTAGTTGTGAATATGAAATGATTTATTTCAATGCAAATTGTGAAAAGCATGACCTGGTAGTGATCTTAGGAAATTGTGAATGCCGAATGCTTAAAATGGATTTGACT
>NW_018397276.1:2845556-2845708 GCF_002168275.2 Theobroma umbraticum
GGTTTATATATGTAAAGAATTTAAAAATCGGGAAGCAAGCATTTTCAATGTTTTTGTTGTCAACAATGTGCCTTATGAGATTTGTGAAGTGCAATCATGAATAAATCTTTATTCACCATGCGGATTAGGCACTAAACCTAGGAAAGAAGATT
>NW_018397277.1:0-2227 GCF_002168275.2 Theobroma umbraticum
GTATGATTTATTTATGTGATTATGGATAGGCTAACTAAGTCCACTCATTTCTTATGAATGATGACCACCTATGAAGCAACCCAATATGCTAGATTGTATATATATGAGATAGTCCAATTGTTCGGAGTTCTAGTCACTATTGTATTGGATAGAGGCATATAGTTTTCTAGCCAATTTTGGTAAAAAGTCTAGGAAGCTTTGGAGACTAAGTTAAAGTTTACTATTACTTTCCACTCACACATAGATAGACAATCTGAGTGGACAATTCAAACACTAAAGGACATTCTGATGGCTTGTGTCATAGCCTTTGGAGTTACTTGGGATCGATACTTGCTACTTATTGGGTTTACCCATAATAACAATTTTCAGACTAGCATTCAGATGGCACCTTATAAGGCTTTTTACAGACAGAGATATAGGTCACCCATATGTTCATTTAAGGTTAGTGAAAGAAAACTCCTTGGATCGAAGATAGTGCAAGAGATCGCTGACCAGATACGGATGATTTGATGGCATAGAGTTGTCAAAAGTCATATGCTAACCTTAGACGTTAAGAATTGGAGTTTGAGGTAGGTGATCATATTTCTTTTTAGGGTTTCGCTAACCAAAGCAGTTATGAATTTTGGCACGAAAGGTACACTGAGCCCCAGGAATATTGGACGATATGTGATTTGGAGCTAGTTCGCACAACAGCATATCAGTTATCTGTTTCGATGGACCTTGCTTGCATTCATTTTATGCTTTTTGTTTTGGTAGTATGCAAGTACCAACCAGATCCAACTCACCTGATTTAGCATAATTCTTTACAGTTGGGAGATGATTTGAGCTACAAGGAGGTACCGATAGCCATTTTAGATAGGCAAATGAAGAAATTATGCTTTAAGGAGGTAGCATTAATTAAGGTGCAATGGCGAAACCACTTGAGCGAGGAGCTGATGTGAGAAACCAAGAACGACATATGAATGAAATACCTTCACTTATTTGATGAAGGCTAGTGCAACATTTAAATTGGAAGGTGAATTTTCATAAAGGGGGAATAATGTGAAATCCCACCTTAAGTAAAAGGATAAGTTGAGATATCCTTAGGTAAGTATGTGGAAATTTTTTTTTAAATCTTATATTTGGTTTTAAGCCTTAGAAAATACATGATTTGGAATATTTATTGTTGTTTGGAAAGGTTTGATGCTAAAAAAAAAGTCCCATTGGACAAGTTTCTAAGTCTAACTTTACCTACTAGAGCAAATCTATCTATACATGACCCACAAGTAGCAATAGATTTGGTCCAGAATGCTTTTAAAAGTGGATTTTAAAAACATAAATCAAGACATGATCAAAGGTATTGATAGATTTAGAGTTTTGATGAAGATCTATCAATACATGGCCAAATGTATTGATAGAAATTTTTAAGAAGCCAATGTATCGATACATTTCATTGTTTTCAATAAAAAAAGGAAAAATTGTATTATCACACTTCAAATTATAAATAGGTTGCACTTTCAAGGGTTAGCAGCCATTGACTATTTTTCTCAAGTAAACCCTTAACGATATTGCTCTTTCAACCCATTTTAATCCAAATCACCATTTTTGAAGATTTAAGGCTTGGTTTTGAGTTTTTCTTAACAAGATGACATTTTTCTACTTTAAAATCCTTCAATCTTGATTTTCTAGAATTAAAAATATTGTTTATATGCCTAAATATTTCTGTTGAATGCTAAAGCTCAAGGTTTTATGGTTTTCCTAAGTATCTAAGCTCACCTAAGGTAAGAATAAAGGATTTGTGAGTTTCTAAGCATTTATTATGAAAAGTACCAGTGGGTTGAAGATAGAAAATTAGTTTTTGATGAATCAAATTAGTTCCTAAAGTACTTAGAATTCATATTACAAGATTTATAGTCTAGGCAATGATTATGATGATTGTTGTATGTTAGGAGTGGTTGAAAACTTGAAGGAAATTGTCAAAGTGGAGTCTTGATCATTGATAGTGATCGAGTCTTCAATTAAGTGAGTGGATACACCTCTTTAAGCATTTTAATATGTAAAAAGAGTTTGATTTTTATGGAAATGATTTGTTGTGCATTATTTGCTAGGATTCAACCTCATGCTGAAACATAAAATTTTAATTATGAAATTCGAAAGTATAATGCACAAAAAAATAAAATATGCATTTAATCAAAGAAACAGTTGAATCCTACAAGATCAACGTTTATATTTTTCATGTAATTTTTAA
>NW_018397277.1:2327-2644 GCF_002168275.2 Theobroma umbraticum
GTATATTTCCATTTTCATGCACAAAAAAGAGTTTATCGTATGATTTTCCATATTTCTATAGGAAATATTATCAAGAAATGTGAAATGTATGCTTTTTCTAAGCAGAAAATAGCATCTTAATTGTAATTTCATATGTTATAAGTTCATTTTACTTTGACAAACATGGCATATTTGCAGTTTCATGCACAAAAAATAGTCTATAGTATGATTTTCCATCACTATATAGGTGACTTCCTATGGAAACGTCAAATATATGATTTTTTGCACAAAATGGCATCTTAATTGTGATTTTACATGTTCTTAGTTCATTTTGCATT
>NW_018397277.1:2803-2953 GCF_002168275.2 Theobroma umbraticum
TTGCACAAAATAACAGCTTAATTGTCATTTTATAAGTTATAGCTTCATTTTGTGCAGGAAAATGTGTCATATTTGCATTTTCATGCAAAAAAAAGAGTTTACCATATGATTTTCTATCTTTATATAGAAAATTTTCTTCAGAAACATCAA
>NW_018397277.1:3061-3432 GCF_002168275.2 Theobroma umbraticum
GAAAAAAGTCTATGATTTTCCATCATTATATAGGAAATTTCCTCGAGAAATATGAAATATATGCTTTTCTTTTACACAAAATAGCATCTTAATTCTGATTTTACGGATTGTTAGTTCATTTTGCATTAGAAAACATGGTATATTTGCATTTTCATGCAAAAAAATTCTGTCGTATTATTTTCCATGTGGTATAAGGGATTATACAATTTATTGCACTGGATCTCGAGTTGGGGTTGGATGTGTATTGATCCAACAAGGCAAAGTGATAGTGTATGTGTCAAGACAGCTTAAGAGACATGAGCAAAATTACCCAACACATGATTTAAAGATGGCTATAGTAGTGTTTGCCGTAAAGATTTAAAGGCATTATC
>NW_018397277.1:3452-4075 GCF_002168275.2 Theobroma umbraticum
ATCTACTCAGACCACATGACTCTCAAGTATATTTTTGAGCGAAGAGATCTCAACCTTGGAGTTTCTTTAGGACTATAACTGCACCATATTGTATCATCTTGGAAAAGCCAACATAGTTACAGATGCTTTGAGTTAGAAGTCTATGGGGCATTGAGCCCACATCTTAGTGGATAGGAAATCATTGGTGTGATGTATGCACGACCTAGGCGATATGAGCATTTGATTTGAGGTTGATGATATCGAGGCATTGCTAGCCCATTTTAAAGTTAGATCAATGTTGATGAATCACATCAAGGAAACCCAATACAAGGATAATTTTGTGGCAAAGGCAAGACAAGATCCTCAAGGGAGGAAAGGATAGATATTTAATAGCGGCATTGATGGACTTGTCCAATATGGATCAAGAGTATATGAGCCTGATATGGATGATTGAAGGTAAAAGATCTTAAAAAGGCCCCACATGGCAACGTATATTGTTCATCTAGACACCACCAAGATGTACCATGACTTGAGAGACATGTACTGATGGGAAAGCCTTCACAAGGATATGGCCAAATGCTTAGTGTGCCAGCAAGTTAAGATCAAGCATCTAAGGCCTACTAGTACCTCAACCTTTACTGATT
>NW_018397277.1:4175-4294 GCF_002168275.2 Theobroma umbraticum
AGAGACAACGCTAAAACTTTTATGTTCACCACTTTTCTAGTTTGGATCATATCAAGGTGAAACTCAAGTTTGAATTTGATAGACTGTCAGCACTGGGAGAACAAGGCTGCAGTGTTGAT
>NW_018397277.1:4373-4456 GCF_002168275.2 Theobroma umbraticum
GGATTTTGGAAATTAGGTTACTTCGAGCTTATTTAAAGGACCATTTTCAGATGTGTAAAAGGGAAAAGCAGTAGGCAATTTCT
>NW_018397277.1:4675-4981 GCF_002168275.2 Theobroma umbraticum
ATTTTCTTTGGATGAAGTTTTTATTAGATATTATGAGCTAAATTTATTTTTCTAGGATTCTAATTGAACTTACATGTAATATAAACTTTTAGTCTCTTTCTTGCTTATCTTTAATGGGATTTGAAATGTTTATTCTAATTTGTTTTTGATGCTTTTAATTGCTTGATAACCAATGTAACATTCCACACGTCGGACATTAACCTAATGAAAATTATTTTGCTAATAAATGTGGTGACATGGAAAGTAAACTACTATTTTAATAATATTTTAAAAAATAAAATAATAACTAAATAAATAATATTAAAT
>NW_018397277.1:5126-6452 GCF_002168275.2 Theobroma umbraticum
AATAAGGTATAAAAATAAATATATATTTAAATATTATGGATATAATTTTGTGGACTATGAATTTGATACTTTATTTGCATATGAGTTAAGGAGGAATAATAGTAGGAGATTTAAGTTAAAGAAGTAGTTAAAGATTTAATTGTAAGGAAAAAACAATTAAAGAGATAAAATTTAGATTAGTTGAAGTAGGAGAGCCTTTGTACAAATAAACCATTTGCAAAGTTAAGTAAATATATTAAAGAGAAAACTTAAAATTTTATAGGTGCAATTGGACTAAAGCATGAAACCATGGGTTAATAGCCATCAGGAACTTATTTTAACCAACAAATATGTGTTAGTGGGGGACATATGGGTCCCTCACCATGTGTAGGATTTAACATACAAAGAAATCTGCAAGATGGAGGCATAGAAATTGACTAATACAGAGAGCTTCAGACTTGGGAAATTTTGCCTAGCTTGAAGGTGCATTGAATGGCTTTCTTTTTATTTGCTACCAACTAACAAAAAAAAGAAAGAGAAAAGAATTAGATATCTGTTGCGACGAAAGTGGGCATATTATCATTAGAGAATCCACCCCAGTGCTAGCCTTGGCATTAGCTATCTCCTTTAAACCCAAGACTTGAAGATTTTGGTAAGTGTTGGAGCTTTGTTAAAAATCACACATTGGGTCAGAAACTAGGAGGAAGCTAGAGAGAAATTATTGAGGAGATGGAAGGCATTGAAGGAATTTCTGTTTCCTTGGAAGCCCAAAGCAAATAGCCCACCCCATGAGAGTTTAAGCTTTCTAAATGGGAGATTTATGCTAGAAACTTCATGACAGTAAGGACATGTTGATTTAAGCTTTAAAGATTTTAATGCAGGAAGCTTATAATCTATAAGTTTACCATGAGAGATTCGGAGTACTTGGATGAGGAAGTGTTAAAGACAAGTTTCAAAGGAACTAAACCATTAACAACGAGAGGTAAATTAGGGTTTAGTTCTTGTTAAATTCCTCTAGTGAATTACGGGTTGAAGACAGTAACCTCTATTTATTTATTTATTTTCAAACTTACCTCCAATTGTATGTGTTATTGCAAAAGTTTTGGAAAGAAAAGAGAAGTTATTGGAATTGGCATCTTAAATGTGTTAAACCATGGAGAGAATGGAGGAACAGGTTTACTGGAAATTAGAATTGAAGCATAAAATTAAAAATGCTATTGGAGTTAATTGACCTTTGAAATAAGGTAAATTGGAGGTAAGATTTCATATATAAAATGTTAATTCAAAGCTAATACAAGATAATTGAACTTGAGCTTAAATGTTGTATGAATAAAAATGCAAATTCAT
>NW_018397277.1:6830-8629 GCF_002168275.2 Theobroma umbraticum
AATCATGCCTTGCAAGCTTGTGTGATGTTTAGGCAAATGGCCATTACTTGAATCATTGGAATTTAATGATAAACTATCGATTTCAATTAGCAAGTTGATTTGATGAATAAACCATGCCCTGAAATAAATTATGCATAACATTCGATTTATGATTATATTGTTTTTCATCTATCATGTTTGCAAATGCATTAAATTGCAATGGTTTTCATTTTAACATGGTTGAGATACTCAAGGGTAGGACCTGTTACCACACTAGGTTAAGTGTGGTCATTGTGCACAAAGTAGTAATTGTTGATTATTGATATTTGAATGTAAAAGGGGACTGGAAGCCCCGATTCATATTAGGTGCCGTAAGTAGTTCCCACGAATAGGTAAAAGGGGACCTGAAGCCCCAATTTATATCTGGTGGTGTGGGCAATTCCCACGAATAGGTGATTATGTTTGAGAGAGTAAGCTTAATGGCTATATTAAACCTACCCAAGGATGATGCTCACTTGTTGATAAACATGGCATGGCATTAACCCTTGAAATTTATTTTTAAATGGCAACTGAAATTTACATATTCATTGGTGACTTCTTATTCTGCATTTTTGTTTGAGATTTCTGATTTATACTTGCCATTGGATTTACTGTTGAAAGGATAATGAAGTTGAAAGATTTTTCCAACATGCTAGATATAACAATTTTCATATGTATTTACTTATGATTTATTGTTCTTAAGACTTGCAAGGTATATAAATCTCTCAATTTAATGGAGTATGTTTTCGACGCTTATTCTTGAATTTATAAATATTTCATCCTTATGTTTGTTTCCTCTCCTTGCCTACTCATAGAGCCGATGATCACTGAGTCAGTGAGACTCAACCACATTATTTACTGTGCAGATATATAGATAGTTGGGGATATTGTTAGTGAGGAATCCTTTTGTAGCCATGTAGGTAATGGCATATCTTAGCTTTCTTTACGTCACTCCGCTGTTTAGTCATTTAGTCATTTTAAAATTATAATGAATAATGTGTTTAGAACTATTTTGAGACGAAGATATTCAAATATTGTAAATTAAAAATGTGGAGTTATGTCATCAAAACACTTTGAGCAATTACTGGGTCATTATTATTTCAATGTGAATTATGGATGAGACAATGATATTGAAGATTAACAAACTTAATTGGTGAAACAATGAAAATGTGAGGAAAATAATTGTAGGTGAAATAAATTTCTTATAAGGCTAGTCGAGTTGTGTAGTCTTGTTTACATGACATGTGTGCCGTTAATGGCCGTGTGAACCGGTTGTTACAACCAATTAAATTGATTTAGGAACCGAACCAAACTTAGGAAAGGGAGTTTAGTGTAGACTAAAATTGAGATAGCATACGATCATATTAATTGATTTGTGTGTAGGATAAAGATATACCTATTGGCCTTATGTAGCCAGATTAGAGCCTGAACTTAATGAGTTTGTTTTAATTTCAATTCACATTGGGATATAGTATTTTGGTTAAAATAGATATTTTTCTAAGATGAGTCGGGAAACCCTTATAAATAGTTGAGGACTCTATGTTAGCAATTCAACCCATTGGAATAAGTTAAGGAAAAGGTAATATTTAGATGAAGTGTGAGGGATATTGTAATCCTAAGCTTATTTGATTTGCTTTTTACCCAATTATCTTGTTGCACTAATTTTAATTAAATTAGTTTTAGTTGGGTAGATTTTAGTTTAATTAGAATTTATATTTTAATTATTTGAATAAAATTAAATTGTTCTAATTTTAGCACGTAGTAAAATTTTAGACCAATTC
>NW_018397277.1:8935-9273 GCF_002168275.2 Theobroma umbraticum
ATTGCGAGTTTACAGGTTATAAGTTCATTTTCTCCTAGAAAATGTAGTATAATTGCAGTTTCATGCATAGAAAAAGAGTCTATCATCTGATTTTTAATCTTTACATATGAAATTTTCTTCAGAAACGTGAAATATATGTTTTTCTTTTGCACAAAATTGCATCGTAATTGTGATTTTGCACCTTATTGGCTTATTTTTCATTGGAAAATGTACTATGTTTGCATTCTCATACACAAAATAATTCTATTGTATCATTTTCTATCTTTATATAAGATATTTACTCCAAAAATGTGAAATATATGCTTTTTTCCATAAAATTGCATCTTAGTTATAAGTTC
>NW_018397277.1:9304-9443 GCF_002168275.2 Theobroma umbraticum
GTACAATTCTCCATCTTTACATAGTAAATTACCTCGAGAAATGTGAAATATATGCTTTCCTTTTACAGAAAATAGCTTTAGATTTTTTATTTTAAACATTGTAAGTTCATTTTGCATTTGAAAACTTGGTATATTTGCA
>NW_018397277.1:9799-9965 GCF_002168275.2 Theobroma umbraticum
CAAAAACAGTCTACTATATGATTTTCCATCTTTGTATTGGAATTTACTCTAGAAATGTGAAAAATATGCCTGTCATTTGCACAAAGTTGCAATTTAATTGTGATTTTAAACATTATCAGTCCATTTTGCATTGGAAAATGTCGTATATTTGCACTTTCATGCTCAA
>NW_018397277.1:10056-10317 GCF_002168275.2 Theobroma umbraticum
TTTTCAATCTTTATATAGGTTATTTTCTCCAAAGACATGAAATATATGGTTTTCAAGAGTCTCACTTGATTTTCAATCTTTTCTACAAAATTGAATCTTATAATTTTACACCTTATAAGTTCATATTGCATGGGAAAACATGGTATCTTTGCTTTTTCATGTACAAAAAAAAGTCCATCGTATGATTTTCCATCTTGATATAGAAAATTTTCCAAAGAACCATAAAATTTATGCATTTCTTTTGTACAAAATAGTGCCTTA
>NW_018397277.1:10327-10488 GCF_002168275.2 Theobroma umbraticum
TACATGTTATAATTTCATTTTGCATTCATAAACATGGCATATTTTCACTTTCATGCACAAAAAAAGAGTCTATCATATGATTTTCTATTTTTATATAGAAAATTTCCTTAACAAATATTACGTATATGTTTTTCTTCAACACAAAATAGCATGTTAATTGT
>NW_018397277.1:10498-10760 GCF_002168275.2 Theobroma umbraticum
ATTATAAGTCCATTTTGCATTGGAAAATATGGTATACTTGCATTTTCAAGCAAAAAACAAAAGAGTTTATCGTATGATTTTCCATCATTATATAGGAAATTTCCTCAAGACACGTGAAATATATGATTTTCCCTAACAAAGAATAGCATCTTAATTGTGATTTTTTATGTTATAAGTTCATTTATATTAGAAAGTGTGGTATATATGGAGTTTCACGTGCAAAAAAGAATCTATCCTATGATTTTCAATGTTTATATAGAAA
>NW_018397277.1:10901-11171 GCF_002168275.2 Theobroma umbraticum
CATGCAAAAAATATAGCCTACCATATGATTTTCCATCTTTACATAGGATATTTCATCGGGAAACGTGAAATAGATGCTTTTTTTGGCAAAAAATGGCATCTTAATTGTGATTTTAAATGTTAGAAGTTAATTTTGTATATGAAAAATGGTATATTATGATTTTCATCCACAAAAAACAGTCTATCATATGAATTTCCTCTTTATATAAGAAATTTCTTCGAGAAACGTGAAATATATGATTTTTTTCACACAAAGTAACATCTTAACTGT
>NW_018397277.1:11181-11264 GCF_002168275.2 Theobroma umbraticum
GTTATAAGTTCATTTACATTGAGCAATGCTGTATATTTCCATTTTCATGCACAAAAAAGAGTTTATCGTATGATTTTCCATAT
>NW_018397277.1:11364-11473 GCF_002168275.2 Theobroma umbraticum
ATATGGAAAATCATACGATAAACTCTTTTTTGTGCATGAAAATGGAAATATACAACATTTCTCAATGTAAATGAACTTATAACGTATAAATTCACAGTTAAGATGTTAC
>NW_018397277.1:11483-11652 GCF_002168275.2 Theobroma umbraticum
AAAAATCATATATTTCACGTTTCTCGAAGAAATTTCTTATATAAAGAGGAAAATCATATGATAGATTGTTTTTTGTTGATGAAAATCATAATATACCATTTTTCATATGCAAAATTAACTTCTAACGTGTAAAATCACAATTAAGATGCCATTTTTTGCCAAAAAAAAA
>NW_018397277.1:11897-12087 GCF_002168275.2 Theobroma umbraticum
TTTCTATATAAACATTGAAAATCATAGGATAGATTCTTTTTTGCACGTGAAACTGCATATATACCACACTTTCTAATATAAAATGAACTTATAACATAAAAAATCACAATTAAGATGCTATTCTTTGTAAAGGAAAATCATATATTTCACATGTCTTGAGGAAATTTCCTATATAATGATGGAAAATCAT
>NW_018397277.1:12407-12524 GCF_002168275.2 Theobroma umbraticum
AAGGAAATTTTCTATATAAAAATAGAAAATCATATGATAGATTCTTTTTTTGTGCATGAAAGTGCAAATATGCCATGTTTATGAATGCAAAATGAAATTATAACATGTAAAATGACA
>NW_018397277.1:12534-12671 GCF_002168275.2 Theobroma umbraticum
TATTTTGTACAAAAGAAATGCATAAATTTTATGGTTTTTTGGAAAATTTTCTATATAAAGATGGAAAATCATACAATGGACTTTTTTTTGTACATGAAAAAGAAAAGATACCATGTTTTCCCATGCAATATGAACTT
>NW_018397277.1:12901-13065 GCF_002168275.2 Theobroma umbraticum
TTGAGCATGAAAGTGCAAATATACGACATTTTCCAATGCAAAATGGACTGATAACGTTTAAAATCATAATTAAATTGCAACTATGTGCAAATGACAGGCATATTTTTCACATTTCTAGAGTAAATTTCCAATACAAAAATAGAAAATCATATAGTGGACTTTTT
>NW_018397277.1:13540-13841 GCF_002168275.2 Theobroma umbraticum
CTGAACTTATAACTAAGATGCAATTTTATGGAAAAAAGCATATATTTCACATTTCTGGAGTAAATATCTTATATAAAGATAGAAAATGATAGAATAGAATTTTTTTGTGTATGAAAATGCAAACATAGTACATTTTCCGATGCAAAATAAGCCAATAAGGTGCAAAATCACAATTACGATGCAATTTTGTGCAAAAAAAAAAACATATATTTCAGGTTTCTCAAGAAAATTTCATATGTAAAGATTAAAAATCAGATGATAGACTTTTTTTCTGTGCATCAAACTGCAAATATACTACATT
>NW_018397277.1:14210-15765 GCF_002168275.2 Theobroma umbraticum
GAATTGGTCTAAAATTTTACTACGTGCTAAAATTAGAACAATTTAATTTTATTCCAATAATTAAAATATAAAATCTAATTAAACTAAAAACTACCCAACTAAAACTAATTTAATTAAAATTAGTGCAACAAGATAATTGGGTAAAAAGCAAATCAAATAAGCTTAGGATTATAATATCCTTCACACTTCATCTAAATATTATGTTTCTTCTTAACTTATTTCAATGGGTTGAATTGCTAACCTAGAGTCGTCAACTATTTATAAGGGTCTCCCAACTTATCTTAGAAAAATATCTATTTTAACCAAAATACTATATCCCTATGTGAATTGAAATTAAAGTAAACTCATTAAGTTCAGGCTCTAATCTGGCTACATAAGGCCAATAGGTATATCTTTATCCTATACACAAATCAATTAATATGATCGTATGCTATCCTAATTTTAGTCTACACTAAACTCCCTTTCCTAAGTTTGGTTCGGTTCCTGAATCAATTTAATTGGTTGTAACAACCGGCTCACATGGCCGTTACTGGCACACAGGTCATGTAAACAAGACTACATAACTCAACTAGCCTTATAAGCATTTCATTTCACCTACAATTATTTTCCTCACATTTTCATTGCTTCAACAATTAAGTTTGTCAATCTTCAATATCATTGTCTCATCCATAATTCACATTGAAATAATAATGACCAGTAATAGTTCAAAGTGTTTTGATGACATAACTCCACATTTTTAATTTACAATATTTGAAGATCTTAGTCTCAAAATAGTTCTAAGCACATTATTCATTATAATTTTAAAATGACTCAATGACCAAACAGCGGAGCGACATAAAGAAAGCTAAGAGATGCCATTACCTACATGGCTACAAAAGGATTCCTCACTAACAATGTCCCCAACTAGCTATATATCTGCACAGTAAATAATGTGGTTGAGTCTTACTGACTCAGTGATCATCGGCTCTGTGAGTAGGCAAGGAGAGGAAACAAACATAAGGATGGAATATTTATAAATTCAAGAATAAGCGTCGAAAACATACTCCATTAAATTGAGAGATTTATATACCTTGCAAGTCTTAAGAACAATAAATCATAAGTAAATTCATATGAAAATTGTTATATCTAGCATGTAGGAAAAATCTTTCAACTTCAATATCCTTTCAATAGTATATCCAATGGCAAGTTAAATTAGAAATCTCAAACAAAAATGCAGAATAAGAAATCACCAATGAATATGTAAATTTCACTTGCCATTTAAAAATAAATTTCAAGGGTTAATGCCATGCCATGTTTATCAACAAGTGAGCATCATCCTTGGGTAGGTTTAATATAGCCATTAAGCTTACTCTTTCAGACATAATCACCTATTCGTGGGAATTGCCCACACCACCAGATATAAATTGGGGCTTCAGGGCCGCTTTTACCTATTCGTGGGAACTACATACACCACCTAATATGAATCGGGGCTTCCAGTCCCCTTTTACATTCAAATATCGATAATCAACAATTACTATTTTGTGCACAATGACCACACTTAACCTAGTGTGGTAAC
>NW_018397277.1:15865-16904 GCF_002168275.2 Theobroma umbraticum
TCCACGTTTGTTGAGGAAATTTCCTATATAACAGTAGAAAATAATATGATAGATCTTCTTCATATATAAAAACACAAATATACCATGTTTTCTAATGCAAAATGAATTGACAACATGTAAAATAACAACTAAGATCCTATTTTGTACAGCAAAAAAGGACTATTTGATATTTGTTGAGGAATTTTCTATACAAAGATAGCAAACTATACAATAAACTCTTTTTATGCATGAAAATGCAAATATACCACATTTTCTGATGCAAAATCAAGCTATAAGATGTAAAATGACAATTAAGATGCTATTTATTGCAAAATAGAGGCATATATTACATGTTTCTTGAAAAAATTTTCTATATAAATGAGAAAAATCATACGATAGACTCCTTTTTGTGTATGAAATGTAAATATATTGTGTTTTCCAATGCAAAATGAAATTATAAAGTACAAAATCACAAATAATGTGCATTTTCAGTAAAAAAAATACATATTTCTCATTTCTCTAAGAAATTTCTCATATAAAAATTGAAAGGTCATATTATAGACCTTTTTTTGCGCATGAAAATGCAAATATAGCATGTTCTCCAATGCAAAATCAAATTATAACATGTAAAATCAGAATTAAAATGCTATTTCATGCTAAGGAAACACGTATATTTCACATTTCTTAATGAAATTTCCTTTAAAGGAATGGAAAGTCATGCGATGGACACTTCCTTTGCGCATGAAAAAAGAAATATAATACATTTTCTAATGTAAATGAACTTTTAACGTATAAATTCACATTTAGGATGTTATTTTCTATGAAAGAAAAGCATATATTTCATGTTTCTCAAAGAAATTTCTTATATAAAGTTGGAAAATTATACGATAGACACTTTTTTGTGGATGAAAATGCACATTGACTAATTCTTGATCATTGACTAATTCTTGAAATGATCTTGCTCCTATACATTTGTTCTTATATAGTTACAAGCTTGACTCTTGAAGCTATTGAACTATATCTGTAAGCTTGTATGAATTAGGTGTATGAGTGCTTATGA
>NW_018397277.1:17123-17244 GCF_002168275.2 Theobroma umbraticum
GAACTTAGGGGGAGCAATCCTCATTTTGCATAAAGATTTGAAGTCTTTATATTGAACATATACATTACGCTCTTAATCTAGGCGTGTTCTATCATCATCAAAAATAAGAGCGAGAAAGAAT
>NW_018397277.1:17657-17783 GCF_002168275.2 Theobroma umbraticum
ATTAAAGGAAAAGAGTTAACTAGTTAAAAGTCAAAGTTAAAGTACCAATAAGTGCCAAAATTCAAATTCAAAATATTGATGATTGTCCAAGGTGCTAAACAAAAATATCTAAAGTATAAGAATTCT
>NW_018397277.1:17873-18210 GCF_002168275.2 Theobroma umbraticum
GAGAAGCTTCAATCATTTAAAGGCAACATTAATTGACTAAATGGAAGTTAGCCAAAAACAATCCTTGAAGGTGCTTGAAAACATAAAGTTATTAATCAGTTAAAGTTGTTGTTAATTGGTTAATATAGAGAAGAAATGCACAAGTTAGAAAAAGCTTAATTGGTTAAAGCCTGACTTTAATTGGTTAATAAATCAGTATCTGCACATTTGAATTTAAGTACAAAAGGACAAAACAATGACCAAAATGAGCTAGCTACTATCTTTAATAGCGAAAAGTGATTTTTCAAGTATTTAAACCCTCTTGAACAGTAAAAAATAATAGAGATAAGCTATCCAA
>NW_018397277.1:18508-18773 GCF_002168275.2 Theobroma umbraticum
TTTGGTTAATCCCTAGAAAACCATTGTTCAAGGTTGTGGCTGAGTTTGTGAAAATCCATTGTAGAAGCTTAGTGGAAGCTTGGGACTTCCATTGATTTTAGTGAATTCGTTTGAAAATCTTTGATTGGGAAATCATGGTAGTGGATGTAGGAAAAGAGGGGTGAACCACTATAAATCATTGTGCTTTGTCTACTTTCTTTAATTTTCTTTTTATTCTTAACCCATAAATTACTCTTCCAACAAGGTTTAAACTTCCATTATCAAA
>NW_018397277.1:18783-18887 GCF_002168275.2 Theobroma umbraticum
GAGCTCTTAACTTGAAAAGAATTTTTGTGTTATTCCAAAAGTGCTATTCACCCCCTTCTAGCACTCTCTTTAAAAGTATTACTCTCAACCCCAATTAAAACTTT
>NW_018397277.1:18987-19926 GCF_002168275.2 Theobroma umbraticum
TTTAGTTTTTTCTCTTATGATTTGGGTGTAGGTAAGCTAGAATACACATTCGACGTCGTAGGATAAGAGGAATTGTGTCATGGTGCCCTAGCATCCGATGCTCATTGTTTCAGAAAGAAGCATTCAACACTATGGTGCTGAAGGAGTTACAAGACAATGCCTCGGCATCCAATGTACATTGAATTAGAATAAGAATTTGAGATTGCAACTTCGAAAGAATCGCATTACGGCATTGCGAGAAACAATGACGTAAAAATAAAAGAGACTACTCGATGCCACTAACCTTTTTTTTCTTTAACTTGTTCCCTCTATCATTCTCTCCAATTTCTCTTTACAAATCCACTATAGTTATCAAAGATATCCAACCTTTAAATAATTCTTTGCTTTTAACAATTCGTGTTTGGTCCTTCAAATATTCAAGTAAGTCTACTTTTCTTTACTTTCAAGATATTATGGACTTTTAAGACATTGCACACAAAAGTTTTGGCATAGTTGGTATTGTTGATTATGGAAGAGTTAAGTGGTCTGTAAAGTTTTAGGGGGTGAATAGTACTTTTGGAATTACACAAAAATTCTTTTCAAGTTAAGAGCTCATTGAGGGAATTTGATAATGGAAGTTTAAACCTTGTTGGAAGAGTAATTTACGGGTTAAGAATAAAAAGAAAATTAAAGAAAGTAAACAAAGCACAATGATTTATAGTGGTTCAGCCCTTTTTTCCTACATCCACTACCATGATTTCCCAATCAAAGATTTTCAAACCAATTCACTAAAATCAATGGAAGTCCCAAGCTTCCACTAAGCTTCTACAATGGCTTTTCACAAACTCAGCCACAACCTTGAACAATGGTTTTCTAGGGATTAACCAAAATAACAACCAAGCTGACTCAAGCTTGATCTACCCCTTATAGTGTCTCTCACACTCTAATTAAATAAGAAGT
>NW_018397277.1:20057-20339 GCF_002168275.2 Theobroma umbraticum
AGCTCAAAATCACTTTGGATAGCTTATCTCTATTATTTTTTACTGTTCAAGAGGATTTAAATACTTGAAAAATCAGTTCTAGCTATTAAAGATACAAACTAGCCAGTTTTGGTCATTGTTTTGTCCTTTTGTGCTTAAATTCAAATGTGCAGATATTGATTTATTAACCAATTAAAGTCAGGCTTTAACCAATTAAGCTTTTTCTGACTTGCACATTTCTTCTCTATATTAACCAATTAACAACAACTTTAACTAATTAATAACTTTATGTTTTCAAGTACC
>NW_018397277.1:20916-21081 GCF_002168275.2 Theobroma umbraticum
TAACCCATCTTGTAACTGAACAAGCACCTTGACTTTCTTTCAAATACGAAATATAGGAATGAATTTCAGGATTCTCCTACACATTTAAATAATATAATTAGACACCAATGAAGGGGAATGCTTTGTTATCATAAAAAACACATGGAGTAAACATTCTTTCTCGCT
>NW_018397277.1:21091-21300 GCF_002168275.2 Theobroma umbraticum
ATGATGATAGAACACGCCTAGATTAAGAGCGCAATGTATATGTTCAATATAAATACTGCAAATCTTAATGCAAAATGAGGATTGCTCCCCCTAAGTTCATGCATCCAACTTTTTTTAAAGATTTACAATACAATAATTTTAATATATATAGTCGTTAAACAAGATATTTAATATCCATAGTAGCTAAGCAATATCTATTGAATATCCAT
>NW_018397277.1:21776-21966 GCF_002168275.2 Theobroma umbraticum
GTATAATTTTCCAACTTTATATAAGAAATTTCTTTGAGAAACATGAAATATATGGCTTTCTTTCATATAAAATAACATCCTAAATGTGAATTTATACGTTAAAAGGTCATTTACATTGGAAAATGTATTATATTTCTTTTTCATGCGCAAAGGAAGTGTCCATCGCATGACTTTCCATTCCTTTAAAGGA
>NW_018397277.1:22500-22645 GCF_002168275.2 Theobroma umbraticum
TTTTACTGTACAAAATAGGATCTTAGTTGTTATTTTACACGTTGTCAATTCATTTTGCATTAGAAAACGTGGTATATTTGTGTTTTTATTCATGAAGAAGAATCTATCATATTATTTTCTACTGTTATATAGGAAATTTCCTCAA
>NW_018397277.1:23305-23436 GCF_002168275.2 Theobroma umbraticum
AATTTCCTCAAGAAACGTCACATATATGCTTTTCTTTTGCACAAAATAGCTTTGCATTTGAATGGTTAGTATATTTGCACTAGCATGCATAAAAAAAGAGTCTATCATATGATTTTCCATCTTTTTATAGG
>NW_018397277.1:23446-23625 GCF_002168275.2 Theobroma umbraticum
AAGAAACATCACATATATGCTTTTCTTTTGCACAAAATAGCTTTGTATTTGAATGCTTGGCATATTTGCACTAGCATGCACAAAAAAAGAGTCTATCATATGATTTTCCATCTTGTTATAGAAAGTTTCCTAGAGAAACGTGAAATATTTACTTTTCCTTTACACAAAAGCGCATCTTA
>NW_018397277.1:23884-24116 GCF_002168275.2 Theobroma umbraticum
TTTCATCCACAAAAAAGTATCTATTGTATAATTTTCCATCTTTATATAAGAAATTTCTTTAAGAAACATTAAATATATGCTTTTCTTTAACACAAAATAACGTCTTAACTATGAATTTATACATTACTAGTTCATTTACAATGAAAAATGCAATATATACCTTTTTAATGCACAAAACAATGGTCTATCGTATGATATTTCATCTTTCTATGGGAATTTTGTTAAGAAATGT
>NW_018397277.1:24382-24532 GCF_002168275.2 Theobroma umbraticum
AAGGAGTCTATCATATGATTTTCCTTATTCATATAGGAAATTTCCTCAAGAAACGTGCAATATATGCTTCTATTTCGCATAAAATAATATCTTAATTTTCATATTACATGTTATAATTTCATTTTGCATCGAAAAACGAGGTATATTTGA
>NW_018397277.1:24632-24744 GCF_002168275.2 Theobroma umbraticum
ATTACTAAATCATATTTTGTCCATGCATAGTACTGCAGTGCTCCAAATTAGACAAATTTTTTGACCATAATCCAATCAGAACTAGTTAAATTGGTAAACATAAATATTGTAT
>NW_018397277.1:24754-24941 GCF_002168275.2 Theobroma umbraticum
TAGAATTTTAGTGGTCTATGAATCACCTCTTTTGGAGTTTTGTAGCAAGAGATACGGTTAAAACACGAAAACATATACAAATGAAGCCATCACAATACTTGCACTAATTTTCATCAAATGAGCCTTTTCCATCAAATTTCCTACAAAAGCCATAAGAGAAATTAGCAATAACTACTCTTAAAGTAAT
>NW_018397277.1:24961-25058 GCF_002168275.2 Theobroma umbraticum
ATTTAACTAAAATAGGTTAAATTAACTACTCAACATGTAATCAAACTTAAACTAGAAAAACACTTAAAATCTCAAAGATTTAACTACTTAAGCCTCC
>NW_018397277.1:25068-25174 GCF_002168275.2 Theobroma umbraticum
AAAATAACCTTATATAATTGAGTTATCATAAGATTTCTACATAAAAATAGGAAACAATACAATCTTTTTGTGCATGAAAGTGTAAGCATAGCACATTTTCTAATGC
>NW_018397277.1:25184-25320 GCF_002168275.2 Theobroma umbraticum
CATAATCTGTAAAATGACAATTAAGATGCTATCTTGTGAAAAATAGAAGCAGACGCTGCACGTTTCTTGAGTAAATTCCCTATATGAATGAGGAAAATCATATGATAGACTCTTTTTTGTGAATGAAAATGCAAAT
>NW_018397277.1:25402-25580 GCF_002168275.2 Theobroma umbraticum
ATTAAGATGCTACTTTAGGCAAAAAAAAAATATGTTTCATGTTTCTCGAAGAAATATTCAATATTTAAGTGGAAATCATATTATAGGCTTTTTTTGTACAGGAAATGCAAATATACCACGTTTGTGAATGCAAAACGAACTTATAACATGAAAAATCAGAAGTAAGCTGCTATTTCAT
>NW_018397277.1:25932-26053 GCF_002168275.2 Theobroma umbraticum
AAGTAAATATTTCATGTTTCTCCAATAAATTTCCTATACAAAGATGGAAAATCGTACAATAGACTCTTTTTCGTCAATGAAAGTGCAAATATACCAAGTTTTCAAAAGCGAAATGAACATA
>NW_018397277.1:26063-26166 GCF_002168275.2 Theobroma umbraticum
AACCACAAATGCAAAGCTTATTTGTGCCAAAAAAAAGCATATATTTCACATTTCTTGAGAAATTTTCTCAAATAAAGATGGAAAATCATACTATGGACCTTTT
>NW_018397277.1:26266-30974 GCF_002168275.2 Theobroma umbraticum
GTCACACACATTAAGTGATATGATTAAGATTAAACAAGGATAATCAATTAAGTTGAACTTAATTGGAATAGACTAAAATAAAGTGAGAAATCAATTAAGTTCACAAGGAATTAATTGAATTAAAATACAACTGTTGTGTCTAAGGTTACGACTTAGTTTTACTGTATAAATATTTTATGATCAAAAACTATAATTCTAAGCGTCCAACCACTTTTTAGCTGTTTTATATAAATAAGAAAAGAAAAATACTTTTCTTTGTCTAATAGAAAAAGATTCAGGAAGAATTTTTGATCTGTTTATTTTAGAAACAAAACTTGCTAGTACAAGTAAAATTCTAACTTTGAAAAGGTCTTATTCGATCACTGTGTGGATTACTAGTAAAGGCTAAACACTTAGGTGTCTGAAAATTCTAACCATAGGATTTTAGACTGTTTTATTCTCTTTTTTGGGTTTCTAATATCTTCACCATTGTAGATGGGCATGGCTACGTAAGAGGGCTCACCTTTCTTAATCTCTTTCTTAAATTGTCTAGCTGATATCATCTTCTTCCCACTATTAGGAAGGATTGTAGCTGATACCACATATGGCCGTTCATAAAAGAACATTAAACAACTTGCAGTAGAGAAAGTGATAGCTTGAGCTTCTATTATAAAATCCAAGCCTAAGACAAAATCAAAATCATCTATAGTGGCTACAGTCAAGTTTACCTTCCTTTCCCGAAAGCCAATCTTATTCTTTATGTCTTTACCATTTCCCATTATAGCTGAAGCTGGAGAGTTAACTGCTTTCATTTGTCCAAAATCCTTTTTAACTTTAAGACCACAACTCTTTGCCTCTTCCGGGGTGATGAAAGTATCTAAGGTCGCTGTGTTGAGCATGGTTTTGGTACTTTTCTCATTCAGCAACACCTCAATATACATTAGACCTCGTTGGGGCTCTTTCTTTTATCTTTTCTATTTGAGCTTGCAAGGCGCTAAGGAAATGAATAGAACCCATTCGTGCCATGTCTTCCTTGGCTTTTTCGACTGTGGTGTGGGTTAACGGTGTCTCTATATTGGCAGTACATATGGCACTGAGAGTTACTTGATAAGGACAGTCAGCCACTCGATGAGGTTCTTTCCATAGAAAACAAGATATTGGCAGCCACAGCTTGAAGTTTCATGGCTTGTTTGTCCTCGATTAGGGTGAATCTCTAATCAGTGGTCTCCTATCACCTCCCCCGCTTGAGGGTTTGCTTATTTTCATGCATTTCACCCCACTATTTAAGCTAGAGCTATCAATCATAGATGAAGGATCTTTTCTTTCGTTGGAGGTTTCACTATAATCAATAAGGCGGTCAGCAGCTGCCATTGCCAAAGCTATATCCTGTACCCTTTATTGGTGTAACTCCTTCCTTACCCATGGTTTCAAACCTTGGAGAAAACAAAATAGACTATCATTTTCAATCATATCCTTTATATCTAACATTAAAGTAGAGAAGTTTCTCACAAACTCCTGCACTAATCCCACTTTAGATAACTTTCGTAGTTTTCGTCTCTCCATATACTCCACATTCTCAAGGAAAAACAGATTTTTCAATTCATGCTTTAGATCCACTTAGGTGTTGATACGGCACTCACTATCGATGAATTCAAAACGCTACCACAACTTTACATCACTAGTAAGATACATTGAAGCCATTGCCACTTTATCCTCCTTCAACGTCGTGCGCACAGCACAAAAATATTGTTCCATATCAAAGAGGAAGTTCTTCAACTCCTTAGTATCTCGGACCCCTTCGTATCACTTGGATTTCGACATTTTGGCTATTTTCCCTCTATCTTCAGAACTCTAGTTAGCATTACCTATAGCCACAATGAAAAGATTTAATTGAGCTTTCAATTTTCCAGTGTCACCTTGGAGAGTGCTCAATGCATCTTTGGTCTCATCATTCAGGCTATTAATCATCTAGGACAATTTTTGCTAGATTGTCTCAATTTCATCTATCCACTCGTGCAAAACTATTTGAGCTTTTACTGTAGCCACCACAGCCTCTAGCTCATCCATCCTCTGATGGTGTTCTGATGCACTTCGCATGTTCACCATTTTTACACTTTAGATCAATACGTCTCGCCCGTGCTCTAATACCAACTGTCACAAACTGCGCTCTTTCGCCTAAGTATGTGATAGTCCATGCGGTGCTTTAATGGATGGTTCCACACAAGTTAGCCAATACTTAGTTGTATTTGTTCCAGCATTAACAAGAATAACAAATCAAACTAATGGAACCTATATCAGAATCAAAAGGCATATAGAATGTCATATATACAACCACCTAGTCATAAAAAGGAAAAATGTTTTGTTAATATGAAATTGATTACAAAGGGTCTAAGACTCTCCATCGTCAGGCCATAGGGGCAGCCCTAAATGATTTGCTACAAACATACCTTTACTAGTGAGCAACCCAACAATCCACCGACTGCTCACCCCCTATAAAGAGTTTACCAGATTTTACTAGAATTCTACGAATAGCCATTTCAATGCTTGACATAAGGACATTCCTTTCCTAAATGGTCTCCCTCTCTAAATACTTAACAAGTTTTGTGGTGGTGTCAGCACAAGACATTACACTGTTTTAAAAAGGGATGTTTCCCTTATAGGTATAAAAGATTCAATCTTCTAGACAATTTTATGTTATCATAATCTGATACAAGGTTGGCTTATGACAATTAGCTTGTATATATTTATATATTTGCATTACATCCCATTTTATTTTGGAACTGTTCTAAATTATTTATTCTTAAGTATAACCTCGCGTATATGATAATCAATACTAAGTCATAATGATAAGATCATTGTGAGATTATTTTTCTTTTGATTATGAATCAAAAAGGAAATTAATTTAATGACTTAGAGAAAATTGAGTCCTAACTCAATGAATTCATAATACATTTAGTTAAAGAGCATTCTTATTGAGAAAAAAAATCTAAATTAAGATTACTTAGAACTAAATAACAATTGATTATCATAATGAATTCATAGGAAATGAATCACAAAGCATTCCAAAGCCAATTAATCACAAGAACTAACCTTTGAGAGGATTTCATCCCATAACAGATGATGAACTTATAATATGTAAGTATACATAAAAGTTATGGATATAACACCCCAGAAGAAAGTAAATAAGTTTACTTGGCAGGATTTCAATAAATGATAAAAATAGTGGAAGCTAATGACACTTAAAAGTCAAGGATCATGAAATTATGAAATCCAATAGTTAAGATCTATGCACAAATATTGATTTAATAAGACACAAAAAGATGCATAATTCATGAGATGAATCCATTAAATATAAACCATTAGTAGGATACATATTGATGCACTACTCATATAAGATGAGTCTACTTAATGATCTAACATGAATGACTGAAAAATAATATTTATTCAATAAATTCAAAGTAGTTGAATACATTGAATAAGATAAACATATTTTTTCCAAATCATAAGGTTAGTGGAGTAAGATAAGTTACTCATTAAAAGTGTATAAGATACATTTACTAGTCTAAGAACACAAAAATGAGACTAAAGAGTTAAAGCCTAAGAGGGGACTCAACAAAAAGAATTTAGGATGACATGTTAAAGGAGTTTAACATAGAGAGAATCCTAAATGTTAAAAGTGACAAAAAGTCATGATTGACCATTTTTATTGGAATGGTCCAAAACAAGAGATAACTACATGATTATATATGTAATCGAATACAAACCTTTTTGTTTAGGCTAGAAAAGAAGAGATATTTGGATCATTGGCTTAATGAACCAATAAATGATTCCAAATTGTTAAAGTAACAGCAAGAGCCATAATAATAGAATCAAGGTCTTGTTGTAATCCAAATTAGTATTTTAATTATGACAATGTAGATTGTCAAACATATAAATTAACATATTCCAAAATATTGCAATTTGAGTTGTCTTAGTAGAGACACAATTACTAAGTGAAAAAGTTTTAATATTGGATACATTAGCAATTAACTCAATTGCAAATAAGAGATTGTTGGTATATGCCCTAGAGTCAATTGGATTGATCAATGGATATATATTGTCATTTAATGCATACTTAACCATATAACAATATGTGATACAGGTTTTCCTTCATGTTAGTGCAAAAAAAAAGGAGTTGTTAAGTATTCATTGGATGAAGCCCATGGAACATAAAAGACTTGCAAAATAATTGTAAAGTTGTTACAATTATGAGATCACTATGCATCAAAGCTATGTTCCTAAACTTGTTCCTGATCATTGTATTGTCAAGACATGACATTGACAATGCTCAAAGATTGGTACATGTTAAGACTCCTTACTTGAAAAGTAAGCAATTGATATCATAGATTGAAGTATATGGGATACTTGAGGATAACATGTGGGTGCTTGTTAAAGAACAAGTTCCCTAAACATGACCTATTATTAGAACTCTATTAAGTGTTTCACTCAATTGTCTATAGAATATGTTCTCATGTGATAGTAGTGCAACTAGTCCTTAGATTTAAGACACCAGATCATCTTCTATGGGGAACGACATATTTTGATTTCACTTGTGCGGGTCTGAAGGTGACTAGATGCCTAAACAAGGCGTCTTTAGGTTTGCCATGAAGCATGCAAAGGTGAATGAATGGTCAAAAAAGGATTCATCATCCCCAGTTATATGAGGGGATGTATCTCATTTGTTCTCAAT
>NW_018397277.1:31074-31267 GCF_002168275.2 Theobroma umbraticum
AAAATCCTGTAGTTGAAATCTTTGTTTCTTCACCTTTAGGATTTGTCAAATCTTTAGCCAACTAAGTGTTGAGCCTCTAATAGTAATCCAGATAGTGGCCAAATAAGACCTTCGCAAAGGTAGCATTTTACTTGAGCTTGTAAGTTTTGTTTCTAAAACAAAAAGACTAACAATTCTTCTCAAATCTTATTTC
>NW_018397277.1:31944-32059 GCF_002168275.2 Theobroma umbraticum
TTAAAGACTCAATTAAAGAATTTAACAAAGCCTTTCAATGATAAGCCTCTTAGTCCAATATGGTCCTTTCATCAAATATCTCGAATATGTCATAAAGGATGGCTCAGGGTCTACT
>NW_018397277.1:32457-32676 GCF_002168275.2 Theobroma umbraticum
TTGTTCTTTAACAAGCACCCACATGTTATCCTCAAGTATCCCATATACTTCAATGTATGATATCAATTACTTACTTCTCAAGTAAGGAGTCTTAACATGTACCAATCTTTGAGCATTGTCAATTCCATGTCTTGACAATACAATGATCAGGAACAAGTTTAGGAGCATAGCTTTGATGCATAGTGATCTCATAATTGTAACAACTTTACAATTATTTTG
>NW_018397277.1:32894-34196 GCF_002168275.2 Theobroma umbraticum
TATATGGTTAAGTATGCATTAAATGACAATATATATCCATTGATCAATCCAATTCACTTTAGGGCATATACCAACAATCTCCTATTTGCAATTGAGTTAATTGCTAATGTATCCAATATTAAAACTTTTTCACTTAGTAATTGTGTCTCTACTAGGACAACTCAAATTGCAATATTTTGGAATATGTTAATTTATATGTTTGACAATCTACATTGTCATAATTAAAATACTAATTTGGATTACAACAAGACCTTGATTCTATTATTATGGCTCTTGCTGTTACTTTAACAATTTGGAATCATTTATTGGTTCATTAAGCCAATGATCCAAATATCTCTTCTTTTCTAGCCTAAACAAAAAGGTTTGTATTCGATTACATATATAATCATGTAGTTATCTCTTGTTTTGGACCATTCCAATAAAAATGCTCAATCATGACTTTTTGTCACTTTTAACATTTAGGATTCTCCTTGTGTTAAACTCCTTTAACATGTCATTCTAAATTCTTTCTGTTGAGTCCCCTCTTAGGCTTTAACTCTTTAGTCTCATTTTTGTGTTCTACCTATAAAGAGTTTACGAGATATTAGAAACCCAAAAAAGAGAATAAAACAGTCTAAAATCCTATGGTTAAAATTTTCAGACACCTAAGTGTTTGGCCTTTACTAGTAATCCACACAGTGATCGAATAAGACCTTTTCAAATTTAGAATTTTACTTGTGCTAGCAAGTTTTGTTTCTAAAACAAACAGATCAAAAATTCTTCCTGAATCTTTTTCTATTGGATAAACAAAAGTATTTTTCTTTTCTTATTTATATAAAACGGCTAAAAAGTGGTTGGACGCTAAGAACTGTAGTTTTTGATCATAAAATATTTATACAGTAAAACTAAGTGGTAACCTTAGACACAACAGTTGTATTTTAATTCAGTTAATTCCTTGTGAACTTAATTGATTTCTCACTTTATTTTAGTCGATTCCAATTAAGTTAAACTTAATTGATTATCCTTGTTTAATCTTAATCATATCACTTAATGTGTGTGACCTATTAAGCTTCTAAGATGCTAGCAATAAATATATATCTTAATCAAATATCAATTTAATGATTGATTTATATTTATAGATCATGAGAGACATCTAGCAATACATCATGACCACCCAAATGTTAAAAAGTCAATTAAAGAATTTGACAAAACCTTTCAGTGCAATACTGTCCTTTCATCAAATATCCCAGATATGTCATAAAGCATGGTTGAACGTCTACTTATAACATTCCATATTAGTTCTCATAACTCATGAATAACTTT
>NW_018397277.1:34456-34652 GCF_002168275.2 Theobroma umbraticum
AAATCAAAGTATGTCTTGCCACATACAAGATGACCTAGTGTCTCAAGTTTGAGGACTAGTTGCACAACTATCACATGAGGACATATTCCATAGACAATTGAGTGAAATTCCAAATAGAGTTCTCATAGTAGGTTATGTTCAGTAAACTTGTTCTTTAACAAGCAACAACATGTTATCCTCAAGTATCCCATATACT
>NW_018397277.1:34675-34788 GCF_002168275.2 Theobroma umbraticum
ACTTCTCAAGTTATGGGGCTTAATATGTCCTAGTCTTTGAGCATTGTCAATGCCCTGTGTTGACAATTCAATGACCAAGAACAATTTTAAGAACATGGCTTTGATGCATAGGG
>NW_018397277.1:35341-35985 GCF_002168275.2 Theobroma umbraticum
TGAAATGTTTTCTTTTAAAATGAGATGAATGGTATGATGTACCTGCTTGACATTGTATACCACATAAGGTTTGGTGGGTGCATGAGCCACTACCTAAAAGTTATTGAATGGTTATGGCATGTATGAATATGATAATGATATGCTTGTGGATGAATAAGTTCTGCTTATGAGATAATGAATGTCACGACATATATGGCTAAGAACGATCCTATGCTTGAGGAATCCCATAACGTTAGTGGGAATAGATCACTACTAGCCTAACTAGGGTAGGACCACTCAAAGATTATGGGTGAGGCTGATATGCCACTCACTTGAATGCGATACTCGGTAGTAACGATTAAATCACTAGTTGCTTGAATAAGGTGAGGACCATTCATACTTAAAGAATGTGATGATCTATTAGTAAGGCTCTATAAATTGATGCTCATGAGTTTATGTTTGTGATTGAATGTTTATTAATGATATAACTCATGTGAGAAAGTGATGAATGAATTCTTGATTTGCTTAAATCTAGTATGGAGGATAGTCTTATGAGTTATAGGGACATAAGGAATGGTTATGTGTAGAATTTTACCCACAAAGGTGGATTTTATGCTTATTGTATTGATACATGAAGAACATGTATTGATGCATTTTGGATAGAA
>NW_018397277.1:36292-36482 GCF_002168275.2 Theobroma umbraticum
CATTATGGAAATGAAGAAAGATTTATGAATCGTATGTGTTTACAAGTGCATGGTCATGAAACACTCTCCTCCTTGGCTTGTCCCTTCCTTGTATCCACTAATGGAGTCCTTGTGACTCACATGTTATTTTCCCTCATTATTTTTGTTGTAAATCAGTGATAGCATTCTCTTGTTAGCAACCAATGTCATA
>NW_018397277.1:36492-36712 GCF_002168275.2 Theobroma umbraticum
TTGTTCTTTTTTTGGTAGGTGACCTAGCAACCACTTACAGCTTAGAGGTTGAGTGATGTTCTGTTGACGAGTTAGACATATATTTATGTTTATGTTTATGGATATTGAATATGTATATGATGATTTAGCCAATGTTGGCATTTACCTTGTGAATGTTATGCTTAACTGTGCAAAGGTGAATTGAGAGCCTATATGGACGCTCAAGGTTGTTGATGAATGT
>NW_018397277.1:36722-36963 GCF_002168275.2 Theobroma umbraticum
CAATGCACATGTTTATGGTACTCTAATGATGTATGAAATTATTACACTTACATTGCTTATGTTGAGAACTTCCATAATTGTATAGCGTTCCCTATGGATGCATGCATATGTTTGACATTGTATCCTATATGTATGATCATTATGGTTTATCAGTTGGTATATGAATGAATGAATGTAAGGACGCTTGCTTGGGCCTAGTGGTCATGTCTAGGTTCATCCGCCAATCATGTCCCACCACAAA
>NW_018397277.1:37134-37494 GCF_002168275.2 Theobroma umbraticum
CATAATATGATTTTTAATAACATTCCTTACAAGGAATTTGAAGGAAACAAATGATATTATGCATGTCATTATTATGTAACTCTTGGTTTGAGCAAGGACTCTCCCTTTTGGCTTGTCCCCTTCCCCGTATTCACTCACAGAGTCTTTGTGACTCACACGCTAGTTTCACATTTTTTTTATATAGATCAATGATTAGCTTGCTACCCTTGTCATGACAACGAGCTCTCGGTCTTCCTTTTTGGCAAGCTTATAACAACCCATTTGATGCCGAAAGGGTCGAGTCATGCTCTGTTGATGAGTCAATCTTTATTTTACTATTCTATGAAAATGGATGTTTATTATTAGCATGTAGCCATGAGT
>NW_018397277.1:37907-38044 GCF_002168275.2 Theobroma umbraticum
ATTCCTTAATTTTCCCAACATGCTGGTGAAAATGGAGATATTTTACTAAAAATAGTCATCTTAACTTCCCTAACATTGTGGCAAAAATCCAAAATTTTGAAAAGAGTTTTCTTCTATTTTCCCGTCGTGCTAATGAA
>NW_018397277.1:38054-38176 GCF_002168275.2 Theobroma umbraticum
TTTTTATTAAAAGAAAAGTCTTCGTAACATTTCCAATGTATTGGTGAAAATCCAAAAGATTTTCTTAAAAAAAGTTTTATTGTATTATCATAATTTTTTCTGGAAATATCCATCCTAAATTC
>NW_018397277.1:38186-38778 GCF_002168275.2 Theobroma umbraticum
TTATTATTTAAAAATGTTATTTTAATGTATTCTTCTTCTATATATTTTTCACTAGTACAAAGAATAAATAAATAAAAGAAATAAAGAAAAGCAATATATAAACAAAACCTTTTTGTATAAATTGGACTTACCTTCTTTTTAAGTGGTCCAAAAGTCAAATTAAGCTTAGTCAACTCTAAACCATACCCCAACAACAAAATGAGGTCATTTTTAATCCACTTCTTGGCTGATTGGCACAATGTCATATAAAACATCTTTTTAAAAACCTTAGTTTACTTCTTATGCTTATTTTTATCTCTTCACATTGACAATTTCCCTATTTCTCAATGGCTTATTTGATTCCTTCTTTGGCCACCTTTTTCTACGCCATCTACTATCGTTCGTTAGTGCTGGAACCTCACCAAACTTCACCCACAAAAGCTCTTCATGTTGTTCTCCCACTCAATTGTGATCATTTTCTCAAAAACATATATGATATCCCTAGATCTAAACCCAAAAATTTAAAAACCCAAAAAACCTAAGAACTCTCTTTTTGTTGATTTCTCTTGTTTGATTTTTTTGCTTGCTAGTTGTGTGTATTACTGCATTTGTT
>NW_018397277.1:38874-39025 GCF_002168275.2 Theobroma umbraticum
TGTTTAAAACATTTAAATTTGTGTGTAGATATTAGGGATTCCATTGAACTTTTTCCCTTTTCTGATTGATCCTTTTTCCTTTTAATCTTCCTGTTCTTTCCAATTTTAATTTTTTTGTTTGGTTTGCTCTAGTGTTCGCATTGATTTTCTA
>NW_018397277.1:39154-39320 GCF_002168275.2 Theobroma umbraticum
ATCTTTAAATCTAAAGGACAGAAATAAAATATGACACAATAAAAAAATATATCAGATAAAAAAGGATAAAATAGAATAAAGTAAAAGTGAAATTAAAATTAAAAATGGGACTAAGCCTTGAACAAAAATTGTGTCTACAATAGTTTTTTATGCATATGTTCAGTAT
>NW_018397277.1:39330-39452 GCF_002168275.2 Theobroma umbraticum
CATAGTGATTTAGCATTCTAATTTATATGTTGATATAATGATTATTTGTTTATTGATATGCATGATTGATGAGTTAGAAGCCTGGTTGAGCCTACTGGTCCATTCCCACATAGCTCCTTACA
>NW_018397277.1:39485-39769 GCF_002168275.2 Theobroma umbraticum
CAAAACCAAAGGTATGTTCCACATCTTATAATTATAGTTAATGCACATTAGGTGAATGGTCATACTCATTTGATGAATTGCAAGATGCATATGATGATTTAGCTTTTGAATTTGAATGCATAACATTAAAATACAAAAAGATTATATTTAAGTTTAGGGTAGAAAATGAGTTTCTAGCTAAGACAAAGTTGAATTGGAAAATAATGTCAAGAACTTGGAAGATGAAAGAAAAAATTTAAAGAAGAAACATGAAAGCTTGCATGATAAATTTTCAAAATTTTACA
>NW_018397277.1:39779-40312 GCF_002168275.2 Theobroma umbraticum
AAAGTTGAATGTTATCTTGGAAACACATAGATCATTTTTAGTATGGAAGGAATTAAATATGATAGCACTCAAGAAGAAGCTCACTTTAAAATTTTCTTTATCAAACTGAAGGAGAAACTTGGAACATATAATAAATGCATTTGTTGTCACAAAAAAGTCATACCATCTATTTTTGTCCACTAAAAGTTGTGACATAAAGAGTTGAAGTCATCAAGAATGTGTGGGTTCCTAAAGGGACCAAACCTGTACTAGGTAAGTTGGGTAAGATTGAATGGGTTACAAGTGGAACTAAGAGAGCGAGTACTAACACTAGTGGACCCAAGAAAGTTTAGGTACCAAAATAAAAAATTTGAATTTCCTTCTTGTTGTCTGAGGAGCTTTGCTTGGAGTCAAGAATACAAAGAAAAAGAATGTTGTATCTTGATAGTTGGTGTTTTAGGTACATAACTAGAAGCAAAGAACAATTCATTGATTTATAACCAAGAAAAGAAGGAAATGCAACTTTCAAAGGTGACTCGAAAGGACACATAGAA
>NW_018397277.1:40322-42260 GCF_002168275.2 Theobroma umbraticum
CAATTAGCAAAATTCCTCAACTCATATTGAAAATGTTTTATTTGTTAAAGGCCTTCAATCTGACTTGTTAAGTGTTAGTCAATTGTATGATAAAGGTTTTAGAGTAATATTTAAAGCTATGTATTATCATGTTGTTGACATCAAAACTAATGAGATAGTTTTTCATTAGAAATCATCTAGAAAACATATATGTAGTAAATCTACATGATCTATCTCCAAAAAAAATATGTTTCATGGCTTAAAAGGAAGAAGATAGTTGGCTTTGGCATAGAAAACTTGGACATGCTAGTGTGCATACATTATTTAAACTATCTCTTTTTGATCTTGTATTTGGCTTTCCTAAATTAACCTTTGAGAGTGATGAAATATGTGATGCATGTGCGAAAGATAAACATAGAAGAAGTTCTTTCAAACTTAAGAATTATATTTTAACAACTAGACCATTACAACATCCTCATCTAGATCTTTTTGGCCCAACTAGAACTTCAAGTGTTGGTGGAAGATCTTATGGATTGTAATTGTAGATGACTACACTAGAAACACATGGGTGTTATTTTTACCTTTAAAACATGAAACCTAAAGTGCTTTCACTACATTTTTGTAAGAAAGTTGAAAATGAAAAAGGTTACTCAATAACTAGTATTAAAAGTAATCATGGAAAATAATTTGAGATTATTGGATATGAAAAATATGTGATGAAAATGGATGTAGTAATAACTTTTCAGTTCTTAGCATTAGAGGAAATCGCTAGAACCATGCTATGTGAAACTAATTTACCATGATACTTGTTGGTTGAAGCAATAAGCACCTCATGTTATATCATAAACTGAGCAATGATTAGGCTAATTTTGAAGATAACACCATATGAACTATACAAAGATAAAAAGCCTAAAATTAGCTACTTTCATCTTTTTGGGTGTAAATGCTTTGTGCTTGTTAATGGAAAAGACAATCTTAGTAAATTTGATGCAACAAGTCATGAAAGCATTTTCTTAGGCAATTCTTTGACTTCTAAGGCATTCAGATTTTTTGACGAAAGAACTTTAGCAGTTGAAGAATCTATACATGTGTTATTTGATTACTCTGATCCTCCTCCAAGAAAAAACTCTATTGATGACAGTGTAGGAATTCTCCAATAAGAAGTTGAAGAGCTAAATCTTGACTAATATGGCTCTAAAGTAAAGGAATCCATTCTTGAAGAAGAAAAACAAAATGAGCAAGCTTAAGGTGAAAAAGAACCTAGCTACCTTAGATAGGCAAGATGTGTTGATCATGGTAAAATCATTAGTGATCATTCTCAAGCAGTAAGCAATAGAGCTAAACCTAGAAATATTTATGACTATCTTACTTTTATTTCTCAAATTGAACCTAAAAATATTGATGAAGCCTTAAAATATGATTCTTGGATTTTAGCCATGCAAGAGGAACTAAATCAATTTGAGAAAAGTTGGTGCTTAGGCCAAATGATTATCCTATTATTGGTACAACATGAGGTTTTAGATACAAAATGGATGAAAATGGTAGTATTACAAGAAATGACTAGTTGCTCAGAGATATAGTCAAGAACAAGGAACAGATTATGATGAGATTTATGGCTCATTAGCTAAAGTAAAAGCAATTAGGGTGTTATTGGCCTTTGCATGCTTTGTGGAATTTAAACATTTTCAAATAGATGTGAAATTGCATTTATAAATCATGTTTATGTAGAGCAACAACTCAATTTTGAAAGCCTAACATTTCCAAATCATGTTTTTAAATTAAAGAAAGCTTTGTATGGTTTGAAACAAGCTCATAGAGCTTGGCAAGAAAATCTTTCAAATTTTTTAACCAACAAAGATTTGAAAGATGGAAAGTTGATAAAACAATTTTCATAAAAAGTAAAGGGAAAGATATCTTAATTGTGCAAATTTATGTTGATGATATTAGTTTTAGATTTAC
>NW_018397277.1:42270-42368 GCF_002168275.2 Theobroma umbraticum
AACCCTTAAAAGTGTGCTAAGATAATGCAAGGAGAATTTGAGATAAGCATGATGGGAGAATTAAACTACTTCCTAGGACTCCAAATCAAACAAAGGAG
>NW_018397277.1:42378-42608 GCF_002168275.2 Theobroma umbraticum
TTCATCAGTCAAGCGAATGTCACAAAGGACTTGCTAAAAAAGTTTCTAATAAAGGATGAAAAGCCTTACTCAACACCAATGAGCACTTATAAGAAGCCCGATAGAGATGAAGGAAGTAAGCTCTTTTAGTTAAAGATGTATCAGTTTATGATTAGTTCATTGCTTTATCTTACTGCTAATAAACTGGACATTAGCTTTATTATAAACTTATGTGTTAGATTTCAATCATC
>NW_018397277.1:42974-43149 GCF_002168275.2 Theobroma umbraticum
ATAGACAAATAATGAAACAAATTCCTATAACTTGTGACAATATTGCTGCTATTAACCTCACCAAAAATTCCATACATCACTCTAGGGCCAAGCAAATAGATATCGAGCACCACTTTATTAGAGACCATGTCTAAAAAGGTGATGTTATTCTTGAATATGTAAACACTTTAGATCA
>NW_018397277.1:43159-43346 GCF_002168275.2 Theobroma umbraticum
ATCTTTAACAAGCCCTTTGATAAAGAAAATTTTCTATAATTGAAATAAAACGATGTTCTTACAATATCACAAACCTTTGGCTTTCAATAAAATGGAAATCAGAGGTAGATTATTCAGTTTATAACTTGAAATTCCATTAACAAGAGAAAAGATAAGACTAACCACAGTCTCATTTCAAATTAAGCAC
>NW_018397277.1:43740-43943 GCF_002168275.2 Theobroma umbraticum
GAGGCAACAAACCTCCATGCTAGACAATGAGAAGTCCAAATCCTTTGCATTGGAAATCACCTTGATGATATTCGTTAAAATAGAGCAACCATTATCATACATGCCTGAGGAAAGTGTGAGAGCATTCCATTTAAACATTGATAAAATTGGACAAAGCCTCTTTTTGGTCAAAACTACTTGGCATCATATCACTAGACATAAGA
>NW_018397277.1:44201-44637 GCF_002168275.2 Theobroma umbraticum
ATACACTTAAGTTGTTCATCAGTGCATCACAAAATATTCCAACATTGAGATCGAGCTCTTCGAGACAATTTTTCATGGCAACTTAAAACCATCTAAAATATTCATAAGCGTTAACTTTTTCTTGGAGTGAAAGTTTAAGTTTCTTAACTTTCGTTTGGGAGTGAAGTAGGACTTTGTCCAAGAAGTTCATAAACTTTATAAATTCAACTATTCAGCTTCTAATCTATATATCTTCATTTCTAATTATTAAATCAATTAACCTATTGCCTCACAAGGAAATGTAAGGATGTTAAATCCATAAATCTCTCTAACTTTTTGACAGAACACCAATTCAAACTACATATTTCATTAGAAGAAAAGAGAAGGCGTGTTCAAGAAAGGAAAGATTTAAGGATTTCATATCTTTATGTTTCCTTGAGCAACAATGGGTTAACTA
>NW_018397277.1:44946-45110 GCF_002168275.2 Theobroma umbraticum
GCTTAAGTGCATACAATACCTTGGTGACATTGAAGGTGGGTTTTGGCTCATTCTCAAGACATGAATTTTAGAGATCCTTTTGCTTCCCTAACATAAGGACCATGCACCTAAATGGTTTTGTTCTGGCCAACAACTTCACCCATCAACTGCTGCAATGCCATAAT
>NW_018397277.1:45210-45952 GCF_002168275.2 Theobroma umbraticum
CTCCTTTCTTCTAATGAAATATATAGTTTGAATTGGTGTTCTGTCAAAGAGGTAGAGAGATTTATGGATTTCACATCCTTACATTTCTTTGTGAGGTAATGGGTTAACTGATTTAATAATTAGAAATGAAGATATATAGATTAGAAGCTGAATAGTTAAATTTATAAAGTTTATGAACTTCTTGGACAAAGTCCTACTTCACTCCCAAATGAAAGTTAAGAAACTTAAACTTTCACTCCAAGAAAAAGTTAACGCTTATGAATCTTTTAAATGGTTTTAAGTTGTCATGAAAAATTGTCTCGAAGAGGTCGATCTCAATGTTGGAATATTTTGTGATGCACTGATGAACAACTTAAGTGTATGCAATACCATTGTGACATTGAAGTTGGATTTTTGACCACTTTCAAGGCATAAATTTCTAAAATCCGTTTGCTTCCTTAACTTGAAGATCATGTACTTGAATGGTTTTATTTTAGCCAACAACTTCACCCATCAACTGCCGCTGTTCTACAATCTTGAAACTTTAGTCTTGCATTTCATTATGTTTGATCTTATGTCTAGTGATATGATGCCAAGTAGTTTTGACCAAAAAGAGGCTTTGTCTAATTTTATCAATGTTTAAATGGAATGCTCTCACACTTTCCTCAGGCATGTATGTTAGTGCTTGCTTTGTTTTAACGAATATCATCAAGGTGATTTCCAATGCAAAGGATTTAGACTTCTAATTGTCTAGCATGGAGGT
>NW_018397277.1:46347-46762 GCF_002168275.2 Theobroma umbraticum
GTGCTTAATTTGAAATGAGACTGTGGTTAGTCTTATCTTTTCTCTTGTTAATGGCATTGCAAGTTATAAACTGAATAATCTACGTCTGATTTCCATTTTATTGAAAGCCAAAGGTTTGTGATATTGTAAGAACATCATTTTATTTCAATTATAGAAAATTTTCTTTATCAAAGGGCTTGTTAAAGATATTGGCCAATTGATCTAAAGTGTTTACATATTCAAGAATAACATCACCTTTTTAGACATGATCTCTAATAAAGTGGTGCTCGATATCTATTTGCTTGGCCCAAGAGTGATGTATGGAATTTTTGGTGAGGTTAATAGCAGCAATATTATCACAAGTTATAGGAATTTGTTTCATTATTTGTCTGTAGTCCTCTAATTGTTTTCTCCTCCACAAGATTTGAGCACAACA
>NW_018397277.1:46862-47056 GCF_002168275.2 Theobroma umbraticum
AAACCTTTAGAAATCTTTTACCTTTGAAATCCTCATCAATTTCACTCAAACATCATTTTCTGTACTATAACTATCGATACATTATTGAATGTATTGATACATTTAAGCATCTATCGATACATTAGTAAAATGTATCAATACACTTCACACAGAAATCCTCCTAAGATAATCTGTTTAGAAAGTATTGATACATG
>NW_018397277.1:47066-47214 GCF_002168275.2 Theobroma umbraticum
ATATGGAGCATGTATCAATACTTTGAACATAGAGACCAAGTTTTTGAACAGTTTCAACATTTTCTCCATTCCTTACGTCCTCTTACATCTCAGGAACTATCTTTAAGGCTTAATTCTTCTCACTAAGCACATTCTCATGCCATCATAA
>NW_018397277.1:47224-47362 GCF_002168275.2 Theobroma umbraticum
ATAAACACTACTCAAATGAACTCAACATACAACATACCATAACCATAACAACCATAATCAATTCATTAACATCAAAACTCACAAATTGTGATGGTTTAACCCCCAAACCTTAGGTTGGCAACCTACATCCCCATTGCA
>NW_018397277.1:47711-47874 GCF_002168275.2 Theobroma umbraticum
AATGTAGTATATGGAATCTACATCATATACATAATCTCATGGCATTAATCATACGTACTAAATCACCTCATATGGTATACGAAATCTACATCATATGCACAATCTTCTAGTATACATCATGCTTACTTGATCATCTCATATGGTATATGGAATTTACATCGTA
>NW_018397277.1:47927-48083 GCF_002168275.2 Theobroma umbraticum
GAGTAATCGAGTGGACTTCAAACATAAGGTGCTTGTCCCCCCTTGTTGAAAACTTATACATAGTACAGTATTTACATACATAGTAGATCCATAAACATTTTAAAAAACATTGTGTAAATCACATCACAATCATTATCAATTTATTTTCTTAGAAAA
>NW_018397277.1:48183-48400 GCF_002168275.2 Theobroma umbraticum
TTTATTTCCCTAAACTATTCCCTCATTTTAGTATAATTTTAAGATAAATAAAATATCCTTTGATATTAAAATTCTTCCTAAATTCCCTAATCCTTTTGGTAAAATTTCGAATGATTTTCTCCCATAAAAATTTTCAAGGAAATTATCCCTTATAGCATTTTTGAAATTTCATCATCAGGGAATTTTCATTTACTCATTTACTTATTTTATTAACTTA
>NW_018397277.1:48607-48815 GCF_002168275.2 Theobroma umbraticum
TTAATAACATTCTTGAAATTCCACCATTAAAGGACTCCCATTTATTTGTTTGAATCAACCATTCATTGTGGCATTATATTTGCAAAATTTAAATTCTATATAATGTTCTAATTTGTAATAATTATTTATAAATAAGCCTTTTTGTAAAAATATCTATAGGATTACTCCCCAACCCTTATTATTTATAAATAAACCTTTGAAAATTTTA
>NW_018397277.1:48848-48971 GCF_002168275.2 Theobroma umbraticum
TTCCAATTAAAAGATTTATTTTTTAATAATTATGAACCTTTAATATTAGTTTTTTAACTTATTTTCAACCTATTTCTAAAACTTTTATTTGTTATTATTTTATGTTTGTAACAATTTTTATGA
>NW_018397277.1:49004-49230 GCF_002168275.2 Theobroma umbraticum
CTAAATTCTAAAGAACTATCTAAAGCATTGAATAATCATTACATAAGACATTATTTATTTTATTATGCTTTTTAATTTTTCTTACAATTTTATTCATGAGATCTGTAAATTAATATTATTTATAATTTTTTGCTTCCTCAACTTTTTTATTTTAAAGTTCCTATTCCATTAATTATGATTGTAGGAATTTCATCTTAACCTAATTATTTTATAGTTACCAAATTTT
>NW_018397277.1:49240-49385 GCF_002168275.2 Theobroma umbraticum
AATTTTATTTATTTTCCCTAATACTGAAAAGATAAATATAAACACGAATAAACGAAGTAACATAAAGGTTTAAGACCATTCCTAGTGGATAGACCAATAATTAAATGGAAGTGGGCCTAGTCAAATGTAACACGCAATCAATTAA
>NW_018397277.1:49413-49507 GCF_002168275.2 Theobroma umbraticum
ACAACTAACCAATCCAACAACCCATAGAAACAAGCATGGATAAGTTAGCCCAAAACCAGTTATCCTTCCTATTCTTATTCTATGGTGTCGCCAA
>NW_018397277.1:49517-50129 GCF_002168275.2 Theobroma umbraticum
CCCCTTCTTTATCAAATTCCCTTACTTCTCTAGCCACCTATCTTTGTTGCCGGTGACACTGAATATCGATTACAATTCCCTTTCTGTTAGCTCTGACCCACAAGCACTCTAAAATCTATATTGACACCTAACCCAAAACCCTCAAAACTCTTATGCCTAAACTCAATCCTAAACTGAGAATCCCAAAGAGAATTCTTTTTTTTTAAATCTTAGGTTGTTGGTTTGATTTTTTTACTTGCTGATTATGTGTTTGGCTGTGAACTCCCACCTTGAGTAAGATGATATGCTAGGAAATCCTTAGGTGAGCATATAGATTACATGTTTTGAAATCAAACTTAGATTGAACCTTTAAAAGAATTATTGGCATGTTTATTTATCTGTCACCTTTGAAGCAAAAAATTTTCTAAGTTTGGAAAGGGTTAGAATATGCAATTTTTATAGAACAGTCTTTTGGAAATAAAAAATGATTGTCATGATTCCTTTTATTTTTAGATGATCAGAAATGATTGTTTCAAAATTTTTAGAGAACGTTTGCTAGGGGAAATGGGAACTGCAAATTTAATTTTAGTCAAACTTTTTCGACTTTGTTCTTGAAAGCAAAATTTATATTTT
>NW_018397277.1:50315-50883 GCF_002168275.2 Theobroma umbraticum
AATATCTTAAGTAAATAACATTTACTTAAATGGTATTTAATGTAAATAAGCTGGCCAAGTTTTATAGCCAATCTATCTCAAAAAACTGTATTCTGTTTCGAATGTGTCGATACATTTAGCCTCTAAAGGATTTCTAATGAACATGTATCAATACATGTTCATAATGTATCGATACATTTTCCCTAAAACCAAATACATAGAGACATGGGCCAATGTATTGATACATTTCGTTGATTTCAAAAAAAAAGGGTAAAAATGTATTTTCACACCTTAACTTATAAATATATCACATTTTTCAAAGGTTGTCAACCCTCAGCTTCATTTTCAAGGTAAAACACCTATTCTTAAGCTCTTCCAACTCATTTTTAACCCAAAATTCCATTTTTATTATTCTAAAGCTTAGTTTTGGGTTTTTATGAAAACGATGACATTTTTAGCTTTTACATCTTTAGGCTTTGGATTTTCATGACTTAAATAGTTGTGTTATTGCCCAAATTTTTTGCTTGTAATTAAAGTTTAGAAGTTTTATGATTTGCCTAAGTATCTAAGCTCACCTAAGTTAAGGATG
>NW_018397277.1:50972-51205 GCF_002168275.2 Theobroma umbraticum
AGTAGTTTTGAAAGTAGCTAGAACGATTATTACAAAATTCTTATTCTATGAAATGATTGTGATGATTGTTGAATGATATGAACACTTGAAAACTCTACGGATAACACCGAAATGGAGTTATGATTGGAGCTAGGAATCGACTCTCCAATTAGGTGTGTGGATACACCACTTTCAAATAATTTTGATATGTGAAGCTAAATCATGAAAAGGAATATTATGTATGTTGAAATTAT
>NW_018397277.1:51281-51483 GCF_002168275.2 Theobroma umbraticum
TTTTCTAAGAAAATAAATTGATAATGATTGTGATGTGATTTACACAATGTTTTTCAAAATGTTTATGGATCTACTATATATGTAAATACTATACTATGTATAAGTTTTCAACAAGGGGGGATAAGCACCTTATGTTTGAAGTCCACTTGATTACTCTGGTCTTTGGACTAGTGTGGGTACGAGATATTGTATGCTTAATTAT
>NW_018397277.1:51615-51756 GCF_002168275.2 Theobroma umbraticum
TACGATGTAAATTCCATATACCATATGAGATGATCAAGTAAGCATGATGTATACCAGAAGATTGTGCATATGATGTAGATTTCGTATACCATATGAGGTGATTTACTATGTATGATTAATGCCATGAGATTATGTATATGA
>NW_018397277.1:51766-51900 GCF_002168275.2 Theobroma umbraticum
ATATACTACATTAGATGATTGAGCAAGCATGGTAAATGCCATCAGATTATGTTTATGATGTAAATTCCATATACTTGATAAGATGAGTAAACATGTATATGAAGGACTTCCCACATACCACATGCTAAGAGTAT
>NW_018397277.1:52000-52085 GCF_002168275.2 Theobroma umbraticum
TCTTTCTTAAATCACTAGAGTTATGTTAATTCCATGACCTCCATTTTTTGTATATTTGTTCATGAATATTCACTTTAGTTATAAT
>NW_018397277.1:52095-52369 GCF_002168275.2 Theobroma umbraticum
AGAGCCTAGATCAACACTATAAGATGATCATACTCTTGGTATATCAAAGATTATAAAGAGATAAAAGATGAGCCAATTATCCATTATGATTTCAGTTTTACCATAAACAAATATATAAGTCTGAGATTAAGATTTAAGTAATGGTTAAACTTAAACTTGACTTTCACATGATCCCAATTCTAATTATAGTGTCATTACTTGTAGTTAACTACTTTGATGATTTCAAACTCATCATTCCCTAGAAGTGAGTTTCATTCCTTATGTTGGAAGGAAT
>NW_018397277.1:52379-52558 GCF_002168275.2 Theobroma umbraticum
CAGCCTTAACATAATAAAGTGACTAGGTTTATTATATGGCTATGAACAATTTTTATATTCAATTAAAATACATGTCACCTACGTATGACTCTTCACACAAATGTATTTTAATATCTCAATAGAATCATGGTACATTCATAAATAGAAAATAAATGCTTACATAAAATAAACTCTGCGTC
>NW_018397277.1:52935-53083 GCF_002168275.2 Theobroma umbraticum
CGTACTCTCGTATAGAAGCCAATAAGACATAATCAATAAGACAAATGGTCAATTAACGTAAATTTAAGTGCCAAAAAGTAGTGATGGGTGAAACAAATATTTTAGAATAAAACATTTTACACGCGAGAAAATAATAATTAAATAATAA
>NW_018397277.1:53452-53567 GCF_002168275.2 Theobroma umbraticum
GTAAGAACGAATAAGTATATATTTAAATATTATGATGATATCTTGGCAAAGTGTAAATTTTATATTTTATTTGTACAAGTGTAAAGAAAGGAAAATAAGAGGAAATTGGAATAAA
>NW_018397277.1:53667-53781 GCF_002168275.2 Theobroma umbraticum
GACTCTATCTCAGTGATTTGATGAATCACGATGTTATGTAAGAGACTAGCATAAAAGAAGCTTTTTGGATATGCATCCAGTAGCATTTCGAAGCACGTAGGCTTGGCTGCATCG
>NW_018397277.1:54294-54534 GCF_002168275.2 Theobroma umbraticum
TGGACAAGGTATAAATCATCTGTACCCCATTTATGAACTTGGGGGTGTCTAGCACATGTTTTAAAGCCCGAGTCCTCAAAGATGGAACCAAAAACTTAGGTGTGCTTGTTTGTAAGGTATCCAATGGAACAAGGGGATATTACTTCTACAGTCCTCAAGATAAGAAAGTATTTGTTAGTGAGAATGCAACTTTCCAAAAGAAAGAGTTTGTGAAATATCACAAACCTAGAAGTAAAATTG
>NW_018397277.1:54544-54652 GCF_002168275.2 Theobroma umbraticum
ATTGTATGATCCTTTAGATTTAAGAGTCAATTCTGAAAATGTCATAACGTAATTTGATTTAAGAATTAAACTAGATACACAACCTAAACATCAAATAGTGGTACCTCA
>NW_018397277.1:54668-54809 GCF_002168275.2 Theobroma umbraticum
GTGACACAACTTGATAGATACATGGGTCGAGGAGAAAAATTTATTGTAGTATCAAATGAACATGAATATGATCTCGTTTCTTATAAGGATGCCATTAATGATTTTGTTGAGTAGTGGCATAAGGTAATAAAATCTAAGTTG
>NW_018397277.1:54819-55051 GCF_002168275.2 Theobroma umbraticum
ATGCTTAAACTCTAGTAGATCCACCTGAAGGGATAAAACTGATACGATGTGAGTAGATGTACAAGAGAAATAACAGAAGTGATGGGAAAGTGGAAACCTTCAAGGCTAGGTTAGTAGCCAAGGACTATACTTAGACAAAAGGGATTAACTATGAGGAAACCTTCTCACCAGTTGCTACGTTTAAATACATCAGGATTCTCTTATCCATAGTTGCACCTCTTGATTTTGAGAT
>NW_018397277.1:55231-55364 GCF_002168275.2 Theobroma umbraticum
ACTATTTAATCATATTATTTCCAACAGAATTCATATCAACCTTGTGTCTATAAAAGGATATAGGATAAAAGTGTTGTTCTCCTGGTTCTTTATGTTGATGACAATTTACTCATTTGGAATGATGTAGGAATGT
>NW_018397277.1:55645-57281 GCF_002168275.2 Theobroma umbraticum
AGTTGGATTGGTTAAGATGTTTCAATCTAACTGAGGCATGGAGCACTAGACTTTGATCAACTACATCTTCAAATATCTTTGTATCACAAAGAATTACATGGTTGTGTTTTCTGGAAGTGACCTTGTAGTAACAAGATACATTGATTCAAATGTTTAGTCTGATTTTAACTCAAGGAAATAAACATCATGATTTGTTTTAACCTTGAGAGGAAGAGCCATAGTTTGGAGGAGTGTTAAGCAATCTTGTATTGTAGACTCTACTATAAAGACAAAGTATGTTATGGTTTGTGTGATTGGGAAGGAAGTTGTATGGCTCCACAAGTTCCTTATGGACCTTGAAGTGATTCCAGATACAGATAAGCCCATTACACTTTATTATGGTGACAATGGAGTAGTAACAAATTCTAAGAACTGTAAAATCACATGTAACGACCTCTCCCTGACCGTTACTAGCATTGAGACTTGCGAGTGAACTTGTCAAATCCCGAACAAGCCTTAGTTGAGATTCCAGACAATTAAATCAAATATTCTTTTACGTATATAAATCGACTATTAATAGTGGTGCTATCGTTTACTTAAACTAAGTAAACTTTTGTAATTAATACGTTGCCACTATAGGACAATATCCAATTCCAATAAACTTTCAACAAATTCACATCACACTTAATATTCATTGCACAACCTCTAAGTTCTAGAAATACGTTTTCGATAAACTAATAAGTTTTAAAAATCCAACTGTTTTACACAACTCGAACCTTATGCAACAGAGCAACTTGGAGTGGAAATCTAAGAGATGCCATTACGTACGTTGCAGTAAATCAAAATGCTAGGGTGCTACACTTGAGCTAATCATTTATTTGCAAAAGGAAGATAAAGGGGTGAGTCTCATAGGATCAGTGATCATCGACTTCGTGAGTAAGGCGTAGATGGAAAACAAGCCAAGGATAGGAAATTTGAACCTTAAAAACATGAGAATATATATAAACAATTTAAAATCAATGAAACGTTTGTGCCTTAAAAGTAAACTCAAAAGTTGTGTTTCAGAATAATCACTTCAAGCAATATAATAAAACCAGTGCAAGTAAAAGATTTCTACCATCGAAATCATTTGTTGTTCTTTACTTAAAATCATGATAACATAAGCACCCACACTCCCGTAAAATAAAGCAATATCGATGCTTCTACACCAGTCTATAAATGATCTCATCCTCAAGATATTAAACACAAATCCATTGTATAAATAAGGGGGTTGTGGAAAAACTCATATTTCTCACCATGTGAAAGAATACACATTTCAAAACCCAAAGAGATATCACTCTCGAGTAGGTGATAGAAATAAAGAACTCGTGGACTTGCTTCCACGTAATAACATTTCGAAGGCCCGCTCCACCGGATTCTCACATCCATGGTAGTCTCAGCGATGTTGGCCGACATTGGAGAAATTAAGTGGTCGTAACCACGTACAATAACTTGTGGCCATGTAAATACATCATAGACCATGGCCCCAACCATGTCTAACAGCCCATCGACAACTTAAAGATTTTTTAGCTAGAGCTCACTTGTGCACAAGAGTCACACTATTCTGATGTGACATTCGACCTACTCTCAAATCTCCCAGTTTGGTAAAACCATTTAA
>NW_018397277.1:57544-57752 GCF_002168275.2 Theobroma umbraticum
ATCATGGTAACATGATAAAACCTCTTTTTGTAAGACTTTGCAATGTAAAACCTTCGCAAGAGGTTTAGATATCAAATCAGCATGGCGAATATGTAATTTATTCATGAATGCACATCATACAACTAATAAGGCATCTTTTGATGGAAACCATGTGAAAGAGCTTGTTTCTCGATTTTAAAAAACCCTTTACACATATAGTTATATATAC
>NW_018397277.1:57860-58185 GCF_002168275.2 Theobroma umbraticum
CCAACTCATGTCTAGAAATTGCATTTAAAGTAAATCGACACGTCTATTAACTGTATATCAACATATATAGTACAAAAATTTTGAAATAGACACCCCCTACTCACTTTACAATAGTGAGACACTACGTCGCTATTGATTCGGGTACGTTTCTAGCTAATTCTACTTACCAGTCACCCGTTAACTCCTTTGGCATGCCACCACAGTGAACTTCTCTTTCTCACACACTTCTTATGAAAAATTCAAACCCAATACACTTAATTGTACTAACATATGGGCAGCACATCAATCAACAAATCCTTAACCTAATCTCATAGTTTTCATCAAC
>NW_018397277.1:58195-58614 GCF_002168275.2 Theobroma umbraticum
ATCATTTAACATACAATCCGTATACTTCAATCAACCAAAGCCAAAATAGCACAATGCAGTCAATTTACATGCTTACCTCTCGATTTTAGCTTCAATTTCACATACAATTCACAATTCCCTCACATCTTTGATCACATTGTTGCCATAACCATAGACAATTAATGCACATCACATTTTCCTTGTTTACTTGTGATTTCAAGACTAAAATAATTACCCATTGCTTGTTTAGCTCAAAATTACCACACATTCCAAGATCCACTTACATGCATGCATTGAGTTCTTTGAATCTCTGTAGATCCTTGCTACCATAAGCACAATCCCACATCAGAATCGATTTACAAACTATGCATTCAAACAAAATAATAACTGTCATCTTTCTTACCTTAGGATCACCTAGCCAATCCTCCACTTTCTCCTTC
>NW_018397277.1:58624-58694 GCF_002168275.2 Theobroma umbraticum
AATGGCATGCAAGAGAAAACTTTTTAATTTTTCTCCAATCTCCTCCAAAACCGAGCATCCTATAGGCCTT
>NW_018397277.1:58904-59125 GCF_002168275.2 Theobroma umbraticum
AGCCTCACCCAGCCATTCTCTTTTAATTTCTCTTCCAAACGGGGTGAATTTCTCAAGGCAAAGTCACTTGTTTGCTTTTTCTTTTGTATGGGTGGATATCACAAGAATTTTGTTTGAAATGGTCTTGTGAAAGCTCCCATTTCTTTTCTATTCTTTCACCTTTCCTTATCTTCCATTTCCTTTCTTTATTTATTCCTTAACTCCCATTGGACCAATTCATT
>NW_018397277.1:59225-62602 GCF_002168275.2 Theobroma umbraticum
TTGAAGGAGAAAGTGGAGGATTGGCTTGGTGATCCTAAGGTAAGAAAGATGACAGTTATTATTTTGTTCGAATGCATAGTTTGTAAACCGATTCTGATGTGGGATTGTGCTTATGGTAGCAAGGATCTACAAAGATTCAAAGAACTCGATGCATGCATGTAAGTGGATCTTGGAATGTGTGGTACTTTTGAGCTAGACAAGCAATGGGTAATTATTTTAGTCTTGAAATCACAAGTAAACAAGGAAAATGAGGTGTGCATTAATTGTCTATGGTTATGGCAACAATGGTGATCGAGGATGTGAGGGAATTGTGAATTGTATGTGAAATTCAAGCTAAAATCGAGAGGTAAGCATGCAAATTGACTACATTGTGCTATGTTGGCTTTGGTTGGTTGAAGTATACAGATTGTATGTTAAATGATCGTGAATAATGTTGATGAAAACTATGAGATTAGGTTAAGGATTTGTTGATTGATGTGCTGCCTGTATGTTAGTAGAATTAAGTGTATTGGGTTTGAATTGTTCATAAGAAGTGTGTGAGAAAGAGAAGCTCACTGTGGTGGCATGCCGAAGGAGGTAATGGGTGACTGGTAAGTAGAATTAGCTAGAAACGCACCCGAATCAATAGCAACGTAGTGTCTCGCTATTGTAAAGTGAGTAGGGGGTGTGTATTTCAAAATTTTTGTACTATATATGTTGATATACAATTAATAGACGTGTCGATTTACTTTAAATGCAATTTCTAGACATCATCAGTTGGTAGAACGTTAGGCTTGCGAATGACATGCTTTTAAAGTTTTGTATATATGTATATATAACTATATGTGTAAAGGGTTTTTTAAAATCGAGAAACAAGCTCTTTAACACGGTTTCCATCAAAATGTGCCTTATTAGTTGTATGATGTGCATTCATGAATAAATTACATATTCGCCATGCTGATTTGATATCTAAACCTCATGTAAAGGTTTTACATTGCAAAGTCTTACAAAAAGAGGTTTTATCATGTTACCATGATTGGTACTTTTGAAATGGATTTGAAATGAGTTTTAGGAACCGAACTTGATTTTTAAATGGTTTTACCAAACTGGGAGATTTGAGAGTAGGTCGAATGTCACATCAGGATAGTGTGACTCTTGTGCACAAGTGAGCTTTAGCTAAAGAATCTTTAAGTTGTCGATGGGCTGTTGACATGGTTGGGGCCATGGTCTATGATGTATATACGCGGCAACAAGTTATTGTACGTGGTTACGACCACTTGATTTCTCCAATGTCAGCCAACATCACTGAGACTACCATGGATGTGAGAATCCGGTGGAGCTTGGCTTCAAAATGTTATTACGTGGAAGCAAGTCGACGAGTTCTTTATTTCTATCACCTACTCGAGAGTGATATCTCTTTGGGTTTTGAAATGCGTATTCTTTCACATGGTTAGAAATACGAGTTTTTCCACAACCCCCTTATTTATATGATGGATTTGTGTTTAATATCTTAAGGATGAGATCATTTATAGACTGGTGTAGAAGCATTGATATTGCTTTATTTTATGGGAGTGCGGGTGCATATGTTAGCATGATTTTTTAAGTAAAGAACAACAAAAGATTTTGATGGCAGAAATCTTTTACTCGCACTGGTTTTATTATATTACTTGAAGTGATTATTTTGCAACCCAACTTTTGAGTTTACTTATAAGGCACAAACGTTTCATTGATTTTAAATTGTTTATATATATTCGCATGTTTTTAAGGTTCAAATTTCCTATCCTTGGCTTGTTTCCCATCTACGCCTTACTCACGAAGTCGATGATCACTGAGCCTATGAGACTCGCCCCTTTATCTTCCTTTTGTAAATAAATAATTAGCTCAAGTGTAGCACCCTAGCATTTTGATTTACTGCAACGTACGTAATGGCATCTCTTAGACTTCCACTCCAAGTTGTTCTGTTGCATAGGGTTCGAGTTGTGTAAAATAGTTGGATTTTTAAAACTTATTAGTTTATCGGAAATGTATTTCTAGAACTTAAAGGTTGTGCAATGAATATTAAGTGTGATGTGAATTTGTTGAAAGTTTATTGGAATTGGATATTGTCCTATAGTAGCAATGTATTAATTACAAAAGTTTACTTAGTTTAAGTAAACGATAGCATCACTATTACTAGTCGATTTATATACGTAAAAGAATATTTGATTTAATTGTCTGGAATCTCAACTAAGTCTTGTTCGGGATTTGACAAGTTCACTCGCAAGTCTCAAATGCTAGTAACGGTCAGGGAGAGGTCATTACATGTGATTTTACAGTTCTCTAGAATTTCTTACTACTCCATTGTCACCATAATAAAGTGTAATGGGCTTATCTGTATCAGGAATCACTTCAAGGTCCATAAGGAACTTGTGGAGCCATACGACTTCCTTCCCAATCACACAAGCACTAACATACTTTGCCTTTATAGTAGAGTCTGCAATACAAGATTGCTTAACACTCCTTCAAACTATGGCTCTTCCTCTCAAGGTCAAAACAAATCATGATGTTTATTTCCTTGAGTTAAAATCAGACTAAAAATTTGAATCAATGTATCTTGTTACTATAAGGTCACTTCCAGAAAACACAAGCATGTAATTCTTTGTGATAAAAAAGATATTTGAAGATGTAGTTGATCAAAGTCTAGTGCTTCATGCCTCAGTTAGATTGAAACATCTTAACCAATCCAACTATATAGCAAATATCTAGCCTAGTGCACAACGCAACATACATGAAACTTCCATTAGTAGATGCATATCAAATCCATCTCATGTTTTTAACCTCTTTTGGAGTTTTTGGTGACATTTCCTTAAAAAGTTTTATTTCATGTCTAGAGGGCATAAAACCTTTCTTGAAATCTTGCATAGCAAATTTGGCCAAAATCTTGTCCATGTAGGCCACTTGAGATAATGTTCTCTGCTTAATCTTGTGAACCCTTATTAGTTTGATCCTTAAAGCACAACTAGCTTATGCCAAGTTCTTCAAATCGAAATATTGGTTCAACCAACCCTTAACTATGGACAACATTCCTACATCATTCCAAATGAGTAAATTGTCATCAACATAAAGAACCAGGAAAACAACACTTTTATCCTATATCCCTTTATAGACACAAGGTTAATATGAATTCTGTTGGAAATAATATGATTAAATAGTAGTTCCAAATCTTATGTTCCAAGACCTAAATGCTTGCTTCAGTCCATAAATGGATCAATGTAATTCACAAACCTTATGCTCATGGCCTTTCTTAATGAAACTTTCTGGTTGAGCCATATAAATGCATTGTTCAAGATCCTCATTTAAAAATACAGCTTTGACATCCATCTGTAATATCTCAAAATCAAGAGGTGCAACTATGGATA
>NW_018397277.1:62702-63796 GCF_002168275.2 Theobroma umbraticum
TCAAGAAAGACAAGTGTGTGAGGTAAGCTCATAAATAACATTGCAAATATTATTTTTGAATGAAACATTAATCCACCAAGACTTTCAAAATTCATTTTGTGACATGTGCAGGCATAATGTCGAGATCTTAGAGGATTAAGAGGTTGATTTTTAACAACATTAGAGTATCCCAATAAGGAAATGACAAGTGAACAAATAAATCCATGCCTCAGCGTGCTGTGTAAGTGAATGATAGTGTCGAAGTCCAAGCTGTACAACAACGTGCATACATGGTTGATACGATATTCTTCTTAAGTTTATTTACACATTTTTCAATTGTGAAAATACTAAAGTTTTGGGTTGCATGAAGTGTAAGCTAATGTATACATGTTCCAGAGGACACCATTCATATGCTTTACACTGCATATCCAACTGAAGATAGACGGTGCACTATGGAAATTCCAAATGAGTTGCGGGGGTACGTGGAGGGTGAGAGGTCGACATACTATAAAAAGTTGGAAGATGTCAATTTCATCCTCGAGTTTTGCAATGTGGGTGGGCATTAAGTGGTTGTGAATATTGACTTGGTTAGGTGGAAGATCAAGATGGTGGACTCCACAAGAACTTCGACTGCTAAGGATAACAGAGTGTGTGCGGCTTAGATGACATTCTCTACGACAATGATGCCAATCATCTACCACCAATCTGGTTATTTTAACAAAACACGCCGAAAGACACGAGAGTCGACGCCGATGCCATTGGAAATTCATTTGCCAAAAGCATTAGTGCATCGTCAGAATGACAGTGTCAACTACTGTATGTTCACCACAAGGTATATTGACAATATTTTGTAATCGCAACCAATCAAAGTTAAGCAAAATATGATTGCTAATAAGAATCGCCAATACGGTTTGGAAATTTTTAGAAACAGTTGTGAGAGAGAACCCTAATCCCCAATGCCATGAACATATCTGGAGTTGTATGTTGATTTTTTTTGTAGATATAATTAATTTTAATAATATTCGTACATTTTATACATTAATTTTTCAATTCAGACATAATGCCTATAATGATTAGAAGCTTATGTGAATTAAATTAATTGGTTGTTTTACCTT
>NW_018397277.1:64103-64616 GCF_002168275.2 Theobroma umbraticum
CATCTAACAATTAGGGCATGGGGTGTCACCCGACAATACTACAACAACTCAGTGTGTGACCTCATAATTCTGCTACTACTCAGCGTGTCACCACAAGATGTCATCAACATCAACAATTACAGCATGTGGCTGACAAGATGTAAAAAGACTTAGGCAGTCTTGTACTCTCCCATTTTGTTCAATTTAATCCTCTTACTCAAAATCGAAACAATTTAGTCCCTTGGTTTTGAAAATTTCTCTAATTTATTCCCTCCATCTAACGGCATCAATTTTCTCCATTAAGGGTGATGACATCAGTGCTGATGTCTCACTGGCATCGCAAACTTTGCTGACATGGCAATGTATGTGTAACTGGTTGAATCACATGGCAGTGCCATGCCATCGTCTATGATGATGTGGTGGTGCCATGTCACTCAATGTGATGACATGGTTATGCCACATCATCGTATCAGACTGAGCATGACAGTGCCATGTGGCACTGTGATGCTGATGTGGCACTATAATGTCGCAAAC
>NW_018397277.1:65100-65199 GCF_002168275.2 Theobroma umbraticum
ATCACTCCCATAAACAGCACCTTCTTAAGGAAACTATATAATTTCAATTATAATAATAATATGAAAAAAGAGATATTAAGAGCATCTATCATTTTAGGA
>NW_018397277.1:65209-65313 GCF_002168275.2 Theobroma umbraticum
TGTAGTGGACCTAGCAGTACCTTCAGTTACACTAGTACAAAGTTCACTTGCACCAGCAACAAGTTCACTTGGTGCACCAGCAGTAGCTTCACTTGGTGCACTAG
>NW_018397277.1:65323-65464 GCF_002168275.2 Theobroma umbraticum
ACTTACTCTGCTAGCAGAAGATTTCCTTTCTTGACTTTGACTTTTTTTTGTGCTTGTTTGACCTTAGACATAAAAATTAACAAAAGTAAGTAACTAATAATATAAATAATAACTAAATCAAGCAACAAGATACATAATAGA
>NW_018397277.1:65677-65902 GCF_002168275.2 Theobroma umbraticum
TTCTTCGATCGTCTAACAAATTTATTTACATATGGAGATAAGACAACCTTCACATTTCATTCAGGCCAGAGCATTGGGCCTTTGATAAGATGGAGCAGTTGTTCATAAGCCTTAAGGTATTCAATCTTTTTAAAATAATCTACTAAATACTTTGCAGGGTCCTCTCCCTTGTAATAGAAAATGCTAATGGCATGCTGGCATGGCACTCCACTGATGTCTCAAGCT
>NW_018397277.1:66002-66182 GCF_002168275.2 Theobroma umbraticum
ATCTCCATATGTAAATAAATTTGTTAGACGATCGAAGAAGGAGAGGAAATGAAAGGAAGGTGAAGGGCTAAAGAAAAGGATGTCAAGGGTCGGGAAAATAATGAAATGCTTGATTTGCCATCAAAAAGGACACAATAGGTCAAATTGTCCAATGCAACATGTAAGTGTTATCTATTATGT
>NW_018397277.1:66380-66561 GCF_002168275.2 Theobroma umbraticum
AAAGTCAAGAAAGGAAATCTTCTGCTAGCAGAGTAAGTGAAGCTGCTACTAGTGGACCAAGTGAAGCTACAGCTGGTGCACCAAGTGAAGCTGTTGCTGGTGCAAGTGAACTTTGTACTAGTGTAAGTGAAGGTACTGCTAGGTCCACTACATCAATGGCTGTCAAGAAAAAGAAAAAAAA
>NW_018397277.1:66624-69051 GCF_002168275.2 Theobroma umbraticum
CTTACAAGCCTTTTGTAAAGTTTTTTGTTACATTGTTTTGCATATATATATATAGTTGCCTTTCTTTTCTAAAATGATAGATGCTCTTATTATCTCTTTTTTCATATTATAATTATAATTGAAATTATATAGTTTCCTTAAGAAGGTGCTGTTTATGGGAGTGATTTCCTTCATTTTAGGCTTAGTTGTAGGTTCTATTCCTTCATTATAATTATATGGCATTGTAATCTTTGCTTAATGGAATTTAGATATTTATCTTTAAAAAAAATTATTTCTCAAACTCCCATTGAAAGAAATAACCATAAAGCTATATGGCTCCATTTACTTTTTTTTTTAGTCTAATATATTTATTATTGAAATGATAGTAACAAGAAAAGACACTTAATATTATGAAAGTGAGTTAGTTATATTTTTTTGGCTTAATTTAATCTTTAAATTGTCGATCATTTTCGTCCTCATATATTGAAGTTTTATTCAAATCAGTCCCTATATCATAAATTTTTCTCCACTTTAGCCCCTCTTTTTTTTGGGTGAGAAAATTTTTTCTTACTGTTTGCCACATTATAGTGCCACATCAGCATCACAGTGCCACATGGCACTGTCATGCTCAGTTTGATACGATGATGTGGCATAACCATGTCATCACATTGAGTGACATGGCACCACCACATCATCATAGACGATGGCATGGCACTGCCATGTCATTCAACCAGTTACACATACATTGCCATGTCAGCCAAGTTTGCCATGTCAGTGAGACATCAGCATTGATGTCATCACCCTTAACGGAGAAAATTGATGCCGTTAGAGGGAGAGAATAAATTAGAGAAATTTTCAAAACCAATGGACTAAATTGTTTCGATTTTGAGTAAGAGGACTAAATTGAACAAAATGGGAGAGTACAAGACCGCCTAAGTCCTTTTACATCTTGTCAACCACATGGTGTAATTGTTGATGTCGATGACATCTTGTCGTGACATGCTGAGTAGTAGCAGAATTATGAGGTGACACACTGAGTTGTTGTAGTATTGTCGGGTGACACCCCACGCCTCAATTTTTAGATGACGATGACATCTTGTTGTGACACACTGAGTGGTAACAAAATTATGAGGTGACACGCCATACCTTAATAGTGTGACATACCATGTTTACTTTCTATGCCATTGTTGGTAGTATTGGATAGTGCTACAGTGCTGGGAGCTTGGTGCTTGAATGCTAGAGCTTCCATTTGGTGAGGGTTTGTGCTAAAAGGGGTAGCTACTACAGTCAAGCTGCATCTAATGCATATTTTGACCATGCTTGGATTAGAAATGGGCAAAGTGATAAACATGAAAGTTATAGCTCTTCTTCTTAGCTTTCCAATGGTAGAAGAATTACATTGATTGGAGTTTTATAGCTTGTTAGATGTTGTTATGGCTTGTTGTGACTTGCCATCTATAAAAAACCCACAGGTTAAAGGTAAAACAACCAATTAATTTAATTCACATAAGCTTGTAATCATTATAGGCATTATGTCTGAATTGAAAAATTAATGTATAAAATGTATGAATATTATTAAAATTAATTGTATCTACAAAAAAATCAACATACAACTCCAGATATGTTCATGGCATTTGGGATTAGGGTTCTCTCTCACAACTGTTGCTAAAAATTTCCAAACCGTATTGGCGATTCTTATTAGCAATCATATTCTACTGAACTTTTATTCGTTGCGATTACAAAATATTGTCAATGTACCTTGTGGTTAACATACAGTAGTTGACACTATCATTTTGACGATGCACTAATGCTTTTGGCAAATGAATTTCCAATGGCATCGGTGTCGACTCTCGTGTCTTTCGGCGTGTTTTGTTAAAATAACCAGATTGGTGGTAGATGATTGGCATCATTGTCATAGAGAATGTCATCTAAGCCGCACACACACGTTATCCTTAGCAGTCAAAGTTCTTGCGGAGTCCACCATCTTGATCTTCCACCTAACCAAGTCAATATTCACAACCACTTAATGCCCACCCACATTGCAAAACTCGAGGATGAAATTGACATCTTCCAACTTTTTATAGTATGTCGGCCTCTCACCCTCCACGTACCCCCACAATTCATTTGGAATTTCCATAGTGCACCGTCCATCTTTAGTTGGATATGCAGTGTAAAGCATACGAATGGTGTCCTCTGAAACATGTATACATGAGCTTACACTTCATACAACCCAAAACTTTAGTATTTTCACAATTGAAATATGTGCAAATAAACTTAAGAAGAATATCATATCAACCATGAATGCACGTTGTTGTACAGCTTGGACTTCGGCATTATCATTCACTTACACAGCACGCTGAGGCATGCATTTATTTGTTCACTTGTCATTTCCTCATTGGGATACTCTAATGTTGTTAAAAAGTCAACCTCTTAATCCTCTAAGATCTC
>NW_018397277.1:69151-69421 GCF_002168275.2 Theobroma umbraticum
CGAGGGCCATACTTAGTATTCCACTTCATGCCATATTCCTTGTTTTGAACAAATCGCCTCATGATATAAAGTTTAATATCCTCAAGCATGTTGATGACTGCTTTGCATCTTGCCTCTATAATTACTCCATTAAAGGTCTCACACATATTGTTCTCAATAACATTACACTTGGAGAAATTGGAGATGAATGCTTGACACCAATGCAAGGCATTCCAGTTCTCAATCAAGTGATTGCATGTAGCTTCATACATGGAGCATAAAAGTTCCATT
>NW_018397277.1:69782-69920 GCF_002168275.2 Theobroma umbraticum
TTTTTTTACAACTTTTTCAATCTTAATTACATATCATACTATAGAAGAAAAGTGTAAATAGCATACCATATCAGATAAGAATAACAAAAAGTTGCAAAGACTTTTTATTCTGAGTTAATCTGATTGATTGATTGATTT
>NW_018397277.1:70246-70431 GCF_002168275.2 Theobroma umbraticum
GAATATTGTTTTGAAAGATCATGCACACATGGCAGCCTATGCATGAGTTTAGGAATTGAAATTTATGATCTTCATGGTGGAAAAGAATGCTTAGATAATTTACAGCATGTGTTTATTTATTTCAATGTAAAAGCTAAACATATCATAATTTCCAGCATGTTATTATTAAAAGATTCATACAAAAG
>NW_018397277.1:70531-70665 GCF_002168275.2 Theobroma umbraticum
GCTAGTAACTTGTGTGACTCGTCTTTCCATGAACGTTTAAGTTTAATTCTTCTTCGCTGGAGTGAGTTGATCAAGTGTTTAATTAAGAAAATAATCCTTTAATTTGAATAAAAAATTAGTCGTTCACTTGGGTT
>NW_018397277.1:70675-70942 GCF_002168275.2 Theobroma umbraticum
AGGCATTGTTTTATTAGTAGATATGGCATGTGTAGACACCATATTTCTTTGCGACTTAGTACCATTTTTTATTCAATTTTTTAATAAGTTTAATTTCATTTTTTTGTTTTATTTTCAATTTTATTTTGACTTGGTCTTTGGGCCATGGGAATGATTAGTTTATAAACTAAATGGGTTCCTAACCGAAATGGGTCAGAAACGTAATGAAGTAATGGTGTTAGGCTAGCAAGCCCACAAACAACAAAAAATAAGGCAAAGAACATAAAC
>NW_018397277.1:71068-71238 GCF_002168275.2 Theobroma umbraticum
AACATATCGAAGGGATTTCTCAAATCCCTAGATCTCTTCCATAAGTTGTCATACGAAATTAGAATCATATAAAATAAAATCGAATCCAACATTTAAAATCAAATCAGAAAATTGAAGTTGAATCAAACATACAAGGAAAGCAAAAACATTATAAATTCATAAGCTCATCA
>NW_018397277.1:71248-71477 GCF_002168275.2 Theobroma umbraticum
AGAGAAGACAAGCCAATGACACATCCCATTTCCTGGAGGGATTATGATCGACGCATGGACACAAACGAGCATAACCCGTTAGGCCCTAGAAAGCCTCTTATCATAACATCATCAAACATTCATCATCACACGCGAAAGCATCATATCACATCCATTAAGATACAAAATCGTGATACATACCTTCTTAAAACTTATTACGCAATAAAGGAACTTCTCAACTTAATTATGT
>NW_018397277.1:71905-72027 GCF_002168275.2 Theobroma umbraticum
AAAATAAATAGGAAAAATAACGTGTGAGTCACAAAGACTCCATGAGTGGATATATAAAGGGAACAAGCTAAGGAAATAAGAGTACTTCGTAACCATGCATTTATAACTCTTGCCATTCATAA
>NW_018397277.1:72127-72338 GCF_002168275.2 Theobroma umbraticum
TACGGGCATAATAGATAGAATTGCCCATCCCCATTTATAGTTCCATCTACAAATACGGCACCATCTCCAAGTCAATCGACACCTCCACTAGTGCGATGACTGAAAGCATGTTCAAGTTGCTAACAAACAAGTCACACACACAATGCTTGTCCAATACGAAGGACAACGTTTGAAAACGTAAGGTGTCTTTTAGATGAAGACAGCTTGTCGA
>NW_018397277.1:72842-73101 GCF_002168275.2 Theobroma umbraticum
TTTTTCTTCTATTTATAATACTATGAAAATTTGAAATTTATTTAACTTAGTTTTTAACTTGATCTAAAGGCAAATAAGCAAAAAATGTTGATTTAGTTTTTTCTTTAAAAATATGAAAAACAAAGATATTAAGATAGCAATGATTATAAAAGTAATTTCTCATTATGACTTGCTTAATTTTGACATTACAAACCTCTTATTACAACCATAGAATCTAAGTTCTACCCTTTCAATTATTTATTTATTTTTTATGTTTTTT
>NW_018397277.1:73111-73232 GCF_002168275.2 Theobroma umbraticum
ATATTTTAAGTTATGTTTTTTAAGTAGAAATTCCTAGATTAAAGACTATATTTATGGTTGATAAAGTTAAATATAAATGTAAATATTTGTTCTATCTTATTTTATTAATAATTTTTTTTAT
>NW_018397277.1:73332-73756 GCF_002168275.2 Theobroma umbraticum
AATCAAATTCTACTAAATTTAAATTTAAATTATTAATTTAGATCCATAAAAAAATTATTAATAAAATAAGATAGAACAAATATTTACAGTTATATTTAACTTTATCAACCATAAATATAGTCTTTAATCTAGGAAATTTCTACTTAAAAAACATAACTTAAAATATTAAACAAAATAAAAAACATAAAAAATAAATAAATAATTGAAATGGTAGAACTTAGATTCTATGGCCGTAATAAGAGGTTTGTCATGTCCAAATTAAGCAAGTCATAATGAGGAATTACTTTTATAATCATTGTTATCTTCATATCTTTGTTTTTCATTTTTTAAAACAAAAAACTAAATCAAAATTTTTTGCTTATTTGCCTTTAGATCAAGTTAAAACTAAGTTAAATAAATTTCAAATTTTCATAGTATTATAAAT
>NW_018397277.1:74135-74360 GCF_002168275.2 Theobroma umbraticum
CTTGGAAAGTCTATTCACCGATCAAAACTAGGGACAAAATGAAATGAATAATCAAATAATATATTTGTAAAATAAATAAAAATAAATAAAGACTCATCTACAAGAGGAAACTAACAAATACAAAATATGAATGAATGTAAGAAACTGTAAGAGGAAATTGTGAGAAAGGTTTTGCACATGACTCACACATTTAGTTAGGTCGACAAGCTGTCTTCATCTAAAAGA
>NW_018397277.1:74579-74772 GCF_002168275.2 Theobroma umbraticum
TAGATGGAACTATAAATGGGGATGGGCAATTCTATCTATTATGCCCGTACCTTTTGCATTGCGAACATCTCTGTGCTCTGCTGCTTACTAGCTGATGGAATCCTTGTCCTCTTAGGTCTTCTCGCTTGGCCTCGCTAAGGTTGTGGCAGGACGACAATTTCTTTCACATGAGGGGGGATGTCCCACAAACTAG
>NW_018397277.1:74886-76401 GCF_002168275.2 Theobroma umbraticum
GCACAATGTAAATGCTATGTCAATTAGGGTTCAAATAAGAAATAAAGATATCCTTACCTTATTGCTGCAATGGCATGGCTGCATGGTAGTAAGTCCATTTGGAACTCACAGCATGAGCACATCTTCCTAGATAGGTTTAACTACAAAGCGATGTGCATCATTGAACCGTTTGCTCAACTGCCTGGCAAGCCAAGGGTTGAGGGGCATGGTCACCTTGATGACCTATTCGTACCTATCATGGAACCAATGCTAGAACATGTCTTTGATGAACTTGATCAAAATAGTGATTGACATTTGTCTTGCATGGTTTAAGCATGAGTTAACACATTCCATAATGTTGGATATCATGAGTTGGTATCACCTTGCCAGTGAACATGCACGTGCCCATCTGTTAGGGCCCATTCTCATAAGGTCAGAGTGGGCTCTAACGTGAATTTGTGTGAGCTGGTTCATATGTCTGTTGAAATCGAAAACTTTATAGCAAACCTGAGAAAGGGTGAAAATCATAGAAATGCCATTGTGCTTGAACTTGTTTTTAATGTTTTTCTTCAAGTGGTAACTGTACAAACCATGGTGTGCTTTTGGATATGCATTTTAGATTGCTTTCTTAATGTCGAGATGCTGATCAGAAATGAACATAGTGTTTTCAAGACAACTAATCGCATCATGCAGCTTGCTAAGAAACCACATCCACGAGTCTTCATCCTTAACATGGCCTATGCCAAATGCAAATAGATATACTCACTCGTTCGTATCTTTGCATACAATGACAAATAGAACACCCTTAAGCCTACCTTTCATATGTATGGCATTAATTGCAATCATAAGACACATTACATCCCTACACCCCCGAATACAAGTCCCATATGACCAGAAATAATATTTGAATCTTTATGCCTTATCAATAGCCACTATAGTGACTGTGTCAGGATTTTGTTGTTCCAACATATAAAATACAAGGGTAGTAGTTGAAATGACTCCTCCGAGGGACCGAAAACAAGCCTTTCTACGTACTCCTTCACTTGCCAAGCCTTACCATACAAGCATTGCAATCCCCACTGAATCTTCATCTCACCAATTATGTCCTTACATCTCAATGTTACTCTATTAGCCTAAAGCTTCCATAACATAAGTTCACCAATTATCTTCACACTCACAGTTCAAAATTTCCTTTGCAAACCATTGACAGTACACGTGTGTACTTTGTGGAACGTCCAAACTTGCCAATATTCACTTTCAGGTAACTTCATTGCATGCAGATCGAACTTGCATGCCTTATCCTTGCAACCAACGTCAAAACGACCTTGACATGACCTTTTTACTCTTATCTTAAATGGCTCTTTTAGAGCCAACATGTTCAAAGCTCGTTTCAACTCGGCCTTTATGGAAAACATTCTTCCTTTGTATAAGTGATCATTAGCACATGTTGACTCCACAGTGGTAATTGTATAGAAAGATTACCTTTTTATATTTAGAATTAGCCATGTATAAGATATCCTTACATTTTCCCTTTCC
>NW_018397277.1:76541-77083 GCF_002168275.2 Theobroma umbraticum
AGGTTCTGTTTTGCATTCAACATTATTGCAAATTGGAATGCCACTATCATAAAACCGATCATCATTTAAATTGTCATCATGCCATTAATCAAGCCCATCATTTGAATTGTCATCAAATCTATCTTCACCGACATAGAACAAATCCTCATTTCCCTCATCAAATGTAGTATTATCCTCAAGCATCATAGTGTCACCTCCAACATCATAGTGTTATCCTCAAGTGGCGTAATCTCATTTGAAAATGGCATTACACCCTCTACAATTTCACTCGATCGTTGCATTTGTTGGATAGAAGCAAGTAACTGGTTCGATGCACATCCTAATTGGAATTGTGCAGCCAATTGTTCTATGAATGCCATGTGTTAATCGGGCTACACAAACTCTTGTGCATATGTCAATTACCATTGTTATGGGTTACGAACGGAATGTTGTGGTATATGTGAAGCATTGTAAATCTCATTTTGATTAAGTTGAATACCATGTTGTATAGCATCTTCATGTAACGTAACATTTGTTTGGCAATCTTTAATGGTGACATACAC
>NW_018397277.1:77282-77467 GCF_002168275.2 Theobroma umbraticum
ATCTCATGAATTTTAGAGTTTACCCCAACAATATCTTTAACCAACTTCATCAAGCCCGCAAACGACAAATCACTCCTAACCCCTCTCATTTGCGACTCACCACCCTTGTAAATGCGATCCACCCATTAACCACTATGTCTTATCACAAGTTGCACAATTGAAACCCCATTGAAATTTTGAAAACA
>NW_018397277.1:77477-77734 GCF_002168275.2 Theobroma umbraticum
CAATCATTTTACACATTACATGCCATGTTCTACAATTTGTCAATCATGTTGTTACACACCATGTTAAAAAAATGTTCCATGCCATGTTTAAAAAATGTTACATGCCATATTCAAAAATGTTACACACAAGTTCAAAAATTGTTTCACGCCATGTTCACAACATTTTACATGCTATGTTCAATAAAAATGTTACACGTCATGTTCTAACACATGTTATTTCAATTTTTTTTTACACGCCATGTGCATTATAGATGCAT
>NW_018397277.1:78009-78092 GCF_002168275.2 Theobroma umbraticum
CGACAATATGCCCAGATGCTAAGAGATAGACCACAACACAATGAGGATAGTGCTCAACAGAGAGTTGACAGAGCTGATATAGT
>NW_018397277.1:78102-78194 GCF_002168275.2 Theobroma umbraticum
AATAACTTTATATGGGTGGTTATTTCTGAAATCACCTTTTGAGGAAGGCTATTTCTCATAATTTCCTCTTAAATTTAATTTGTTTAAATTTA
>NW_018397277.1:78294-78403 GCF_002168275.2 Theobroma umbraticum
GCATGTAATGTGTAAAATGATTGACAAATTTTTTGTTTTCAAAATTTCAATGGGATTTCAATTGTGCAACTTGTGATAAGACATAGTGGTTAATGGGTGGATGGCATTT
>NW_018397277.1:78413-78587 GCF_002168275.2 Theobroma umbraticum
TGAGTCGCAAATGCAAGGGGTTAGGAGTGATTTGTCGTTTGCGGGCTTGATGAAGCTGGTTAAAAATATTGTTGGGGTAAACTCTAAAATTCATGAGATTGAGTTACATGCATTGATCATAATATCCAGAGAGCTATCATGCCCAATTATCAAGGACAATGAGAATGTTGCATT
>NW_018397277.1:78706-79002 GCF_002168275.2 Theobroma umbraticum
GTGTATGTCACCATTAAAGATTGCCAAACAAATGTTACGTTACATGAAGATGCTGTACAACATGGTATTCAACTTAATCAAAATTAGATTTACAATGCTTCACATATACCACAACATTCGGTTCGTAACCCATAACAATGGTAGTTGACGTATGCACAAGAGTTTGTGCAGCTCGATTGACACACGACATTCATAGAACAATTGGCTGCACAATTCCAATTAGGATGTGCATCGAACTAGTTACTTGCTGCTATCCAACAAATGCAACGATCAAGTGAAATTGTAGAGGGTGTAAT
>NW_018397277.1:79012-79230 GCF_002168275.2 Theobroma umbraticum
AATGAGATTACGACACTTGAGGATAACACTGTGATGTTGGAGGTGACACTATGATGCTTGAGGATAATATTGCATTTGATGGGGGAAATGAGGATTTGTTCTATGTCGGTGAAGATAGATTTGTTCTATGGGCTTGATTAATGGCATGATGATAATTTAAATGATGATTGCTTTTATGATAGTGGCATTCCAATTTGCAATAATGTTGAATGCAAAAC
>NW_018397277.1:79240-79468 GCF_002168275.2 Theobroma umbraticum
GGAGGTGTTGATGTAGGAGATGTTTAGTGTGATGACCCCATATACAAAAACCCCATTGCTGGTGAGAACAGGATTCGTTCTCTTGAGATATTGCTCTATGACAGCTATCAGGAAAGGGAAAATGTAGGGATATCTTGTACATGGCTAATTCTAAATATAAAAAGGTACTCTTTCTATACAATTACCATTGTGGAGTCGACATGTGCTAATGATCACTTATACAAAGGA
>NW_018397277.1:79588-79846 GCF_002168275.2 Theobroma umbraticum
CGTTGGTTGCAAGGATAAGGCATGCAAGTTCAATCTGCATGCAATGAAGTTACCTGAAAAGGAATATTGGCAAGTTTGGACGTTCCACAAAGTACACACGTGTACTTTCAATGGTTTGCAAGGGAAATTTTGAATTGTGAGTGTGAAGATAATTGGTGAACTTATGTCATGGAAGCTTTAGGCTAATAGAGTAGCATTGAGACCTAAGGACATAATTGGTGAGATGAAGATTCAGTGGGGATTGCAATGCTTGTATGG
>NW_018397277.1:79946-81488 GCF_002168275.2 Theobroma umbraticum
ACAAGGATCAAAGGAAGGAACAAAGCAATGATCAGATCATTCAAATAATGAGCACTTAGACCATTTAGAGTAGACAATTCGATCCTCTGATTCTGAAAATTGTCCTTCATTGATGTCTTGAGCAAATCTGAAGATTCTGGATTCCATGACTTCTCCTTGTTTTGCAAGGTCGACGGACTCTGTTTTCAATGCATTTCTCTTACTCTGGTTTGTACTTTATTTGAGCTAGCAAACTTCAGATCACCTACCCTAATTTCCCCTTTTGGTCTTAAGTCACCATTTATGGGTTTTCAACTTGAGCCACCTCTTTTGGGTTCGAGTTGTCCTTTTCAGATTTGCAACACGAATCCCTTTAATTTTTTATTTTTTATTTTTTTCTTGCTTTTTGTTTTGTTTTTTTTTTGTTTTTTAGGTATAGTACTTCTTTACCGCATCCATATTTATCGAATTAGGCAAGTCTCTTCCATCAATGTTGGTTAAAATTAAGGCTCTTCCCAAAAAAGCCCTTTTCACCATATATGGCTTTTTCCAGTTCAGCACCCATTTTGCACAAGAATCATTTTGGTTAGAGAGTATCCTTTTAAGGACCAGCTCCCTTTCTCGAAAATCCCTAAGATGAACTTTTTCTCGTATGCTTGCATCATCTTTTGTTGGTATATTTGGCCATGGCAAAGGGTTGCCAGCCTTTTTTCCTCAATCAAATTCAACTGTTCATAACTAGAGTGGATCCACTCAGTATCTTCCAATTCTGTCTCTGCTAACACACTCAAGGATGGGATTTCCACTTCAATGGGTAACACTGCCTCCATTCCATATACTAATGAATATGGGGTTGCCCCTATGGAGGTTCACATAGATGTCTGATATGCGTGCAAGGCAAAAGGAAGTTTCTCATGCCAATCTTTATAAACTTCAGCATCTTTTCAATGATCCTCTCAATACTTTTGTTGGGTGCCTCTACTGTTTTGTTCAGTTTTGGACGTTAAGTTGTTGAGTTACGATGCTTGATTTTGAATTTAGCACAAACCTTCTTGACCATCGCACCATTCAGATTACTTGCATTGTCAGTAATGATTCTTTTTAGAAGTCCATATCGACATATTATTTCTTTCTTGATGAACTTGCACACGACCTTCTATGTTACATTGGCATAGGAAGCTGCTTCTACCCATTTGGTGAAATAATCAATGGCCACCAATATGAGCTGATGTCCGTTAGAAGCCTTTGACGTAATTAGCCTAATCAGATCCATTCTCCACATTGAAAATGACCAAGGGGCCATGCAAATGTGCAATGAAGTAGGTAAAGAGTGGATTCTATTTGCATAAATTTGACATTTGTGGCATTTTTGAGTAAAGTTTATACAATCGGATTCTAATGTTAACCAGTAGTATCCAACTCTCATAATTTTTCTGGCCAGCATATGTCCATTAGCATGAGCTCCACAAGTTCCTTCGTGGGCTTCTTCTATTATTTTGTTGGCCTCAATAGCATCCACACATTTTAGGAGTACTTGGTCTCAACTTCTTTTGTAAAGTATCT
>NW_018397277.1:81685-81847 GCF_002168275.2 Theobroma umbraticum
ATTCAAGTAGTGTGCAGAGACTTCACAGATTCTTAAATTAAAAGGGCATACATCGACTGCTTCATTTATTTTGAACATTGCTCCAAAGGTGGCCAAAGCATTAGCAATCTGGTTCTCTTCTCGAAGCAAATGTTGAAGCTGATTTTCTGGAATTGTTTGCTT
>NW_018397277.1:82259-82462 GCF_002168275.2 Theobroma umbraticum
AAATCAAAACTTACAGGCTCATAATCATCTATGGCTCAATCTGCGAGGAAATCAGCAATGGCACTGCCTTTAATGGATTTTTGGGACACATGCACAATATCATATGCAGACAATAGAACTTGCCATCGTGCTATTCTCCCAGACAAAGATGTTTTTTCAAAAATATATTTTAGGGGATCAAATTTTGCTACCACCCATGTTGT
>NW_018397277.1:82472-82624 GCF_002168275.2 Theobroma umbraticum
ATATATTGCTGGAGCATATGAGTTGTCCACGCTAGTGCAGAACATATCTTCTAAAGTATAGAGTATTTGGACTCATACTAGGTGAACTTTTTGTTTAAATAGTATATGGCATGTTCTTTCTTGCATGTTTTATCATGTTGCCCCAACACACA
>NW_018397277.1:83039-83377 GCF_002168275.2 Theobroma umbraticum
CTCTGAGATTTTGCAATCATGTCATCCACATATACCTCTATTTCTTTATGCATCATGTCATGGAACAAGGTTACCATGACCTTTTGGTAAATGGCACTTGCATTTTTTAGTCTGAACGGCATAACTTTGTAATAAAACGTTCCCTACATGGTTACAAACGTTGTCCTTTCCATATCTTTAGGTGCCATTTTGATTTGATCGTATTTAGAAAAACCTTTTATGAATGAGAATAAAAAGTATTTTGCTGTGTGACCCACAAAGGTGTCAATATGTGGTAAATAGAGGCTATCATTCAGACTTGCTTTATTCAAATCCCTATAATCTACACACATTCGAAC
>NW_018397277.1:83418-83564 GCF_002168275.2 Theobroma umbraticum
CTCAAGATTCTTGGCCACCTCCAAGAACCCAGTATCAAATTGTTTCTTGACCTCTTTTTTAATCTTTAGTAAGATGTCTGGCTTCATCCATCTCAGCTTTTACTTAATTGGTTTGCACTCTGGTTTCAATGGTAATTTGTGTACAA
>NW_018397277.1:83763-83993 GCF_002168275.2 Theobroma umbraticum
CAGCTCCTTCAACTTTTGTCATTCATCAAATGATAGTGAAGTACCAACTTTAACTTCTTTTTTATCCTCTTCATTTCTTAAGTTAACTAGTCTTATGGTTTTTGGGTGAGGTAGAATCATTGTTTCCTCCTATTCCAATAACCTTGACAATTCTGAGGGTAAATCATAGTCATCCAACTCTTTTTCATTTTCCATTTCATCAATGCCAAGCATTTTTTCAAAATCAAAAT
>NW_018397277.1:84003-84178 GCF_002168275.2 Theobroma umbraticum
CTTTAAATTTTCTTCGTGTTCATTATTTGGAGACCTATAAATAAGCAAAATTGGATATATATACAGGCAATCGATTATTGGCTAAAGGAAAATTATGGAAATGATATTTGCAAGACAGGAAGGTAATAAATGAGATGATGAAAACATTATGCTTGTCATTTATTTGAATGATTAA
>NW_018397277.1:84278-87656 GCF_002168275.2 Theobroma umbraticum
AGCAGAAAATGCTAATTATAAGCAATGATATGAAAACCTTCAAAAAGAGTGTGAAAGGATGAAAAAAGAAGTAGTTGAACAAAGAAGGAAAGCTCAAAAAATAGGGAGTGATTGGGAAAAGTAATATGAGGGCCTGAATAACAAGTTTTTTGCCTCGACGAGTGAACTACAAAGGGAAAACAAGCGAGAGAAAATTAGGGCAATGAACTTAAAGCATACAATGATGGATTAAGAAACCAATTGCGGCCCCAACAAGAATCCATTCAGTTGCTAAGACAAGAGTATGAAGAACTTAATGTGGTTATGGGGACTTATCAATGAGTATATGAGCGCCTCAAGCAAGAGAGCACCTGAATTCGTGAGTGGGGTGAATCCTACAAAAAAGCTTATGCGGAAAAACGTGACCAAATGGATTACTTGGTTAGGCAAATGAGGGAGATGGCTTGAAACGCAAGAAGTATGGCTTGGAAGATAGACATATTGAGGAGCCAGATCTTTTTGATTGGGAAACAAGAGCAATAGCTGATCAAGTATTTTGACGAAGTGTATAGACATTACGAGATAATTGGTGAATATTTCTAGATGTAAAAGATGACTTGTGAATTGTAATAAAAAACAATATCTTATGCAATGGATTACTTTGTTGATGAGCGTTATGTGACAAATACTTTTAGCACATGATCATACATGTATAAATACCCATTTCATGACACTAAGTATTTTTGCTTGTAAATAAGGATAATGTGTTCATTTCATTCATGCATCAAAAATGCACTTAATTCATGTTTACGATTATAGTAAGGTTTCAAAAATAGGTCGACCACCCAAACCAAGTGATCAACGTGTTGATTACACTCGTGAACGAGTAAAGATCAGGGAAGAGGAACAAAAGGAACTACTGGACAAGATGGAAAAAGCTTAAGAAGAAATGAAAGAACAGTTAGCAAAAATGATGGAACTGATGATGAATTTTAGCAAAAGGAAGTGAGTGGTTGAAGTGTCAGCTCCAGCAGAAAACCCATATACCCAAGACACCGATACCCCAAGAAATGACCCACCTTATCCTTCAGGGGTCATTCCACACCATGCCCAAATGTTTCAAAGGGTCCATCCGCAACTGATACCACTTGCTTATTATAATACACTACCCCTAAGGGGGTATCAATCGATTCAAGGGCAATTCAGGTCAAATTTCAAAGCAAATCCCACTAAACCAATACTTCATTCTAAATTTAGATGACCAAAAAGAGTAAGAGAAATTAAGGAACAATTCATCACAAACAGGAGAAAATGAAAAAGTCTAAAAAAAGTACAATCTGTTGGAAAAGCGCCTTCATGCTGTGGAAGGAGTGGATAGGTGCGGAACCATAAATGCAACTAAGTTATGCTTGGTTCCCAATGTGGTAATCCCTCCCAAATTTAAGGTGCCAAAATTTGAAAAATATGATAGGATGAAATGCTCGATGGGACACATTACCATGTACTACCGAAAGATGGCTACACAATCGCATGATTATAAGTTGTTAATTCATTTCTTCCAAGATAGCTTGACTGGATAGGCAGCCAGATGGTATGTACATCTTGATCGAAGTCATATCAAAACTTGAAAGGATTTGGCTAGAGCCTTCATGGCACAATATAAGAATATTGTTGAGTTCGCACAAAAAATTTTGCAGATCTGGTCCTCTCAGGGGAGATAATTGAAGGGGCAATCAAGAATGAAAAAATTGAGGGGAGTGAAATCGCTAACTCTAAGAAAGGGACCACATTCAAGAAAAATGAAGGAGATGTACAAGCAGTTGCTTATAATGGCCCATAAACCCATAATTTCAACTTGTACCATCCATATCATCCATATCCATCTTTTTATCTAAGTATGCGCAACATTGCTCAGAATCCTTACATCTACCAGCCTGGCCCACAACTAATATTTCGAACCAATGCCCACCCATAAACATCAACACCAAAACCCACATCTACAATCAATAACTCTAGAAATGCTCAAAAAGGATTCAAAACTACCCAAGAAAAAACCTAGTTCAATCCCATCCCAATTTCTTACATAGCCCGACTATCGCAATTAATTGAAAATTGAGTTCTTGCTCATACTCCTATAGAACCACTTAAACCTCCTTTTTCAAAGTGGTATGACCTGAATGCATGATGTGACTACCATTTTGGGATTCAAGGGCCCTTTACGAAAAACTGTACTACATTAAAACATAGGATCCAAGCACTTATTAAGGCAAGAGTTTTAAATTTTGCTAAAAAGGACAATTCAAATGTTGTTGGGAATCCCTTGCCTGACCATTGAAGGCCAACGGTGAATGCCATTTATGAAAGGATGACTCGAAAGGTGAAAAGGAGTGTCAATGAGATTCAAACATAAATGGATAGAGTGTTTGAGACCTTGTTCAAAATAAATGCCATTAACCTAGAACTAATGGACGCAAAAGAATTAGGGCATGATCTCATTCACTTTTGCAAATTCCATATAGGGGCCGTTAGTCATTTTAGTCAAAATTAGGACGGTTTTCCTTGTAAGTTGCAAGAGTGGATGGATTTGTCAGTAATTGAGTTTAATGTAGAAGGTCAAGAGGATTTGGTTGGGACCATAAATGAAGATCCTCTAGCTGAAGTGGCCTCAAGTTCATCTGGTATAGGCAAACCTAAACCTCTCACCATTTTTTATGAAGAAAAAACGGATCCAATGAATGATACATCCCCTATTATTGTTGGAAGTGGTATCACCATCAAAATTCCTAGCCCATTCCTGTATAAGAGTGAGAAAGCTATTCCTTAGGATTATGAATGTAATATCTTAAGTAAGACCCCCTTTACTTCCTAAGTACTTTCTGCATACCTAACTGGCATAGGAGGTATAACACAAAGTGGGTGATGCTACTCTCCTGAGATGGCAAAAAAGGTTGAAAAAGGAAAATCCAAACAAGGAGAAAAAGAAGATTCGAAAGAAATGAACACCTTTCCAAAGGACCAAACTATCGAATCTACAGTCACTTTGAACAACGGGGTTAAAAGGCCTATCACAGAGAAAGAAAAATATGAATTTCTTAAATTTATCAAGCATAGTGAGTATGCTGTAGTGGAGCAATTTACAAAATACCTACTCCTATCTTATTGTTATCCTTGCTTTTGAATTTGGAAGCACACAAGAATACGCTACTCAAAGTCTTGAATCAAGCTTACGTGGCTCATGATATATCGGTGGAAAAGTTAGACCATATTGTCGGAAACATCATAGTGGGGAACTTCATTGCCTTCAACGATGAGGAAATTCCATCAACTGGCTGAGTAAATAATGAGGCTCTCCACATAACCATCAAATGCAAGTATCATGTCATACCCAAAGTGTTGATT
>NW_018397277.1:87899-88208 GCF_002168275.2 Theobroma umbraticum
TCTATTAGGATGCTCGTGGATCCATATGGCAGGAGCTGTACTTCCTTTTCTACATCAAAAGTTAAAATTCATAATTAAAGGCCAATTGGTGAGCATTTCTGCAAAAGAAGACATACTAGCCATGCAATCCTCATCTGCTCCTTATGTAGTAGCAATTGAGGAAGTCCCAAAATGCTCTTTCAGATGGTTGCACTGCTTACATGGGAAAACAGGCAGTGACACTGACTCTTCTCTTGTCAGCAACAACCAAAATAAAGGTTAAACAGACAATGGGAAGGGGATGCCATGCTGGTTTGGGGCTAAGAAAGA
>NW_018397277.1:88234-88374 GCF_002168275.2 Theobroma umbraticum
ATTCTGATTAAGAATGAAGAAAGGTTTGGCTTGGGGTTTAAACCTACCAAAGAAGAGAGAAGGAAATTGACAGCCCAAAAGAAGAGCAAAAGGATGGTTTAGCTTGAAGGAAAAGAAAAAGAATTGGAGAAAGGGACAAT
>NW_018397277.1:88503-88745 GCF_002168275.2 Theobroma umbraticum
AATCAGGTTCTGCAAATGTTTGATGAGGTGTCAATCCATATAATTAAGGATGAACAACCTAATGAGAAGGTCCCTGTGGTGTATCCATTACTGCTAAGAGAAAAGCTAACCAATTGGACAACTACGAAGTTACCTATCATCTTTAAGTTGTTGAAAATATAATGAACAATTTCACCTAAATGCCTATACCCAAGGGCATTAAGAGGAGTTTCTTGCCTAATATGGGCTTTTTGTTACTTTAA
>NW_018397277.1:88755-88838 GCF_002168275.2 Theobroma umbraticum
AAATGACAAGCATAATGTTTTCATTATCTCATTTATTACCATCCTTTCTTGCACATATCATTCCCATAATTTTCCTTTAGCCA
>NW_018397277.1:88938-89875 GCF_002168275.2 Theobroma umbraticum
TTTCAAAATTTGTTAAGTCAACATTTAGGTAACTTGAATAATATATAATTTAGAAAACTAATCCATGTTCTAAATTATAGAAATTAAAATATTATCTTAAATATATTTTAAGAAGTATTTTAGAAGTTTTCAAGATTAAAAGAAGTTTTAATTATAAAAAGAATTAAAATGAAAAGTCTTATAAAGAAAAATTTTATTTCAACGAATTTCTAATAAGAAATAAGAAGTAAAATGTTTACCTTAAGTGTTTTGAAATTTAAAATTTCTTAAACACTAAATTAAAATAAAACAATACTAAATAATTTGAGTCTAACACTTTAAGTGAATTAATTGATGTTTTTAAGATCTGAGTGATATTGAGCTTACAATTATCTCTTTTGATTGTGATTATAAAGTATGAAGATGATTATGAACTTAGAGCTTAGAAGGTCATGGATGGTTAAATTTATTTCTCATTGTATTTATTTTAAAATAGGATCTACACACCCTACCTATATTGTAAAATTCTTTTCTCACAACTCCCCACGTATGTAATTGTAGACACCCTTCTAAATAAGTAAAATAAATTAAAACAAAAGAAAAAAAAAAGGAAAAAAATGAGGTTGGAAGCACGCTTGGCCTCCATTGTCAACAAAATACAGAGCATGGAATGCTCCTTAGTCAATTGATTTGGGCGTCACCCATCTGGAGTTCATGCTAAGAAAAGCATGATTGCCTTTTCTAATTGTCCAAAGATTTGGACAATCGGGTTCTATAAGAACCTAAAAATTCCAATTAGAAAGGGGAGCCCAGCGGAAGAGCTGAGTCATAAAAAAAAACATAGACAAGAGAGAAAAACACAGATCCTAATTCTGTTACTCTAGCAACTGGTAAAATACCCAATAAATTACAAAATAAATAACCCTATTCTCTACTAACAACTGAAAGCCACAATAAA
>NW_018397277.1:90256-90378 GCF_002168275.2 Theobroma umbraticum
GAAAAATTTTAGAGAGAGTGGCGGTAGAGAGAGAAAAAGAAAAGGAGAAATGAAGGGGAGAGAAGAAAACTAAGTTTTTATCCCTAGGTCTAAGGGAGTTAAACGGTGCCGTTTTGCTGGTG
>NW_018397277.1:90664-90867 GCF_002168275.2 Theobroma umbraticum
TGAAATAATAAATAAGGAAAATATATTTACAGAAAAAATAGTAATAATGTTTTAGTTATGATTAAAAGAGTGAAGATTTGGATGAAGATTTAATTTTTAAATTTGGATTAGGTAACTAGAATACAAGCGTATATAAATAAAAAGCACACGTCAAAATATAAAATATATGCATGAGGATAAATTTAGTTAAGGTAAAAATATAA
>NW_018397277.1:91338-92516 GCF_002168275.2 Theobroma umbraticum
AATTTAATCATTAAAATTAAATAATTGTTCATTTTATAAATCATATAGTTGAGTAAAAGATATTAATTCATGATGTTAATTAAAAATATAGATTTAGGTAGAAAGCTTAAAAAATAAATAAGAAAAAATAAAATAATAAATAATAATAATAATAGTAATAAATGAATAAACTAGGTAATAAACTACCTTAAATTATTAAACATATTTCATGAATTACAAATTAACTAAACCATATTTAAGCGCGTTCATGTAGATATTACTCATAATTATATCTTGTCATAGCATGCCACATTTATCTTGTTAATAAGACGAGAATCCCAATGATGAGATTTCCTTGACGTGCTCGTAGAGTGAGTTCTTTTGAAGAAATCTTAAGGTGAGGAGAATTTGAGACTTCACCAAAGCGTTGGGATAGTCTTCGAATAATTATTTAATAAAAGATTGTCGCTCCCATTACATCGTTCTACGTCTGCATCATGTGCATTTGTTAAACAAAATAAACGAATTGATGGCTTAAGTTTCAATGGCATAACATAAGATTAAATGGCACCGTTTGAAGAACGGGCGCCATGGGGGTGCTAAACCTTCCCATGCGTAACCGCACTCTCAAACCCATCTCTGAAAACATGGACAATTTCTCAATCTTTCGACAGACCTAAAAATTAATTTAAGACTTCGTCGATTAGATTCAAGTTAATAGGTGGCCAATCACACTTACGTAATTATATCATAAGGCATCAAGACTCTGAGCAAGGACAGCTTGTGATGGCTTTAGGAATTTATGGGCTTGTGATCTTTCCCAAAGTCTTGGGGCATATAGAGGTCGGAATCATAGATTTCTTCAAGCAAGTTATCAACAGGGCCAATCTTTCACCTTTAATTCTAATGGAAACTCTCAGATCACTGAATTATTGTTGAAGAAACGGGGAAGAACAATTTGTTGGATGCGCACAGCTTCTTTTCATTTGGATAGTAAGTCACTTTGAATGCAAGGCCAAGAGGTTTAGAATGCCACTTCATCTATAAAGTACCCCTATCAAAGAATTTGGTGAGAGTGAATGGCCAGAAAATAAGACTGGAGAGCAGTGGATCTCTAAGCTTAGGAAACTCATAAGCATAGAGGTAACGTGGAAAGCTCCATGGATGCCTCGTCGCCTAGTCATATACAAATGCGAAGA
>NW_018397277.1:92809-93033 GCF_002168275.2 Theobroma umbraticum
ACTTAAAGATGTGGTATACCTAGAGGAAGATACACCTTATGGCCCAATTAATCCAAAACCTCGAGATGCTTTGCTCGATAGTGAGATGGCTTGAAAGAAGACTGAAGCAGAAAATGCTAATTATAAGCAATGATATGAAAACCTTCAAAAAGAGTGTGAGAGGATGAAAAAAGAAGTAGTTGAACAAAGAAGGAAAACTCAAAAAATAGAGAGTGATTGGGAAA
>NW_018397277.1:93133-93316 GCF_002168275.2 Theobroma umbraticum
CCTTATGATATAATTACGTAAGTGTGATTGGCCACCTATTAACTTGAATCTAATTGACGAAGTCCTAAATTAATTTTTAGGTCTGTCAAAAGATTGAGAAATTGTCCATGTTTTCAGAGATGGGTTTGGGAGTGCGGTTACGCATGGGAAGGTTTAGCACCCCCGTGGCGCCCGTTCTTCAAA
>NW_018397277.1:93537-93809 GCF_002168275.2 Theobroma umbraticum
TTAGTAATTAATTTTTTGTTATATTAATCGATCAAGTCTTTTATTTTGTTTAACAAATGCACATGATGCAGACGTAGAACGATGTAATGGTAGCGACAATCTTTTATTAAATAATTATTCGAAGACTATCCCAACGTTTTGATGAAGTCTCAAATTCTCCTCACCTTAAGACTTCTTCAAAAGAACTCACTCTACGAGCATGTCAAGGAAATCTCATCATTGGGATTCTCATCTTATTAGCAAGATAAATGTGGCATGCTATGACAAGATAT
>NW_018397277.1:93819-93903 GCF_002168275.2 Theobroma umbraticum
AATATCTACATGAACGCGCTTAAATATGGTTTGGTTAATTTGTAATTCATGAAATATGTTTAATAATTTAAGGTGGTTTATTAC
>NW_018397277.1:93913-94082 GCF_002168275.2 Theobroma umbraticum
CATTTATTACTATTATTATTATTTATTATTTATTATTTTATTTTTTCTTATTTATTTTTTTAAGCTTTCTACCTAAATCTATACTTTTAATTAACATCATGAATTAATATCTTTAACTCAACTATATGATTTATAAAATGAACAATTATTTAATTTTAATGATTAAATT
>NW_018397277.1:94433-94792 GCF_002168275.2 Theobroma umbraticum
ATACCGATATAGACTATTTCATTTATACCTAAAATATATTTTCTTCCATTTATAGAGGCTTGTTATTTTAGACCTTGGGATTTTCTAATTTTTCCTATTTAGATCCATCCTTTTGTTTTGTCTTTCATCTAACCTTTATTATTATTATTATTATTATTATACTTTTACCTTAACTAAATTTATCCTCATGCATATATTTTATATTTTGACATGTGCTTTTTATTTATATACGCTTGCATTCTAGTTACCTAATCCAAATTTAAAAATTAAATCTTCATCCAAATCTTCGCTCTTTTAATCATAATTAAAACATTATTACTATTTTTTCTGTAAATATATTTTCCTTATTTATTATTTCA
>NW_018397277.1:94892-94974 GCF_002168275.2 Theobroma umbraticum
ATATTTTTAATTAACGTCATGAATTAATATCTTTTACTCAACTATATGATTTATGAAATGAACAATTAATTAATTTTAATGA
>NW_018397277.1:94984-95067 GCF_002168275.2 Theobroma umbraticum
TTTATTTAGTAATATTTGTTTCAGCTCATTAACTAACTCTATTAATTTAAGTTTAAATAAAATATTTATGTCCATTTATTTTT
>NW_018397277.1:95650-95787 GCF_002168275.2 Theobroma umbraticum
CGTTTATTATTATTTTTATTTTTATATTTTTACCTTAACTAAATTTATCCTCATACATATATTTTATATTTTGACATGTACTTTTTATTTATATATGCATGTATTCTAGTTTCCTAATCCAAATTTCAATACTAAAT
>NW_018397277.1:95797-95968 GCF_002168275.2 Theobroma umbraticum
ATCTTCGATCTTTTAATCATAATTAAAACATTATTACTATTTTTTCTACCTTTGCTATTATTCCTATTATTTTTATTTTTTGCAAATATATTTCCCTATTTATTATTTCATGAACACATTTAAATCATTGTAAAACTATGCTAAAAATGCATATCAAATTAACGGTAACAT
>NW_018397277.1:96331-96501 GCF_002168275.2 Theobroma umbraticum
TTCTTTCTTTCTTTAAAAATTCCATTTTTCTACTCTCTCACCGGCTCTCTCCCTAAACTCACCGGCAATAAATAATCCAAGAAAACTAAACTCAAACTGGCGGTACCTCCCCAAAACTCTAACCTCTAACCGACAGCACCTTTTTCTCCTTCTCTCCCTTACTCCAACGT
>NW_018397277.1:96662-96915 GCF_002168275.2 Theobroma umbraticum
TTTTTTTATTGTGGCTCTCAGTTGTTAGTAGAGAATAGGGCTATTTATTTTGTAATTGATTCTGTATTTTACTAGTTGCTAGAGTAATAGAATTAGGATCTATGTTTTTCTTTCTTGTCTCTGTTTTTTTTTCTGACTTAGCTCCTACGTCGGGCTTCCCTTTCAAACTGCAATTTTTGGGTTCTTAAAACACCCGATTGTCCAAATCTTTGGACAATCAGAAAAGGTAATTATGCTTTCCTCAACATGAATT
>NW_018397277.1:97179-97761 GCF_002168275.2 Theobroma umbraticum
ATTTTTTAGAATCAGGAATAGTGCAAAGATGTAGACAACAGATCTGACCTATCTTGAAGGAAATTCGATTTCAGCAATTAAGGTCTCTAAACTTAATTTAGGTTTGATTGAAATTCCTTGACTTAATCTAGGCTCGATCTATCCCAAAACAGGTTCGATTTAAAAGAAATTAAAATTTTTAGACTTGATCTAGGTTTGACCTATATCAAAATAGGTTCAATTTAAAAAAATGAAATTCTTAGACTTAATTTAGGCTCTGACCTATCTCACAACAGGTTTGATTTGAAAATTGAAATTCCTTGACTTGATTTAGGCTCAACCTATCTACAAACAGGTTCAGTTTAAAATAATTGAAATTCCTAGGCTTAATCTAGGCTCCTCTTATCTTAAAACAAGTTCAATGTAAAAAATTTAAATTCCTAGACTCGATCTAGGCTCAACCTATCTCACAACAGGTTCGATTTAAAAAAAGATAAAAATTCTTAGACTTAATCTAGGTTCGACCTATCTCAAAACAAGTTCAATTTAAAAAATTGAAATTCCTTGAAAGACTCAAATCCTTCCATCAAAGTTTTACAACTT
>NW_018397277.1:97817-97940 GCF_002168275.2 Theobroma umbraticum
GAAAATGATCGTGTGAATGGCTAGACATGTATGCATGATTGAAATGATAGAATGCTTTCATGTTTATGCTTCATTAAGGTTCCCAAACCCTTATCTTGCTTCAACCAATTTTTCTACCATAGC
>NW_018397277.1:97950-98037 GCF_002168275.2 Theobroma umbraticum
CTTTGTCTGTGCCTTTCTTCATCAACTGATATTCTTAATTTTTCCTAAGCTAGCCTTTTTTGACACTTGACCTCCTTTTTTTTCTTC
>NW_018397277.1:98380-98842 GCF_002168275.2 Theobroma umbraticum
TTCCTTGTTTTGCAAGGTCGATGGACTCCGTTTTCAATGCATTTCTCTTACTCTGGTTTGAACTTTATTTGAGCTAGCAAACTTCAGATCACCAACCCTAATTTCACCCTTTATGGGTTTTCAACTTGAGCCACCTCCTTTGGGTTCGAGTTGTCCTTTTCAGATTTACAACACGAATCCCTTCAATTTTTTTTTATTTTTTATTTTTTTCTTGCTTTTTGTTTTGTTTTTTAGGTATTGTACTTCTTTACCGCATCCATATTTATCGAATTAGGCAAGTCTGTTCCATCAATGTTGGTTAAAATTAAGGCTTTTCCTAAAAAAGTCCTTTTCACCATATATGGCTTTTTCCAGTTCGGCGCCCATTTTCAACGAGAGTCATTTTGGTTAGTGAGTATCCTTTTAAGGACCAGCTCCCTTTCTCGAAAATCCCTAGGATGAACTTTTTCTCGTATGCTTGCA
>NW_018397277.1:98967-99078 GCF_002168275.2 Theobroma umbraticum
CAATCAAATTCAACTGTTCATAACTAGAGTGGATCCACTCAGCATTTTCCAATTTTGTCTCCACTAACACACTCAAGGATGGGATTTCCACTTCAATGGGTAACACTGCCT
>NW_018397277.1:99475-99646 GCF_002168275.2 Theobroma umbraticum
CATATTATTTCTTTCTTGATGAACTTGCACATGACCTTCTATGTTACATTGGCATAAGAAGCTGCTTCTACCCATTTGGTGAAATAATCAATGGCCACCAATATGAACTGATGTCCATTAGAAGCCTTTGACGTAATTAGCCTAATCAGATCCATTCTCCACATTGAAAAT
>NW_018397277.1:99884-100080 GCF_002168275.2 Theobroma umbraticum
CATAATTTTTCTGGCCAACATATGTCCATTAGCATGAGCTCCACAAGTTCCTTCGTGGACTTCTTCTATTATTTTGTTGGCCTCAATAACATCCACACAATTTAGGAGTACTTGGTCTCGACTTCTTTTGTAAAGTATCTCTCCATTGCTAATCTTCTAAGAATCCGCTTGTCATTTTCTATGGCATTTTTGGGAT
>NW_018397277.1:100232-100450 GCF_002168275.2 Theobroma umbraticum
CAACATTCAAGTAGTGTGCAGAGACTTCACAGATTCTTAAATTAAAAGGGCATATATCGACTGCTTCATTTATTTTGAACATTGCTCCAAAGGTGGCCAAAGCATCAGCAATCTGGTTCTCTTCTCGAGGCAAATGTTGAAATTGATTTTCTAGAATTGTTTGCTTAATTTTGTAACCAACTTCTGATATGGGATCAGTTTAGAATCCCTTGTCTCCC
>NW_018397277.1:100657-100842 GCF_002168275.2 Theobroma umbraticum
AGCTAAGTTCGTCAGACTTTTCATCTATGTGCAAGATGGACATTAGATCTTCATATAGAAAATCAAAACTTGCAGGCTCATAATCATCTGTGGCTCAATCTGCGAGGAAATCATCAATGGCGCTGCCTTTAATGGATTTTTGGGACACATGCACAATATCATATGCAAACAATAGAACTTGCCAT
>NW_018397277.1:101147-102571 GCF_002168275.2 Theobroma umbraticum
ATTTTGCTACCACCCATGTTGTATGATACAACATATATTGCTGGAGCATATGAGCTATCCACGCCAGTGCAGAACATATCTTTTCAAGTATAGAGTATTTAGACTCATACTAGGTGAACTTTTTGTTTAGATAGTATATGGCATGTTCTTTCTTGCATGTTTTATCATGTTGCCCCAACACACATCGCATGGAGTTCTCATTCACCATCAAATACAAGATTAGAGGTCTCTCAATTATTAGTAGTACCAGCACTGGTGGTTTAGTGAGATACACTTTGATCTTATCAAAAGTTGCTTGACATTCTTCATTCCATTCTCCTAGGTCACGCTTTCGAAGTAGTTTGAAAATTGGATCACATTTAGAGGTGAGTTGGGATATAAATCGAGCAATGTAATTCAACCTCCCTAAGAACCCTCTCACTTTTTTTTTGTGTTTTGGGAGGTGGTAACTCTTGGATAGCTCGTATTTTGTCTGGATCTACTTCAATTCCTTTTTTACTTACTATGAATCCAAGCAATTTTCCAGACGTAACACCGAAGGTGCACTTTACAGGATTTAGGTTGAGCTGAAAGTTTCATAATCTCTTGAACAACTTTTTGAGATTAATAATGTGATCCTCTTCCCTTTGAGATTTTGCAATCATGTCATCCACATATACCTCTATTTCTTTATGTATCATGTCATGGAACAAGGTTACCATGACCTTTTGGTAAGTGGCACTTGCATTTTTTAGTTTGAACGGTATAACTTTGTAATTGAACGTTCCCTACATGGTTACGAACGTTGTTCTTTCCATATCTTTAGGTGCCATTTTGATTTGATCATATTTAGAAAAACCTTCTATGAATGAGAATAAAAAGTGTCTTGCTGTGTTACCCACAAAGGTGTCAATATGTGGTAAAGAGAAGCTATCATTCAGACTTGCTTTATTCAAATCCCTATAATCTACACACATTCGAACCTCTCTATCCTTTTGGGGAACTAGGACTATGTTAGCCACCCACTCAAGATTCTTGGCCACCTCCAAGAGCCCAGTATCAAATTGTTTCTTGACCTACTTTTTAATCTTTAGTAACATGTCTGGCTTCATCCATGTCAGCTTTTACTTAATTGGTTTGCACTCTGGTTTCAATGGTAATTTGTGTACAACAATGCTAGTGTTAAGACCCAGCATGTCCTGGTATGACCACACGAACTCATCAACATATTCACGGAGCAGCTCCTTCAACTTTTGTCATTCATCAAATGATAGTGAAGTACCAACTTTAACCTCTTTTTTATCCTCTTCATTTCTCAAGTTAACTAGTTTTATGGTTTTCGGGTGAGGTAGAATCGTTGTTTCCTCCTGTTCCAATAACCTTGACAATTCTGAGGGTAAATCATAGTCATCCAACTCTTTCTCATTTTCAATTTCATCAATGCC
>NW_018397277.1:102671-102758 GCF_002168275.2 Theobroma umbraticum
TCTTAAAATATATCTAAGACAATATTTTAATTTCTATAATTTAGAACATCAATTAGTTTCCTAAATTATATATTATTCAAGTTACCT
>NW_018397277.1:102768-102902 GCF_002168275.2 Theobroma umbraticum
TTAACAAATTTTGAAAACTTCTAGTCTAACCAAAATTTTAAGGAAAGTTCAATGCTATTATATATCTTTTAAAATTTCTTGTCAAGTAGGAAACTATTTCCTATCAATTTCTCAAATTAAAATACTATCCTTAA
>NW_018397277.1:102929-103054 GCF_002168275.2 Theobroma umbraticum
TTTTATGAATCACCCAAAATTAAAATTGTACCCTTAATTTTAAGAATTGCTTTTAAAGTAGGAAAAAATTTTCTATTTTTATAGATCACCCAAAATTAAAATAGATGATATTTAAGTGCTCTTAG